>NC_134138.1:134293418-134596448 GCF_033958435.1 Carettochelys insculpta | reverse complement strand
GCGATGTTGATAATGGTGACCCTGAGGCAATGCAGGATCCTAAAGTGCTTTCTGAGTCATCAAAGATTAAATTATATTTGGTATAGTTTGTGCTGTGTATTTTTAGCGATTTAGGTGTTCCCCATGCACTGCCCATACTGATATACAGTGTCATAAGAAAGCCTGCTGTTACAGAAAGTGTTACCTGTAAACACATAGGTGCTTCAAGAAACCAACCACTCTGCAGTGCAGTACTATTGCTGGATTGGTGAGTACCTGTATCCTATCAAATACTTTATTCATTTTGTTGTATTCTAATTCCTTGAGAACTGGTTTTCCATTGGTAAAGTCTCACTTCACCAAAATATTCAGCCTGCACCTTCCATACCCACAACACACCAGATGATATTAAACTTCTCAAGATAGTTAAGACCAAAGCAGACTGTGAAGAGCTTCCAAAAGATCTCACAAAACTAAGGGACTGGGCAACAAAAAGGCAATGAAATCTAATGTTTATAAGTGAAATGAGATTTTTTTTCCTGTACTATACAACCCTGTTAATGTTATTACATCCTATTTTAAAATACGCTATTTAATGGCTAGAAGGTGTCCTTGTGTTACTTTGACAAGCAAGGGAGTAATGATTCCTCCTTGGCTGAGAGAGGACTATCCTGATCTAAGATCTGAGGTGATATCTCAGTCTTAACCTACTCATCTTGTCCTTATGCATACACTGCCTGAGTGACCGCCCACTGAAGTCTTTCATTCACTTGAGAGGATATTGCTTCAGGCCTATCAATAGTCCCATTGACTTTATTGTGACTACTGTTGCAAGTGACACTAGTCACCTGCAAAAGTGCTTCCAGGAATGGGGATTTAAACTTTTAACCTATTTCTAATGCTGATGATGAAAGGTTGGGTAATTAGTTCCAGGGCAAAGTGGGTGTCATTTTCCTAGGGAGCAATTATAAAGTGGGTTCTCCTGTGACTGACAGCTCTTGAGAAATAAAGTGAGGTTGTAATGATGGTGGGTTTAGAGGTAACATAATTCTTTTGTTAGTTGTCACGAGTATAGGAAGGCAACTACATGAAGCAAAATGGAGCAACATGCAGGAGCAATGTAGCCCTTGTTTTTTAGGACAGAATCTTCTCTCTAGGAGAGCTGTAGCACAGGCTATTGCAGTTTGGAGTACATGTTGCAGGGAGAAGCTGATTTTTTATGGCAGTCTGTGTGGTACTGGCACCTAGGAACCCATCTGTTCCTGTAACATCTCTCAGGCCTGGTCTACCCTAGGGATCAAATTCACAATTCTAGCTATGCTATTAGCATAGCTAGGATAGAGGTATCAGGATTGACTTTATTCCCTGGTGTGGATTGGGACTCTTCACCGCCATCCCTTACTCCACACAGCATTGTGGAGTACCAGGGTCAATGGCTGGCTGAGCCCACAAAGATTGGTTTTGCCATATCTTCATTTATGTGGCCAAATTGATCTCTGGAAGACCAATCATGTCATATTGACAGCACCCCGCCACCGCAAAGAATGGACATACTTTTACAGAAGGACTGGAGCTAAGGCATAAACTCTCTCTCTCTAGTCCAGTAAAACATTAAAGAATGTGTTTAGCACTAGATACATAAGTAGTGGGTAATTACATATACAAATACTATATTAGAAATTATTGAAAACACACACAAATCCTTAAAAGGAATAAGATCAGCTTATGGTATATGGATACATGCACTTAGGTGTGTGTTATGTGGAATTCATTTAATATAAATCAAACATGAATTCCCAGTGAAATTCTGCTGCCTAAAACAAGGTCATTTCTCATCTAGGTTGCATCTACAAAAGAATCTCTGGCAAAATAACAAAGGGTATATTGCCACTTTATACTCCTTGGACAAGACTGTATTTGGAACACTGAGAGCAGTTCTGCTCACTCAAACTTAAAAATGTATTGAAAAGATAGAACAGGATCAACTAACATGATACACGGTTTCAAGGGGGTTACCCAGCGTGGGAGACTGAACAAGTCTATTTAGCTGTGAAATATGCAGAGTTGTAGCTATGTTGGTCCTAGGATATTAGAAAGACAAGGTTGCTGAGATAATAGCTTTTATTGGATGAACTTCTGTTGGTGAAATACAGGCTTTCAAATTTACACAAACCTCTTCTTCCAAAAGTTAAAGATATTACCTCACCCAAGCTGTCTCTATAGTTTTGAAGTAGACATTTGAGAATGTAGGAACCAGGAGAACTCCATTTCATCCAAAGAAAGACATAAGAGCCAGCCTGTTCAACTTTCATTCTGTCCTTTTTTGCTAGAGTCTTTAATAAAATAATCACATATTTTTCCCAAAAGCACCCCCCGCCAAATAAGTAGAAAGTCAAAGTCTTTCTTGTTATCTTAAAATTCTTTATGTATTTCTATATCTTACTTATCATACACTACTGAAACCCTGCACAAAATATGGAATATGTGATTTCCTCATGGACTTTTCTATTGCACACAGCCTGAGATATTTGAGTGTGTTGCCTACATTAATTTTTGTTTCTTTTCAACCCTTATTTTTCAGATGGAAAACTGAGGCATGGAGGATTCTCTTTGGTCCACCATTTAACAGATGTCCCAATGTAACAGATGACCTGTATGCATACAAAGGACCAGACAGAGAAAATACCATTGCAGATGTCAATTATTCACCACGCTAAGCCAAAAAAGGTTATATACACTGTATGTATATTTTAAGAATCAGTATATTTACTTGTGAGACTGCTGCAGGCTAACAAAC
Source organism: Carettochelys insculpta (assembly GCF_033958435.1). Lineage (NCBI taxonomy): Eukaryota > Metazoa > Chordata > Testudines > Carettochelyidae > Carettochelys > Carettochelys insculpta. Next base: position 134,593,672 of record NC_134138.1, on the reverse strand, counting down.
AACTTCTCATTGGATCTTTCATTGATTATCTTCATGATGAGGTAAAGTAAATGTTAGTTTATCCTTATTTTAATCCCTTAATATTGCCAAAATACCGGGGGAGATATGACTGCTTGGCTTCAGGGATCTACATGACAATAGAGAAGTGAATATTTTGTCAAAATCTAATAGAGAAACATGAGTCACATAACCCAAAGTTGCATGAGGAAAATGTAATTAAAAACATGAAAGGAAAGGGAAAGATAACAGTATAAGTAGTTTATAGTTTGTACCACACTACAAAAATTACTAGAGATACAGCACTTTAGAAGATCTGGTTCATGCCTCTGAGATTCTAAAAGACTTCAAACAGCACCAAATCTCATAATGGGTATATACATTCATATCAGTCACCCCATATTGAAGAAGTAAGACAAAATTTTCAAAACACCCCACCCTCAGACATCCGAGTACTTCGATTGCAAAAACTTTCTTTCCTTCCCGATTTCCATAACTACACAGAAACACTGGCTCATGTCACAGAATTTCAATCTCATCAGTAATTCAGGTAAACCCTGATTTTGGACATGTTTTGAGCCATTGATTTTGGTTTGGTTCTGTATAAAAGCAGGGTCTGGGAAAATATGTGTACAGTTGTGTGTATAGAAACATATACAGGTAGTTTAAATCCTTCCCTCATTGTAATATCATTTAAGTGATAATTAGGCCTGGTAGAAACATTCTTGGTATTTTTTGTTTTTGTTTTTTTTATAAATGAAGAAAAATTTTCATGAAAAATGTACTGTTTCCTACAGAAAATCTTGAGGTCTGAAACCTAAATATTTCCGTGGAAGACTGAAATATGTTGATTTTGATACCTTATTGAGATGTAGTTCTGTTCCCTCTGTCCCCATTTTCCTCTGGATCAGCATCCAAACAGCCAGACTCACACCTCTCTTACTACACGACAGCAAGGAATTCTCATAATTCCAATTACTTCCCTAGCGAGAAGACGTTTGTGTACCATGGGTGGTTTTGTCTGACCAGGAAGCCCAGGCTATAGAGAAGAATGGGAACAAGAGGGTCCTGAACTACAACTTCCTTCCAGCACTACAGCAACATGTCTAAACTGAAAATATTATTGCAATGGCTCTCAGCATGGCAGGTTACAATTAGCCAGTGTTTTTCTTCCATGAGGGTAGAACTAACTTTGAAGAAATGACCCCTCTGAGACTGAAACATTGCCAAAATATTTCCTTCCTATTTTCTCCAAAAAGTCAAGGTTTCCACAGACCATTTTCCAAACAGGTTTATACATAAACCAAGGAGTCAGATACCATTCCCATGTCAGCTCAAGCATGCTGGCCACCAAACAGAGCAACAGCAACAACTTAATACTACATATATTACAATTTTGCAAAATTTGTCAGCAAAAATAGTGAGGGAGATTGAGTAGTACAAGGAGATAGAATCCGCTTGCCTCTTCTAGCTTGGGATTCCCCACTTTAGAAGAGCTATCAGTAGCTGTGTCTACACGTGCACGCTACTTCGAAGTAGCGGCACTAACTTCGAAATAGCGCCCGTCGCGGCTACACGCGTCGGGCACTATTTCGAAGTTAACTTTGACGTTAGGCGGCGAGACGTCGAAGTCGCTAACCTCATGAGGGGATCGGAATAACGCCCTACTTCGACGTTCAACGTCGAAGTAGGGACCGTGTAGACGAGCCGCGTCCCGCAACGTCGAAATTGCCGGGTCCTCCATGGCGGCCATCAGCTGGGGGGTTGAGAGATGCTCTCTCTCCAGCCCCTGCGGGGCTCTATGGTCACCGTGGGCAGCAGCCCTTAGCCCAGGGCTTCTGGCTGCTGCTGCCGCAGCTGGGGATCCATGCTGCATGCACAGGGTCTGCAACCAGTTGTCGGCTCTGTGTATCTTGTGTTGTTTAGTGCAACTGTGTCTGGGAGGGGCCCTTTAAGGGAGCGGCTTGCTGTTGAGTCCTCCCTGTGACCCTGTCTGCAGCTGTGCCTGGCACCCTTATTTCGATGTGTGCTACTTTGGCGTGTAGACGTTCCCTCGCAGCGCCTATTTCGATGTGGTGCCGCGCAATGTCGAAGTCGAACATCGACGTTGCCAGCCCTGGAGGACGTGTAGACGTTATTCCTCGAAATAGCCTATTTCGATGTTGCTACATCGAAATAAACTATTTCGATGTTGGCTTCACGTGTAGACGTAGCCAGTGAGTTTAAATTGTCACAGCTGGCACCTATGTCACTCCTATTGTACAGCCCCAGTGTACATTCTTGGTGAAGGCAGAGAGGTGTCAGAACTATGGCTGTCACCAACTGGTGTACCATCATCAGGGGACTGTTACCAGCTACTTTAGAGCAGTGTCCAAGCTGCTGTAACCTACTCTGAAGCCAACACAGAGCCAAACTGAGATTCAGGGTATATCTACACAGCAACCTGATTTCAAAATAAGCTATTCTGGAAGAACTATTCCAGAGCATGTTATTTTGAAATAAGACTGAGACATATAACATGCATTTTACAATAGAACTTAGCTATTTTGAAATACAGCATCCAGACACAATAGAGCCTATTTTGAAACAGAGACATTGGACACACTGGCCATGTCTACACTGGTTCAAGTCTTTGAAATAGCCATGCTAATGGCCATTTTGAAGGTTACTAATGAGGCGCTGAACTGAATATTCAGCGCCTCATTAGCATTAGCATGCTTCCGGCCACAGCACTTTGAAAGCACCACTTTCGAATGCCCATGGCTTGGTGCAGCTACATGGGGGTCCTTTTTGAAAGGACCCCACACGTTTCAAAATGCCCTTATTCCTCTCAGCTGAGCCGGGGGTGTTTGAAAGCGATGCTTTCAAAGCGTCAGAGCCAGAAGCATGCTAATGCTAATGAGGCACTGAATATTCAGTTCAGCGCCTCATTAGTAATCTTTGAAATGGCCTTTAGCATGGCTATTTTGAAGAATTGTACCAGTGTGGACATGGCCACTGTGGCTTATTTCGAAATTCCCTGTCTAAATTCCCACTCTGAACAGCCCCTATTGTGAAATAGCTATTTCAAAATAGGGTCCCTTCTTCATGCAATCAGGTTTTCTTATTTTTAAATAAGCCATAGTGCATCCAAGGTTGCATTGTGTAGGCGCTAGCAAAGTTATTTTGAAAAAAGGGCTGTTATTTCAAAATAACTTTGCCGTTTAGACATGCCCTCAACTAGCCTGAGAACCCTCCCTACATGCTCAGGAAATTTTAACTACAGTGGAGAATCTGGTTTTGTATCTCTAAAAAACCAAAGGGTTCTATGGCCCAGTTGTCTGTTTGACACAAAGGAGAGGGAAAAGCACAGCAAATATACTGAAATGGATCTAAAACCATGCAAAATGAGAAAGAAGGTTTATGTAATTCTATCCTTAATACTTCTCTTCCTGCCTCACTCAATATCTCCAGTTTCAGAGAGTCCCTTTTGCAAACACCATGTCCTTGAAGGATATACATATACTGGAGAATCCAAAGGGCATGGCTGTCCAGAATGCCATGCTGAGTAGATCATCTAGGATGCTTGCCGTTTTATCAAACCCACATCATTTCAGGAAGAAATGTTTAAATGTTCATCTCTGTTTAAATGAATGTGACCATTTGTAGCATTAAATGTATTAAACACAGTATTTATGTTAACTCCATGAGTGGCGCAAGAATATAACTAACTGCAGTCAAGAAAAATCAGTAATATTTTGGCATGACTTCAACCAAACCATGCTGCTAGAGAGAAATGAGGTCTGTACTATGTACACAAAGGAGCGCTAGAAGTAGGGCCAGAACGCCTCATAAAACCTTAGCCGGACCAAAGTAGCTTTGCCTTTTGAACACCCAGGAGTATTTCCTTTCAGTGAAGGGGAAATTACTTGGGCTTTATTGAGGTGGAATTTTACCAGGTGAAATCCTGCCTTAGTTGAACTTTGCAGGGACAAGAATTCAAACACACAGTTGTAACATTAGTTTTTGTCCCATTTAAATGTGGAGGAGAATGCCACCATGTATAAGAAATTTTTACAACAATATTTACTTGACAAATGTGTGTCAGCTGCAATTAAGCATTTTGAATCCCATCTCATAAAAATCAGATTGTTATTGCTGACGCTCTGAGGGCTACACTAATATTAGTGTAACACACTGCTGTTCACTCTGAAGACACACGGATTGGATATTTATAGTGCTGTCTGAGCATAATCAATGTTACAGTCTGAGTGGGATCATTTCTTTAAAGTCAGTTCCACCCTCATGGAAGAGAAAAAAGTAGTCCAGGAGCACCTTAAAGACTAACAAAATAATTTATTCGGTGATGAGCTTTCGTGGGACAGACCCACTTCTTCAGATCATCTGGTAAGGCTATGATCTGAAGAAGTGGGTCTGTCCCACGAAAGCTCATCACCTAATAAATTATTTTGTTAGTCTTTAAAGTGCTACTGGACTGCTTTTTTGTTTTGATAGTATATAGACTAGCACGGTTTTCTCTCTGTTACTATTCATCATTGAAGAAAAATGTTTGTTGAGAGTAACCTGCCATGCCATGAGCCACTTCAATATGGAGTTAACAGATGTCCACCTGAATCTGAAGGGGCCCCATTATAAAACCACGCTGGTGAATATTTCTGAGGACGGAGAAGAAAGACACTTCGAAGATAGTGCCAAGGATCCAGTTATTCAGACAATCTCCCTTTGAGTTTGGTGATTTTTTTGCCCATGGAAGTATTGCAAGAACAACCAACAACAGGAAGAATGCTAGAGGAAATCAATAAAAGCTAACTCTATTCCAACATTTTTAGGCCTGATTTGCACACAGCTTTTTACCTGTGTAACTATTTAGGTTTGGAGTAGGGGCAAGGAGTGTTCCTGAGAAAAATTACACAGGCCCATTCTTTAATGTGAACATAGTTATAGAAGCATAAAAGTGCCTCACTCCCCTTCCTGCAAGGGAAATAGTAACAGAGAGGTAGCCATGATGCTGATGTAAAGCACTGTACAGATGCTATATACATTGATATAAATCTGGCCATACTAGAATGGTTGTCATCTGCCTCACTTCCACTACATCAGTGTAGTTAAAGCGGCCTGACTTTCTAGCCTAGAGAAGTCCTTATTTTTCAGATTTTTTTTTCCTTGAAAGACATTTTGTCTCTTTGCTAGCTGTCATTAATAGCATCCTCGCTTTTTTTTTGTTTGTTTTTTTTTTTTGTTTGTTTTTTCTTTCCCCCCCTCAGACAAGCAGAATAAGTCTGAAAGCATTATTTGGTTATTAGAATTTGTCATCCTCCATTGAACAAGTTACATGACCTTTAAGTGTGGTTTAAAGCTCAGTTGCCCATTCATTAGGTTGACAAACTTGTCAAAACCCTCCAGGTCTATGTCAATTATGTCAAAAATGCTTACAGGAACCACAGTACATGTCAGCACTCAACTGACGCCTGTCAGCCATTGCAGAAATGACAAGAAACGCTTCTGGGGACAAAAGGATACAGAAGGAAGAGAGATTCCCCACTCATATTTTGTTGACTCTGGCCAACTATGTTGCATTTGTGTAATTTATCGCAATCCCATCTCTTGATTTGATTTTGCAAAGCCATTGTTTAATACAGTGATTTATTTCTCCAGATCTTTAACATGTCATTGTTGTCACAGAAGATACTGGTTTATCCTAACCGTATCTGCCAGTATGTGTAAAATTATGGTCTGAATTTCAGCAGAGGCTTCAGGAAATCTAATACCGTTAATAAAGGAATATAATTAATATGGATAATAAATAGATCTTTGTGGGAGATTTCAATAAAAATCCTGATGAAAAATGAGAAATTCTTAATGTTTTCACATTCCCTTCCCTCCCCCACACACTATTTTCTAAACAGCTCTAGAGCTGGTGTGAAAATATAGCTAAAAATAAAATTAGGATTAAAATCTGGAAAGAATATTTTCCAAAACTCTTTCTCCATTTTGCCACCAGTGCAAAATATTCAGACTTAAACATCAGAATATCAGCAAAAATACAGAGAAACAAATACTATTTACTTTATATCCACATATCCCACCTGACCCTAAAGCTCTTGTTTGCCAGGATGTCTCCAAAAGCTTGACTGTTGCTAGGTTCCTGGGGCGTTGGCATGCCTCTCATGCTGAACAATATTGCCTGATTCCTTCCTTATAGTCCCCCAACTGTCTGCATCCATTTGTTTTCTCTTCTTTTTACACTTAGGGACTGTGTTTGTACAGTGTCTAGCACAATGGGATCCTGCTCCTTGACCAGGATTCCGAGACAGAGCAGTAATACAAATAAAAACAATGGAAGGCCACCACAAGAAATGAACCCAAGAAATGCAGATTGTTCCCTTCTGCTTTCTCTTGAGGATTGAAACTATTTTCCTTCTACTTAACATGCCCGCTAAGAATACAACTAAAAGCATTGCTTTGGCAAACAAGAGGAGACAAAAATAAGAAATATATAAATGTTGGAAAGTAAGTATTAGATGTCAGTTTTCTTGTTCATTTAGACTGCCCTACACTACTTACTAGCAAACAAGTCTGGTTTTTTTCTCCATAAAACCATTCCAATAATTACAGGGAGGGCTTTGCAGGCTGGCATGATGACAGCAGAAGGGTTTATAATGTCAATGGCTAATATCAGGGCAGGGAAAAGGGGACTGGGATGAAGTATCTCTGACATTCTAGATAAAAAATAAAACAAAAGCAACACAATATTAACCCTTTGCTTGCCTCACATAACATTCAGGAGACATTCAGGTGCTATTGCATTCCATCCATTTTGTGAGGATGCCTGTGCATGGGGGTGGGTGATGCAGAACTGACAAAATATAAATCTACATCACAAAGGTAATGCAAGAGCTTTATGCTTAGAAAGAGACTCTACAGTAAAAGCTTTGTTAGCCAACACTTTAATATCCAGAAAACTTGGCTAATCACCATCTGCCATAGACAGCAATACAATTCCCCCTTCAATTAACCAGCAAAATTCTGATAGCTATCCAGCATCATGTTCCAGTGTTTGCAGAAGTCACATTTGCTTTATGGCCCCGAGGCAGCAGAAAAGCGGAACAGCAAAATACAGTGCTCTGTACAGTAATATTACTAAAAGGCGTAATGTTAAGTAAGGGTATTTCATTTCTTAAACTTTTTCTGAGTTTGATGAAAAAAGCTTGAGTAACTGGAATATTTGATTAACCAGCAACCTCCATTCCACATACATTCTGGATAACAAAGCTTTTCCTGTATATAAAAAGCCTCTGTGCCTCTTTTCCTCCCCGCCTTGTATTTATAATGAAAATACCTAGCAGTTGGACGGTGTTTCTTTTTTCTTTACAGATCTTCACAAAGGAAGGTAATGCTGATTATTCCCATGTTACAAATAAGAATGTTGCAGAAAAGAGAACTAAGTGACTTGCCCAATGGCACATTGTATGTCCATGGCACAGGCAGGAATATGCCACATATACAATAGTTTATTCCAAAGCATCTCTAATTTTTGTTGCTCCATTGGTGAGAAAACATGTCTCTATTTCTCTTCTTCTTTATTTCAAGAATCAGACAGAAAATAAAAGGCCCTTAGTCATTGTCCGTAGTGCAAAGGAATGCTCTGAAAAAAGATGCCACCTAAGGTGTGCAGGAAGAGGATGCACCATGTGCCTACCACAGAGGTGAGCATAGAATAAATGTATGGATGACTTGACGTGTAGCCATGTATTTGATAAATGTGTAGATACAAAGAACTAATACTCCATCCTTTCCTTAAGTGCCCAAAAGGTGTTACAGATTTGGCACAAGGCCTAGCCTAGCAACTAGACATAGAAATAATAGGGGTATATGGTTGCCAACAAGTATGGAAACAGTACCCACTGCAAGACAGGAGAAACATCTGAAAACAGCCTGTTAAATGAATACCCAAAGCAGAGCAGGCAGTAAGTGACTAACAGCACACCTCCAAACTTCCCAGGAATGGCAGAAAAAGGCATCAGAGGGTTTTCATGGGTTTAACCAACAACTTTAGATCTAGATATAACCTCTCCAAACTGAGTCTGTTCAGATACTGAGTCTGGTTCCTCCAATTTATTATAAGATCAGCAATGGAGATATTTAATTCTGAATCTGAATCTCCCCATAAGCCTGGAAATAACTAGATACAGGGATTCTATTAGAGCTATTTCTATAGTTTTGAAAGATATGGCAAAGTAGGGATTTCTGACATGTTGAGCAGTCAAAGGATGGTCCTCTCATAGGATACACTGTCATTCATCGGCGTAGCTATCCTGCTGAAAGAGCAAGATATTCTTCCCATATATCAAAACATGGCATTAACTGAAACTCTATTATCCATTACAGCATTGCACATGCAGTGAATGACAGATGCTGACAGTTTGGTGAATGACGCTGGGTACGGAGATCTAAACACTACCTGTGGCAGCTGAAAGAGTAGTCATGATGACAATCATTGAAAATGAATAACAGCAATCTTCATTCACCGTGTCCTCAGAAGCAAGAATTTGCCTTTGTTACTGCTTAGTCCTGTTAAAGCCACTGAAGCAAAAAAAGGGGGAGGGGCACAGAAACAAGACACAGCACAGCGGTGTGACAGATTCAGCCATAGGCTATGTCGACATTAGGAAATAAAGCCAAATTTACTGAAGTCACCTTTATACCACTAGATTTTATAAAGTCAATGGTGAGTGTCCACACATGTTTAGAAAGTCGACAGTGTGTGTCCCCATTACCTTTGCTAAGTTCATCTGTGTCAGCAGTGAATTGTGGGTACCTCACCCACAGTTCCTGCATCCCCATTGCATTCTGGGTTTCTGTGCTAGTGTGCTATGGGAAAAAATGCACCACAAGTGGTTGTGGGTGTCTGGTGTCATCATCCCAGAGTGCATTGCCCTCACTCCTCGCTCCCATTAAAAACAAAATGCCAAATGCATTTTTGCACCCTTTTCCTACAGACTACCCTGGTGCATACTGTACAAGGCTAGAGGGCCAGTTCTGAGAAGTGAAAAATGCAGAAATAGAAGTCTGAAAAGTTTCAATTTGGAGCAATTGAAAAGTTGTTTTTGGTATTGTTGAAATGCTTCATTTCGATAGTGTTATTTTGATTCATTTCATTTTGACCCAGCAGCTGCATGATGCAGGGGGGTGGGGGGACACAGCCAGAGAGTCTGGCAATCATGTGGTGGAGAAGGCAACCAGAGAGCACAGGCTGCTTCCTGCTTCCTGTTTTCTACTTCCAGCTCACCTGTAGAGCAGGGGAGGTAAAAGTAATGGTCAGTACAGATATATTGGGGGCATTGTGGGATACTTCTGGAGGCCAATAAAATCATATTAAATAATGCTGTGTCTACACTAGCACTGAGTCAACCTTGTAATTTCAAATTTTGCATTACTTCTCATGAAAATGCTGGAGTAGAAAAGTCAACTTGAGGACCCTTTAAAATCAACCTAATGATATTTGTAGTAAACACAGGTCCATTACCAAATCAATCTAACTCCCTTTAAAGTTGACTTTATGCTTTAGTGTAGACATAACTGAGCAGTGGCGCATGCTCAAAGACGTGATTCAAAATCTGCCTACCTACCTGAGACTTTTTAACTTGAAGATTTCCTAGCTTATTTGACCAAAGCTGTTTTAGTCAGGGATGGGAATGTATACACTCCTTACCTTCTGCCAGCCATGGCCCTTCACTGGCTATGCCCATTTATTCCTTACTTTGCCTCTGGCGAATGTTGCTACCGTTGAGACACTTTGTTGCCTTTAGCACCCTGTGTACAAGGCAGCCTAAGAACTTTCCTGTCACTGTACAGTAGACCGTTCCCAGTTTATTCTGAGCATACAGAGCTGTTTACACCAATTTTCTCTGGATGCCTGAGTGACCCAAGCTTATCAGTCTAATGACTGAACAGTTCCTACAAGACTTGGCAGAAGTCAGAATCTTCATTCATACAGATATACATAAAAAAGAAGAGGCACTGGAAGATGTTTTTCAATAACTCCTAAGTTATTTAGGAGCCCAAGTCCCATATTCAAAAGTAAAATCCTTGGAACTTAGATTTCTAAGTGCCCAAATCACATAGATATGTCTGAATATGTTATTCCTGGTGGTTGATATATTATCATCTGTCCAATATATCTAATACACAATATTGTTACAATTTGGAAATATATATAACGTATATTCTAAAGATGTCTGTAAAAATATAAAATTAACTGTAGAATCAATAACATAATTTATCTATCCTAATAATCAGCAGTCCCGCAACTGCTCCCAAGAAGATCTGAGAGGCTCGCATTCACCTCCTGCAACTGATGCTCATACCCAACTCATGTAAACTTCACACTATAACATTTCTTTAACAGAAAACCTAAGGGTATGTCTACTCTACACTTTCGGACCTTGATAATTGATTGCCAATGAACTTGAGGTACCCATCGTGTTTGTAAAGGCCAGTGCGAAGACACCAAACTTTTAATCCAGTATAGAAACATTTATTTTTACTCCTGGGATTAGCCAAGGGTAAAGAGAAAAGCCTAATGTAGCCAAGTGAAAAAAAAAAATCAAAATAGCCTCCCTCCTCTGCTTTTGAAAAGATTTTGGGTTCACATGTAACCCTTTCCAATTCCAAATGCTAATACATTTTAGAAGAAAGTAAGCACATTTGCCGTTCTTGACTTTGCAGTTGCTAAGCATCTGATCAAAATGTGCCTGTACAAACAACACAGCCATGATTTTTCTTTTTTTAAAATCTGGGGAATAAAAATATAACTTGTTCTTTCCTCTGAGTTGCATCTACACTAGGCAATTCTTTCAAAAGAGCAGGCCCTGTTTGAAGTAGCATGCGACATGTCTACGCACGCTGTGTGCCCTTTCAAAAATGAAATCGACGGTAGGTGCCGTGGGAATCGATACCGCTCTTCCAAACAGGAAATAGGAAGAGGCTCCACTTTTGATGTATGTTTTTGAAAAAGGATGTGTGTAGACGCTCCACGTCCCACTCTTTCAAAAGAGTGGGGTCCACCATGGCGGTGATCAGCTGTTAGGTGGACATGTGCTGCCCAGCCCATGCGGGGCTCTAAGGTCTGTGAGTGCATCAGCTCTTAAAGCCACATGGACCCAGAAACCCCACTGCAGGAAGCTGAGAGAGTGCAGGAAGCAGCTGCTACATGTGCTGCCCCTGCATACCTCTGTGTGACCCCACCTGCTTCCAATGGCCAGCACCCAGGCGGGTCAGGAGCCCCAGGCCCTGCCCTCTGAGTGTATCCAGTGGCTCCCAGGGGTCCAGCTGGGAGAAGGGGGAGAAGAACGTGCCTGCTCCTGGACAAAGCACAAGCTCAGGGAGCTGCTGGGGCTTTGGTAGGAGGAGGAGGTGCTCTGGGTCATGTGCACAAACCAGTGGAATGTGGCCACTTTCGCTGGGCTGGCCAAGGGGCTGAGTACCTGGAGTCACCCTGCCCGCACTCCTGACCAAGTCAGGTCAAGGAGCTGCAGCAGGGTTACAGCCAGGCTTGGGACTCACCAGCTGGTCGGGAGCCACCCGTGCTTTGTGCCACTTCTACCAGAAGCTCTGAGCATCCTGGGCCCCCATGACACTTACTCCCTGCCTGCTATCCTCAGTACCTCTGCCAAGGAGCCCCAGCCGGGAGAGAAGCAGGAGCCAGGGTTCTTAGCCAGCACCAAGCACCGTACCACCAGGGCCAGAGACAGAGCCAGCAACTGCCAGGGAATGGTCCAGTGATGAGGGAGACCTCATAATCGACCTCCCCTCCTACACCTCCAGCCGGGCATAGGCCAGCTGGGTATCCCTTGACCTTGGTGGTGGACTCTCACATATGCACCAAACAGGGCACACACCCTGTATCATGGGGTGGGGGGTGCCATACACAACTGGTGACCCCCCCAAACCCCCAGCAGGCCCCACAACACCAGGACCCAGCCAGACCATGGCCGTCAGCCACCACACAGCCTCCAGTGCCCATCAGCGCCCGCTTTCATGGACAGACTGCACCCTGGGAAGGCGGGGCCTGAAGGACCTCATGGTCTTTGGCATTCCCTTTTGCCCTTGGGGGCCCTCCCCTGATAGGAGCTGCGAAGCAGCCACCACTGCTGCAGCCAGCAGAATGACTACTCAACTGGCAGCAGCCAGTAGGGTGTCGAGCTGCTGCTTCTCCATGTCTTTTCCTGTGGGCACTGTGTCTGTGGGGCTTGTGGCAGCTCAGCAGACTTCGTGCTGTGCAGGCCAAGGATGTTGAGGAGGGGCCCTTTAAAGGAGCTGCTTGCTGCGGTCCAGAAGGACTTGGCTGCCCCGTGACCCTGTTTGTGGCATTTTGTGGCCATTTCTGTCAAAAGAGTGCACTGGTGCATGTAGATGCCCTCTTTTGATGGCCTGGATGGCACCTTTCAATGCGGCAGGTGGCCCTTTCGACGGTGCTCATCGACGGCACCAGCCCCAGCCAGTGTGTAGACTCTCCCCTTCGAAAGGGCGTCTTTCGATTAGGCTCCTTCAAAAGGTGCCCTTTCAAATGAGTGCTCTAATGTAGACATAGCTCTGATATTTTAATGCACTTTTTATGACGGCCTGAATTTGTCAGTGTTAAATTACTGTACCATCAATCCAGTGGACTGCAAGAGTATTTTGTTATTTACAAGTGAACTTTCATGGTGAGCAAGTTTAATGTTGTTGCTTTTACTTCTAGTGTTGGTGCAAATGAGTGAACTATCATTGGTGATAATGGAGCTATGTTCACTTACCAAAGTGGTGAATTTGACCCTAAGTATCTACATATGTCCATGTAACTAATGCTAATGTGCATGCAACAGTAGTTTTTATGGACAGGTAAGGTGAAATTCACACTGGTGCAGAGGGTATTCAAAAGGCCATATGCACCAATTAAAGCCCTTTGAGATGGGTAATCTACTCTTTTGCTGCGGGATGTGAAACATCCTGCCAGTGTACAATATAATTTGCCTTGCTATCATTGCTGTTTGAAAGCAAGTTCTGTGATCTAAAGATATAATTAATGTAGATGGAATGGCATATACATAAAGCAGGAATAGCTTTCATAGCTCTCTTTTCAAGATTTCTTTGATCCTACTCATAATTACTCCCTTCTCCCCAATGCAAATACAGGATGGAACTGTCTTTTAAAAATGTGCATAGATCTGTGTTGTGTATTTCCTAAAAAGTCCCCAGAGGGCTAATAGTCTCATTTTTCACCTTATGAAGTTAGCAATGTTTGTGACCAGATTAAGCTGTAATTTTGAGCATTGCTCCACACAGCATTTAAAGTAAGAAAATAGGACTTTTTATTCCTTTTTAGGTTACTGTGATGATTTCTCACTAATTTCAAAATATACTCATATTATACAAACATCTTAAGTAGTTCTTCAGCTATTTTTCACACACATTCTTAACATTGCTTCACCCTGACTTCTTTGTTTTCTGCCTTCACTCTTCAAGATTCTTCAGCTGTGACAGTGAGTCATAGAATCATAGAATCATAGAAGAGTAGGACTGGAAGGGACCTCGAGAGGCCATCGAGTCCAGCCCCCTGCCCTCATGGAAGAACCAAGCACTTTCTAGACCATCCCTGAAAGCCATCTATCTAACCTCTTCTTAAATACCTCCAGTGATGGAGATTCTACCACCTCCCTTGGCAATTTGTTCCAGTGTTTGATCACCCTGACAGTTAGGAACGTTTTCCTAATGTGCAACCTGAACCTCCCCTGCTGCAATTTAAGTCCATTGCCTCTTGTTCTATCCTCAGAGGCAAGGAAGAACAAGTTCCCTCCCTCTGCCTTATGACACCCTTTTAGATACCTGAAAACTGCTATCATGTCCCCCCTCAATCTTCTCTTTTCCAAACTAAACAAGCCCAGTTCTTTCAGCCTTTCTTCATAAGTCATGTTCTCTAGACCTTTGATCATTCTTGTTGCTCTCCTCTGGACCCTCTCCAATTTCTCCACATCCTTCCTGAACTGCGGTGCCCAGAACTGGACACAATACTCCAGCTGAGGCCTAACCAGCGCAGAGCAGAGCGGGAGAATGACTTCTTGTGTCTTGTTCACAACACACCTGTTAATGCCTCCTAGAATCATGTTTGCTTTTTTTGCAACAGCATCACCCTGTTGACTCATATTTAGCTTGTGGTCCACTATAACCCCTAGATCCCTTTCTGCTGTACTCATTCCTAGGCAGTCCTTTCCCATTCTGTATGTGTGACACTGATTGTTCCTTCCTAAGTGGAGCACTTTGCATTTGTCCTTATTAAACTTTATCCTGTTTACCTCAGCCCATTTCTCCAGTTTATCCAGATCCTTTTGAATTATGACCCTATCCTCCAAAGAAGTTGCAACCTCTCCCAGCTTGGTATCATCTGCAAACTTAATAAGTGTACTTTCTATGTCAATATCTTAATCGTTAATGAAGATATTGAACAGAACCGGTCCTAAAACAGACCCCCGTGGAACCCCACTAGTTATACTTTTCCAGCAGGATTGAAAACCATTAATAACTACTCTCTGGGTATGGTTATCCAGCCAGTTGTTCACCCACCTTATAGTAGCCCCGTGTAAGTTGTATTTGCATAATTGATTGATAAGTATATTATGTGAGACCGTGTCAAATGCTTTACTGAAGTCTAGGTATACCACATCCACCGCTTCTCCCTTATCCACAAGGCTCGTTATTCTATCAAAGAAAGCTATTAGATTGGTTTGACATGATCTGTTTTTAACAAAACCATGCTGGCTGTTCCCTATCACCTTACCACCTTCCAAATGCTTGCAGATGATTTCTTTAATTATCTGCTCCATTATCTTTCCTGGCACAGAAATTAAGCTGACTGGCCTGTCGTTTCCCGGGTTATTCTTGTTCCACTTTTTATAAATGGGTACTATATTTGTCCTTTTCCAGTGTTCTGGAATCTCTCCCATCTCCCACAATTTTCCAAAAATGATTGTTAAAGGCTCAGAAACCTCTTCTATCAGCTCCTTGAGGATTCTAGGATGCATTTCATCAGGCCCTGGTGATTTGCAGACATCTAATTTTTCTAAGTAAATTTTAATTTTGTTCTTTTCTTATTTCAACTTCTAAACCTACCCCTTTTTCACTAGCATTCTCTGTGTCAGGCATTCCCTCAGATTTCTCAGTGAAGACCGAAACAAAGAAATCATTAAACATCTCTGCCATTTCCAAATTCCCTGTCACTGTTTCTCCCTCCTCACTGACCAATGGCCCTACCCTATCCTTGGTCTTCCTCTTGTTACCAATGTATTTGTAAAAAGCCTTCTTGTTTCCCTTTATGCTTGTAGCTAGTTTGAGCTCATTTTGTGCCTTAGCCTTTCTAATCTTGCTCCTGCATGCTCATGTTGTTTGCCTATATTTGTCCTTTGTAATTTGTCCTAGTTTCCATTTCTTATACGATTCCTTTTTTAGTTTGAGATCATGCAAGATCTGCTGGTTCAGCCAAGGCAGCCTTTTGCCATGTTTTCTATCTTTCCTACACAGCGGGATAGCTTGCTTTTGGGCCCTTAATAATGTCCCTTTGAAAAACTGCCAACTCTCCTCAGCCGTTTTCCCCCTCAGTTTAGCTTCCCATGGGACCTTACCTACCAACTGTCTGAGTTTACCAAAATCTGCCTTCCTGAAATCCATTATCTCTATTGTACTGTTTTCCCTTCTACCCTTCATTAGAATTGTGAACTCTATGATTTCATGATCACTTTCACCCAAGCTTCCTTCCACTTTCAAATTCTCAATAATTTCCTCCCTATTTGTCAAAATTAAATCTAGAACAGCTTCCCCCCGGTAGCTTTTTCAACCTTTTGGAATAAAAAGTTGTCTGCAATGCAATCCAAGAATTTATTGGACAGTCTGTCCCCTGCTGTATTAGTTTCCCAACATATACCTGGATAGTTGAAGTCCCCCATCACCACCAAATTCTGGGCCCTGGATGATTTTGTTAGCTGTTTAAAGAAAGCCTCATCCACCTCTTCCACCTGGCATGGGGGCCTGTAGTAGACTCCTAGTAGGACCTCATCCTACTAGGTTGAGTGTTGAAGATCATAATAGAAATGGAAAAAGCAAAATTCTAATTCAGCATCGCAGCATCAGTTGGTTTAATTATACTGAAGATACACACATGTATTCTGTGTGTGCATCTGTACATGCAAGATTGGCCAGATGTTCCAATATTACAGGGACAATCCTTATGTTCAGGGCTTTTTTTCTTATAGAGTTGCCTATTACCCCTCACCTCTGTCCTGATTTTTCACATTTATAAATGCACACACACTTATAGAAGCACAACTTTCAGGGTCAAAATGTCAAAGAAGTCACCTAAGCTGGGTCCAATTAATTTGCACATACATGCAGTAAAATCTCAGATTTGTGTGATCAAATGTGATGTCATGTGACAGCTAACTGCATTCCAGCAGGTTTAGGAGCAAACTGTGGCACAAGTGAAATGGCTCCTGTGAAAATTTAGATCTCTCTGCTATTGAACAAAAGCATCTTTGCAATATAAACAAAGTACAAAATCTCTTTCAGTTAAGTGCAACAGAGCTACTTACAGACAAAAATAGCAGCTCACATTTCAATGTTAGTAGTGCATAGGTCTTTTGCTGGACCTCTGCTCAAGGTGAATTTCACCCTTTGTTAATTTTTTCTACACAATTCCATTAAATTCTGTTACAGATTTTATCAGTGAAAGAACTTATTCCCCAGCTGAGGTTTTTCAAGAAGACCTTTTATGTTATCACTGTACGGTACCTTTGTGGATTATCTCTGCTGTTTGGGCTAGCTAAACCTCGAGACTATTTGTTTTAGACAGCATAGCCCTTGTACAATAATATGAGCAGACACATGGCACAACAAAGCCACCCTAGTGCTTGACAGAAACATCAGGAAAAGGTGCTTAGCTGCATACCATATATTTAACCAATTTGCCAGCAGGAAGTATCCTTTTGTGAATGTAAAAAGACTGATCAACTGTTCTGGGGGATGTCCTGTATGTGCCATGTGTCCTTATTGTTCCTGGCAGTGATAAGTGTAGCAAGAAATGCCATTAGATATGAACCGCTATAGCAGAGCTAGTTATTACTTCTACTTAATTAGATTTTCATTTTGCCTGTTATACTCCAGTAATGTTTCCTCTTTGTTTTCATTAAATTGCACCATTTCTTCCATGCAATATCTACTAAATTATGTTGAATTGCAGTGGTTAATATGTGTGCAGCATGGGGCCAAAGTGTGTTCATCTGTTCTATGAGATGGCAGGAAGGGAGTCACAGGAGCTCAGATACCCCCATAATATTGTTATGTCAAAGTGTATCAGTATACAAAGCTATAATGCTTAATGCTTCCTCTAGAATGGAAGCCATTTCAACCAGGACAAGAGAATGTAGCTTATGCTCAACCCCTTCTGTGTGCATGATAGATATTCTGCAACTCCTGGAAGCTGAGAGCTTTAATTGCTGTTCACAGTTCCTGACACAAAATTTCTCCAGGAATTTCTCCTTCCAAAATAGGGACCTAGTCCTTTAAACTGAATAAGAGCCTTTCCACTATGTTCTGTTAACTTAATCAAAAGACCATAAATAGAATTCCAGCCCTGAAAAGTAGTTAAGTATGTTTAACTATAAGATTGTGAGTAGTTCCATATAAGCATGAGGGTTAGATCCTGCCCTCTGATGAAACTGGCATAGATCCACTTACATCAAATGAAACCATGCCAATTTACAGTAGAGGAGCATCTGGTCCAGTGGGCAAACTCTGGTGCTTAAAGATAAAAAAGTCCCTCTGTTTTTGCTAAATGGAAAGCGATCCTGAGCAGAATTCAAGGAGGATGCTAAGGCCAGGTCTACACCAGGGGGCAGATTCACAACTCCAGCTACGTACCTTGCATTGATTTTCTGTGTCATCCGCACAGTGGGAGGTCAATGGAAGTAAGTCTCCCATTGACTTTTTTTACTCCTCACAACTGCAAGGAGTACTGGGATCAATGGCAGTGTCCTGAGTATTTGATTTAATGCAGCCCTACGGAAGACTGAGCATCAGTACATCCACCCAACAGTGAGTACAGACAAGCCCTAGGTATCTCCCAAGAATGGGCCCAATATGTTGAAGGTGGGGATAATTACATATAGGATTGAATTCTCCTCCCTGCCCTCTCAATACCATAAAATAAGTCAAACAAGTTACATCATCATTGAGACCACTCAATTAGGTAAAATGGTAAGTGACATGAACTGTTCACTTTCTATTACATAAAACCCAAATCAAATCAAAACTTTCAAGGTTCTGCATGTTTATGCTGCCTGTGTTTTGGTGAGGGCTAACACATCCATATGCCCACTCACAGATCTACGATCCTATCAAAATCAAGCCATACTGGATATTTTGAGGTTTCCAGACCAATCTCCTGACGGAAGTGTTGTGGATGACACCTGGAGGAGCATCTGAAATTTGCATGCTTATCTGTACTAAGCTGAAGTCAAAGGCCATGTCTACACAGCCCTGGAGCATGGCACTCCTGATGTGGTTTCTAGAAATTGAAAATGGTTCTCCATTTGCATATTTGCACAGGTAATTAGCGTAGCCATGCGACATTTCACTTTCGGCAGAGAGGGGCTGCTGGCAGTAAAAAGGCCATGTGGACGTACCTCTGCTGTCTAACCCCCCCTCTGTTGCCCATCCCTTATCCATCGGAAAAAAAAAGCCCTCTTTATTGCCAGCAGCCCCCTCTGCCAAGACCAAAATCTCACATGGTTATGCAATTTCAGCATTTTAATAGAAAGCATTTAAATGCAATGGGCACTAGCAACTGTTTGAAGGAGTATCCACACAGACAGAATGGTCTGTACCTTAAAGAAAATGGCATTTAGGTCAATTATACAGAAAATGGACATCTATGGTAGATTATTTAATCTCAGATCGGGGGATAACCAGACAAACTGGGGAGCATTCAGAGCAAGCAAAGAGATCTGATAGGGCTAAAATTAGTACAGTGGCAATTGTAATCTTTCCTCTGGTTCCACCTTTGACACCATATCCTATTCAAGTTTCTGGTGAGTGTCTTTAAAATGCTGTATAATTGTGAACCTGCACAATTACCCATTGTGACTTCTCTCTTTGCCCTCTGCCTTCTCTGGTCTGTCATTAAAGCCAGCTTTGTCCACTTCGGTCAGAAATGTTTCTATGATTTCCCCCACGCTTCCTCTTAGAGCTGCATCAGTTTCAGTGAACTAGTCCTTAAGGCCACTGTGAACTCTCCCTTTATAGTCCTCCACCCACTTTGTACCAGGGCCAGAGCTGTTTAATGTATTTGTTCAGGTTTTGGAGAAAGGAATAAACAAGGAATTCGCAAAATCTGTGTACAGTAGTTTCCATATGTTAGCACTGGAGAAGGCTGCGAGGAAATTCAGACTGGCCTAAATGCGAGGTGAATGTGCTGGAACGTGCCTGATGAAATTCAACAACATTTCTGCCGAGGGCAGGAAGCAGGCTTCTTGGGAGCATAGCCAATAAATTTACACACACATTATGAATAAATAAGAGCATTTATTTGAAAGGATCACTGGGACACCACTTAATCCACTTCCCTCTTAGTAGCTGGCCATAAACTGTCTTGGTTTGGATTGATAGTCCCTTTCCTCCAACATCACTGTGCTTTAGCACAGTTCCCACCCAGGGAAATATATATTATACTGGCTTTTATCCAGTTTCCAGGATTTGGCCCATTATGTTATCCTCCTAACCAAGAAACAAGAATCTCTAGCTCATAAATAAATTGCAAAGCAAACAAAAAACAAAAAAGACCCAAATTCCACATTTAAAACCTACAACAAAATAAGATGGAACTAATTCCATGTAGGTTTCTAACGACATTAGAAACTGTTCCTGTTTTATTCCCGTTATTAAGTTTTCCAGACACAAAGAGGAAAATATGTTTTTGGCATAGGTGACTTTTTTTTAGATTACAAAAAATAACAAAAGATAGAAACATAGTCTGCATGACAGTATTCCGACACTAAGATCGTCCATCCTAAATTCCTATCTCTTCACCAGAGTCCTTACATTTGAAGTCAAAATATGTATTACGGCCTTTAAAGTTAGGCACATGTTTATTTATCTTGCTGAATCAGGGACCCCATTCACAGATGCTGGACCCCTGCAGGAAGTTATATGTTAATTACTACTACTTCACTGAGGCAAATTTAATACAGGTTAAATCTCTTGAATCCAGAACTCTTTCCTCCTGCAAGGTCTCTAACCTGGCATGATTTTAGTTAGCCAGACAGCCACCAGTCATGGATGTGGCCAAATTTCCTGTGGTCTCATAAAGTATTTACAGCCACCAGTCCTGGAACTCAGTGTGCTGTGTTGTTATTTAGCTCTGATTTACCCCTAAATGTCTTCTAAGAGACCAGTAAGCACTGGAAGTGTTGATAATGTGTTAGAGTTTATTGACCTCCCATAGTCTTGCAAATTCTCTCGTTTGGCACTTGTCAGTCCTGAGGGTGCTGGATGAGAGTGGTTCAAGCTGTACTAGAAATAAGGGAGGTGGCAGAGGGAACTGCATCAGGGTCAGAGAGGTCACAAGGTGACAATCACTATATGTAGTAGCACCTGGGGAGAAGGCTTAGGCTGAGATTGATATAGGAATAATATGTAATTTACTAGAATACCACAGCAGAATTTACTCTGGTTTAAAACCACTGCAGTGTATGTAGTCTTCTATGTACCTGATTGGAGCCTGACAAATGCTTTTCCGTAGGGGCAAGGTAGCTGAAAGAAGATAGTGTTTGATTTTACATAATGTTGGAAGAGTCCAATGATTCTCAAACTCATTTTCATGTTGTGAACCACCTGCTAAAACAGAAATCTTCATAGATATCACCTCCTCTCCCAAGCTTCCAACTCTAATTCTAAACAGTCCCTGTAGCAATTATAGTGTTTGCTTTTACACACACATGCACAAAAAGAAAAACGCTATGAGGCGATCTCTTAAAGTGGGAAGATTACAATAAACTAGTTATTTGATTAGGCTGCCCATTTTAAAATCTCATCTATTTCCTGCCTATTGATATAGGGCTACATACAGATGGCTGCCAACCCACTGACACACTGTTATCATGAGACCCTGTTACCTTCATTTTTTGGTTCTGTTCTCTTTTGTTTTGCTGTTTGAGCTCCTCCTATTTTGGTTTAGACCTCTGACTAGATTATGCTGGGTTTGCACCAAGTGCCGAATAAAGACAGACATGAAGCAGCAACTGTATTTTTATATTGGTTCAGAATAAAAATCCTGACTATTCTTTGTTTCATAGATAAAATTAAATCAAAAGAGGTATCTGTAAATATATTTTATATAGTCTGGATAAATTTTGTATTTCCCTAACAAAATTAATCATTTATTTGTTTTTCATTTATTCCTATGAAAAGAAGAATAATTTTCCTTATTTATGGTGTAAACAATAAATATCCACTCACATTTTCCTGTGAGAACAAAGTTTTTGTGTTGATACAGGAAATGTTCTTTGTGTGAACATAATAAACTTATGTTATGGAGGCACTCACACTTGACAGAATTTAGGGTCTTAAAATATCATAATCCAGCCATTGCCTAGGAGATCATTGTAGAGCGGGGGTCACCAATCAGTAGACCAGGATCATCTGGTAGATTCTGGAGCCTCCAACAGATGACCTTGACAGCTTTGGCTGGGAGTTTATCACTTGCCAGCACTCCACCTGTCCCTCTCCCTGCTGCCTTGCAGCTTCTGCCCTCTGCCTTATTGCTGCCCCCCCCCCCCCCCCCGGAGCCTCCTGCTTTCTAAGCAGGGCAGGGAAGGAAAAGGAGGAGGTGCTGGTATCAGGGTGTCCCCCTCCCATCTCCACAGAGCGGGGGGGGCACTATAGGGCTTGGGGTGGAGGGAGCTTGCTGGCATGGTAATGAACAAAAGGGAATATTCAAATAAGGTGTGGATTTAAATAGATCACACCTCATTTGCATATTCCCATGAGATTTCACTTCACTTCCAGAAGCTACAGAGCTGTGTTGATGAGACTCTTCCAGCAGGAACCCCCTCTTCTGAAAGCCCCCTTATTCGTCAAACAGGGGGCTCTTCCAGAAGCAAAATCTTGAGGCAATGCACTTCTTTGTCTCTCTCTCACACACACAGTCACACTCACCTCTGGACCCAATATCTATATGTTGTTATTCTTGTTACTTTTTTTACTTCTTTCAAAGTCTATTATTTTCAGTTTTTGATTGGTTTGTACACTTCATAATTTTTATTTTCTCATGCTCAAATTTAATTTTTGGAGCGGTGAGTTCTAAAATGCCTCACCTGTCCTGGCTGAAGTACTAATCCCCATGGTAAATTGGTAAACTAGGAGATTGGCATCTAACCATCTGGGAGTGCAGCAGGGTTCTAAGGCAGGATCCCCCTGCCCTGTTCCTGGAAGTGGCCCACACATTGTTGTGCCCACCGGAAAAGGCAGTGCAGGGGTCTCCATATGCTACACTTACCTGCAGGCACTGTCTCCACAGCACCCCTTGGCTAGGAATGGGGAACCACAGCCAGTGGGAACTGTGTGGTGAGGCAGTGTCTGTGAATGGGGGGAAGCACACAGTCATCCATGCCTCCCTCCCCTCACCTCAAGCCACTCTGAGGAGCAGTGCAGGGCCACAGTGAGGATAAGCCTGCCTTAGCTCTGCTGCACCACGGACCCAGAGACATCTGAGGTAAGCAGAGACTGGCTGGAGCCTGCATCCTCAACCCCTGTCCCAGTCCTGAACCCCCTACTACAGCCAGTACCCTGCCCCAGCTGTGAGCACCTGGTACCCAAACTCCTTCCCAGAGCTTGCATTCTGAGCCAGCTCTTGCACCTTAACCTCCTACCTCAGGCTCAGCCCAGAGCACATCCTATACTGCAAACCTGTTAGCTTAAGATCAGAGAGTACTGGCCCTGCACCCCAACCCACGGTGTCGTGAGAGTGAGTGAGAGTAAGGGAAGGAAAAAGAATGGAGTGAACATAATGGAGCCTCAGAAGGAGGATGGTGCAGGAACAGAGCTTCTGAGAAGGGGCAGGGAAGGAAGGTGGGCAAAGGTGTTTGGGTTTGAGGTAGATCATGAATTGCACTTAAATTCAGAAAATGACCTTGTGCTTAAAAAGTCTGGAGACCTTGCTCTCTAGAGCAACAGGGAGTCACCCCCGGAGGCCAGTACCTAGGATAATATTGCTCCTTCCCCACAACTGCAGTTTCCCGCCTTTTAATGTATTTCCTATCATACATAATTGGCAAGGCTGGAAAGGTGGAGCAATCCCTACCACCAGAGCCTCCCTGGTCCCTTCCTCATTTGTGTGGGGACATAAATGTCATCATAGAGACATTCTACACTCATCTTGCACGTAAAAGTCCCATTTGCACCCATGCCAGGTTTGCACAAAGATCATAAGCAGACTATGGTGTAGCCCTTAATAATTAAAATATTTGAAGTTTTGGTGTGTTTGGCACTATCATAAATCATGAGAGCAAGAGGATTCAAACTGAGAAGACTTGTCATGTCAGGTGTCTCCAGTAACAATAACTGTTTTTTTGCCTCTTCTGGTTTGGGAAAATTCCTGAAAGTAGTGAACTTCCTGGACTAGTGAAATCAGTAACAGTGCAAAACTTAGCTGTGAACATGCAATCGCTCCTTGTACTTGCAGACATTTTCCATTGATTCATCTGAATGATTCCAGAAGCTGCACACGTGCAAATTTAATGTCAATGTTACTTATAAGAAAAACTAAGGCACGCCTCCAAAATAGTATCCTTAGAGTGAGCTCCACTGGTACCATTCAACCAAATCAAGCAAACCACCATTCCAGGCATATATTATTCATGTCCCTCTGTATTGTGGGTAGATTCATTAATATTCAGGTTGTTGTGTGTCAGCTCATCTGTTTCAGTGTTTGCTTTGAATTTGCCTTGCTGAAATAGTATCATGCTGTGCTTGTTCTGGCTTATGTGCTGTTTCATTTGACACTAATGGTTTTAATATGTGTATGGGCACATTTCATATATGTACATAATACATGTATTTATATATGTATGCACAGATATCCATCTGTTATTATCTATCTAAAATGCTTAATGATAACAAGGTTTTATCTGCACAAGTCTGAAATGGTCGCAATGTTCATTATAGCCGAGCTTAATATCTTCCATATTTTTCAGTCAGCCTGAGACATGTCAAAGAAAAGAAGTACATGTCTCCTTTAAGCTTAACATAATGGCCCAGATGCTGTCCTGCAGTGAGGCTTCTTTGTGCAGGTTTAAAATTGACTACCTGCTGTCATGAGCATTCCTCCTGCTGAAAGAAATCTTTGGGTGGTTCTCACATGTCAGCTCCTTCATCATCCCTCTCCTAATTATCAGATCAGGGGCCATGTCAATGGCAAAAGGTATAGCTGGGAAGTTAGCCTTTAAACACAATCCCTTAAGTAGAATGGGAATCCAAAAAGCACTTAAATAAGAACTGAACTTGTTAACCTTTGCACTGGGATTTTCAGCTCCCCTACTGGAGCTGGCATCCATGTCTTCTAGGCATCTTTGATAAGTGACTCAATTTTGCATTTCCAAGTGGATCTGAAATTAGGTGAAAGTAGTTTGCCTGTGCTTAATATGACATGTGTGCATGTATACAAAATTCAGAATCAGAACTAGTCTATTCTGAAAATACTGGATGACTGTTGAGGTTCTCAGAAAACCTTTCCTCAGCATATCACTATTATTTTTGTCAGCAGCTCCTTTCCCCCCTTCTCTTGTAAACATGGATAAAAATGAGTTTATTTTCTATCATATTGTTAAAAAATTACATAACAGCTGTTATCCAAAGATCAAATAATCCACCTCACATGTCAGAAAATATTATATCAATTCAGCGTGTGAGAGATTGTGGTACAAGAATTATACAAACCTAAATAATCATGAAGTGACATAGTAAGAAATACAATCTGGGAGGTCACATTTACAGACTCCTGGTCTAACCCGAAGACCACACTCTTGTCTTCAGTGAAAGTTTCTCTGGGTTCAGACTTCCTAGTTGAATAAAACACTCCCAGAGAACTTAACTTGTGAATTAGTTCTGCACTTAATCTTTTTCATTATGGCACAAACTGAAAATAAACAGATGATGGAAATCATAGGATCATAGAACATTAGAAATGGAAGGGACCTTGAGAAGTCATCGAGTCCAGTTCCCTTCCTTCACAGCAGGACCAAGCACTGTCTAAACCAGGCCTGATAGATACCTATCTAACCAGCTTTTAAATTTCTCAAGTGATGGATATTCCACACCCTTCCTGTAGTAATGAGAGGGCCTGACAATCAGGCTTGGTGAGAAGCTAAAGGCCTAAAACAATGGTCAACGTCTAGCTAAGGCACCTCAAGCTTGAACAATATCGCATTAAAGCAAAAATTGAGCAAAGTAGATTCTGTTCACAGGAAAGCTGCAAGAGACAGAATGCTAATAAGTGACGCACCTAAAAGCACCCAGCAGCAGGCACTCAGTGATATACATAAACACATGACAGTAAAGTAACAGAACATCATGCTTGGTTATTATGATAGCATGATGGACAGTGTTGTTTTGATAGTACCACTGTCTAAAAGGCAATGGGTACTATCTAGTGATGTCCAGGAGTTCAACCTATTCCAATAAAGGGGAACAGATTGGGGCACTCACACCCCCTAGAAGCACATCAAGTCCATTGTCAGCATACATTCATTATTGGTATAAAACTGCTGGCATGCAAGTGGGGACGCTCAGAGTACTAATGCTCATGTGTCAACGAATAAACCTGTTTCCAGTTCCTTTGTAGCTCCCTTGATTTGTGGTTCTTGGGGGCTCCCAGATGTCTGTTGCATTGGCTAACTGCAGAAGCCAATGCAGCAGTCCAGAAGGACAACGCACGCAGCCAAGAGTTAGCAACGCAGCCTGGAGCAGATAAGAACTCTGAACACCACTGGTAACGACATCTCACTAGACTCCTGAGGCAGCATCAGTGCTGGTTCTGATGAAGCTGGTCTGTCCCATGAAAACTCATGACTGAATAAATCATTTTGTTAGTCTTTAAAGTGCTACATTTCTGCTGCTTTGATTTGTTGGAGTACAGACTAACACAGCTACTCCTCTGTTAGTATCAAACTGAATTCACTTAACCAAGGCTAGTTTCCTACTTAACTTCTACAAAAGCAGCTAATCCTGACCAAATGCTCCTCACTGTCCTTAGAGTAAGGAGGACTTTGCTCAACTCAACAAATGTGAAGGGACATGAAGAATAATTCACTGAAATTCCTAATTAAATGGCCGAGTTGCAGAGGCTGAGCTTTTGTGTCCTATTTGTGCCATCTAGCACTTCACAGAAAGTGACATTGATGTAAACGAGGGTCTGGAATGTAGATTAACTGTAATTCTGACAGCCTTGAAACTGAACGGAAAGTGAAACCAAGGTGTGAAACTATTTCAAATGCCCCTGTGGGAGTAAAAGGGTAAAATCTATTGAATGTGGATAAGTAGGACAAGAAGATTGCCTCATTACACATTTTCCTAAATTAAGAATTGACAGGCCAAACCACAGAAATTGCCCTTAGCACTAGTTTGCATCAGGGTGTGAGGTTAAGGAAACTAAAATAAGCAAACAGGCATTGCTTAATGCTGAAACCCCAGCAGGCCTCACCAGAAAGCATAAAAATAATCAGATACGGAATTAAGAGCTTTTGGGGAGGGATTATGATCAGAAATATAATTTTAATTTATTTAAATGAGTCTTTCTCCTAAATGCTTTTCCTTTACATTAATGTCAAGGATTAGATGATATTCTGCGGTGTCTGAGAGTTTTCCTTGAAAACTTCTGATGAAGAGCTAAATGTAGGAACTGCTCCACATACTCTGATATCTTTTCTGTAAGAATGGCTATGACCACAAGATGTCTCAGAACCAAGCGCAGAGAAGAGCATGTTGGAATTAGCCTTTAGACAAAGATTCTTCTTAATCCCATGTTATTTAGTGGCTGACTTATTCGTTGAATCATGAGGGTCTAAAATGTATGTATACTTCTAACCTGATCAATAATGAAATGTTCATCTCGAGAGAAACAGCTAGTCCTCTTCTAAATTCTACCAAGTTCACAACTGCAATGCTGCCTTTGTGGTAAGGCATTCCATAGGTCAATTAGTCATTGTGTTTAAAGAAAATTCATTTTAAATGTGTTGTCTTTTAATTTCATTGAATTAGCCCTTGTTCTTGTATAATGGGATAGGTGAGTTAAAACTGTATTATTTTATGCATCTCCATCAATGCTCCCTCGGGAATTATTTCCCTGGTCAATATCTCTATATGGGATTAATTTCCATCCCTCCTATGTAAAACCAAAGCACTCTAAATTCAAAAAATCCAAATCAGTATGTACCAAATAAACTGGGCACTAGGCTGCTGATTTTCTAGGCAGGAATGTTGTCAGGATTAAAAACTGCAAGAATAAATTATTAGACAGCCAAAGCTGAGATGTAAGTTTAGAGGCCAGCTTGTGGGTTTATATATTTGGCTCAGTCAAGCTATCTAAAAAGAGAAGCCTATTCATTTTTAAATTATAGGTGCTTTCCATTCTTCTAGGACAGGGGTCAGCAATCCCTGGCACATGTACCAAGAGTGGCACACAAGCCAATTTTCATCTGCACATGAGGCAGGAGCTCAGCCCCACCCCTTCTCCCGCATGCAGCTGGGAGCTTGCTCAAAGCCATTTCTCCTATGGCTTAACAAAAGACCAGCTAATGCTACCAACCACCACCTAAGCAGTAAAACTCTGCATCTTCATTTGTTTATTAATGTAGCAGTTGTAGGTAGGACTATTATGACTTTCAAAACTATCAATGGCACTTGAATTTTACATAGAGGCCAAAGGGTTACATTTCAGCACTCTGCCTCGGAAACTTTGCTGACCCCTGATCTGGGACCTGTACGGCTGTAGTGCTTAGAGTAGAGATCTGTGACAGAGGTAAAAATATCTGTATCAAGTGTTTGCATCATTGCTGGAACTTCTTAGTAGCAGACCACACCATAAGACCACACCAGGAAGATAGGAAAGAAGAGAAACTGGAATCAGAGTCACACAGGAATCACTTGAGATGAGCTTATGTGAATTCTAGAACTGCCTGAACATATATACCCAGATTAAGTGGAAAGGGAAAGCATCATAGAAAGAGCTTGTTCCAATTCATACCCCATATGCAAAACTTAAAATTCCAGAAGGCAAGATAATTAATGGAAGTTCCGTACAGCAAAGCAGTGTCAGGGAATCCGCAATGAGAACTGGAGAGGAGAACTTTGACTGACATGACAACATCCTAACAATAGATTCAGAAACCTGATAATGCAAACAACCCCTCTTCTGTATTTTATGTCCCAGTCGGACCATTTGGGACATATAATAAATCATGAAAGTGCTCTGGCCCAGGTTTTCCCCATCCATTTGTGCAACGGGAGGCCATTCCCTACATGGCCCTTCCCCCATCCTTGCAGAGTGTGGGCTCAGACCTATCCCACTCTCGCCCCTGTGGGAAGAGGTGAGAAGTCAGCCATAAGGAGAAGAAGCAGAAAAACAGGGCTGCACATCATTCCTCCCTGCAGCACCTCAATGTTTAATCAAAAAACAGAAGAAAGCCCCACATTGTGTTGCAGTTGCCACCTATCCCTTCCCATCAGGGATCCTGGGAGCAATCCTTGGGGTAAAAGCCCTGTAAGCACAATTGCACTGAAGCCCCACTGCCAGGGAGTTCAACAGCAGACAGCAGGACCCCGAGGCAACGAGACAGTTTTCTTAATATTCAAGACCGTAGACCCCTCTGAACCCCAGAAGATCAGGTCTGGGAGTTGTTGCCCTGGCCTTTTCACCAGAGGCAAATTCCATGACCAAACAAGACTATGGGGTGCTTGAAATCTTCTCCACAGGGGGATACTCAAAGGCTTCATGCCCCAAGCTTCATTAGCGGGAAGGGGTATCAGGGCCTCTATTTGCTGATACTTAGGAGGAAAAGGAATAAAGTTGAAGTTCAAACTCTGTACCCTGCTGGCTGCTTATTGAATAAATACGTTAGCTCTGCCTAATTTTTTGTGCTCACAATATCAAACATGTATAGTATGCACTGACGGATGACCCAAAGTTTAGCTCTCAACCTCAAGTGCTTTTTTCTTCTTATAGCACATTCAAGAAATGATAATGTTCCTTGTAGTGATCTCAGCCATTAGTATTTAAAGGTTCTGTAAACAGTTGTCTTTCACCTGACCTCCTTTCATATAGACTGTCTGGTTTAGAAGCCACTCAGGACCATTCATCTGTCTAGTACAATCTCCCTTGCATGCTGATTCTACAGGTCAGACTACACCTTTTATTTATTATTCAGATATTGCTGGTAGTGTTACTTCAAACAAGTAAATGAAACAGAACCAGAAAGGCTGAATCTCCTTTCTGCTGTATCCTTCTGTGCTACTCCTGCAGCATGAAGGGGCATGGGAGTAGGAGTAAATTCCATTCATACCCCCTTTAAAGGCCCTTTATATAATCAAAGTGGTGTAATGGGACAGTGTAAATAAGAATCAGTCTCAGACATATTTGCCTTACACCTTGCATAGGCCCTGACTTCATATCAAAGACAAATCCAACACTGTCTATTTCAAACTTAGTAAAGGCAATTGAATATATGAAAGGCTAGCTTTTTTCTCAGATGGAGAAAACAGCAAAATTAAATTATAATCTCCATTAAATTATTATGTGAAAAAGCAGCAAAATAAAATGGAACCATCCAAAATATCCATCAGTTTCATTAAGATACCACATTCAGTAACTAGCCTTCTAACCTAGGAAAAAGCTAACTGAATCTTGAACCTGACATTTTTCTAATTTTGATAGATTGTTTACTGAAATTAGCAATTCACAATGTTAACAATGGATTGTTCACTGAAATTAACCCTGTGACAGGGTTCAGGGTGCAGTTCAGACCAGTAAGGGGTTATATCAAAACATACCTTTCTATCCTCAGTGTTTTACAGTGCTTGCTGGGCCACTCACAATCAGCTTATAAGCCTGCTGCAGGTCATACCCTGAAGTGTGTGCCAGACCCCCCGATCCATCTGATCTGGCCTCAGCAGTCTCTGTATAGCCCCACAGCCTCAAGCTGGAATCCGTAAACCTTGGTGACAACCTGGAACGTGACCCCAACATGCCCCCAATACCACAGATTGCCCAAGCCGTGTGTTCTGGAGTATCCAGACCTCTCTTGGACAGTTCAGAAAAATAACAACATTCATTTGTTCCCCTAAAGATATAAAAATACACCCGAGATTATTAACTTAACTGGGGTAAATATAACCTTTTCTTTAAATGCAGAACTCAGTCGGCATATAGTAAAAATAGAATACATTTATTAATGATCAGATACAGGTTGAGTGATGACAAAGTTAAAGGCGCAAAGTTAGAAATGCCTACGGGCACAGAAAAGTGAGAATGCATCTGAAAATTTAAAACTTAAACTAACCAGTCACAGGCTTTGATAAAGTTGGTTTCTCACTTATATTTAGTTACCAAAGGCTTCAGTCCTGCTTTGGTTGAAGGAATCATCTATCTTAGCTTGCAAGAACTCTTTCTCTTGTGTTGGTATACTGATTGATGCCTGAGATGCTTCTGTTATGCTTGTATCTGCCAAAGTTCAATGGCTGCTTTGGCAAGCAGTATGACCTCATGCTACTTCTCCTCTTCAGAGGCCTTCCCGTCACTCTGCTGATTTTGATGTAAATGATGGATTCTATTCCGTCTGGTCATACCTCATTTAATTTCACTGGAGACAGATAGATAGCTGTCATATCTCTTATCTCAGTAAACACTTCTTTCTCCTTTTGTTTATTCACAGACTGGGAAGCCTAATATCAAGGACTATTCACAATGCCTTATTTAATATTACTACGCTCAGATTAATCTGTGTGTCACAGGATTTTGTGAGATACCTCATTTACACAATTTTGTACTATATACTATTCCATGTGCTCAGCTGAGTCAGTTGCTTACCCCTCTTCTTTACGGACCAGGTAGCCTTTGAAATGTATTCTTTTGCTCAAGTTATGAGGAAGATTACATGCAATTTGGTGGTGAAGGTAGCTCCGTACTCTTCCACCCACTCTTTTTGGCTTAATAGCTGTCTTTATTTGATATACAAAAATTGAAGTAAATTCTTTGCCTGAAGCCTGGGATGGTCTGAAAATCACATAAACATTCATTTCTCTAAGGCAACTCCCTCAACATGCCTAGTTTAAACACACTTTGGCATAATTCCAACACATATTCCTAGCCTTGTGTACACACCCTGTGTATGTCACAGAGCCAAAATAGGGGCTGCAAGTTGCAATGGGGTTGTAACTGAATTATGAAGACTTTCACCTCTGTCTTGCTGCTTTGAATCCTGTAAAGCACAAGTTACCAAGACCCCAATTTAGGAGTCCATCTCTGTTTGGCATAAGAGCTAAAGCAGAAGATTAATCTACAAGCATATGCTGAAGTCCCACAGGACTCACAAATGCATATTTAACCATATTCTGAAACTCTTCCCTGAACTAGGGCAAGAAAGACTTAGTACTATAGTGGCTGGTTGGTGATCTATGTGAAATTATTTGATGGGCTCAGTCCAAAGCCCAAGGCACAGGGCGGGGTCGTCATATGATAAAACCAGTGTCAATAATGGTGTTATTTAGAAGCCTCAGTCTATTGGATAACAATTAACTTTGGAAAGAAAATATGCTATACTATCACCTGACTTCCAGTTCAATGCTGAAGAGACAAGAAAAGAGATGACTTTAAAAACACAAAGGCAAATAAAACAGAATAGCTTTGGATGGCAATAGATACTCTGCTCCCATGGACTCAGGAAAAAATATCCTCTACCAGTTAAGACAAGTGTGGAGGGAGGTTGTGAGCTAAGTGCTGTTAGGTGAGCTGGATTTATTGCTGTCTTACAGAGGTGCTTTTTAGAATTCGCATTTATACAGTTCTTTGGAAATACATTATGCTGCATATACCTGATCCAAAGCCTATAGAATTCTATGCGAACATGTCTTCTAAGATTTATTTATTATTATTTCATTTTAATAAGACATAAGTGGGAGAAGCTAGGGGTTCCTGCAGTAGAAATTCGGAAGTGAGTTAGGTTTTCATACCCTTAGTTACCCCACTCTTGCACTCCCCCCAAAAAAAAGAATATGACAATCTCTCTGTTAAATAGTGACTTCCTGAAGAGAAAGAATTGCTATTGTTGCTCAGTGTCATAGATAAGCTATAACAATTAAAAATAAATTCCTCCTTAAAAGTAAACTATACCTTAGATAAACTGGATTGAATACTATTTTCCACTAACTCAGTCTTTCTCCAGTTTAAGAAAAGGTTTTAAAATACTTTAAATTTTTATACACCAGGGCAGCACTAGGCTCTAAATTAAGAATGAACCAATTATGTTGTGTATTTCAAAAAGAGACCTAGTATCGTTTTAAATTTTGAAATTTTTCACAGCTCCCATTTTGCCCAGCCTAAGACATATTGTACATTATCACTTCATCTATCGCATATTATTACAGATATAGTTGCACATGACTTCTACAGCAAAGAAGCTCTGTACTGCAAATAATCTTTGAAAACTCACTTCCCAAAGCAGAAGAAAGCTCAAGGAAATGAGCCAAAAAGAGGCAGAAAAATAAATGCACATTAGAGGAAGAAACAAGGGGGAGAACAAGTTTCGAGCACTCTGCTATCTCCTTAATGAGATTAATCCATATGTTTATTTCTGTGTTTTCTTTTGTTATTGGATTGTTTTTAAGCACTCTGCATAAAACGGCTATAATTTTTTTTCTATTGTGTTGCAGCAGCTATTGCCTTGTTATTCTGCTGTTAAAGGAAACAGACAATCCCAAGGTTGTGTGTTTGCACTTTTATAGTCTCACTCTATGGATGCTCCTACAGTGCCTTTCTCTTAGCAGCCAAACATCAGAAAAAGGGTGCACTTGCTAGAAATGGTCACTAACGGTCAATATCTGTATGTGCGTGTGCGCGCGCGCGCACACACACACACACGAGACTATACTTTCCACTATCTTCTAGAAAAAAAAATCTGTTGTCTTTTGCTAAGCATGTACCATTATTCCAATTTTGCTAAGGAGAAAGAATACTACATAAGAAATTTGCAATCAACTCATTCAGCTATATACACAAAATATACCACATAAAGGGGTCTGTGCTTAGGTACAGTGAGGAAGACATTACACCTTGGCTACGTCTACACGTGCAGCCAACATCAAAATAGTCTATTTCGATGAATAACGTCTACACGTCCTCCAGGGCCGGCAACGTCGATGTTCAACTTCGACGTTGCTCAGCCCAACATCGAAATAGGCGCAGCAAGGGAACGTCTACACGTCAAAGTAGCACACATCGAAATAGGGATGCCAGGCACAGCTGCAGACAGGGTCACAGGGCGGACTAGCGCTTCCGGGGCAACAGCTAGCCGCTCCCTTAAAGGGCCCCTCCCACATACACTCAGCCTGCACAGCACGCGGTCTGAGGAGCCATATAGGCACACAGACCCCGAGCGCCGCAGTCATGGACCCCCAGCAGCAGCAGCAGCAGCAGCAGCTAGAGGTCCACCCAGCCCTCCCAGCAGGAGCAGGGCTTGCCCTGGCTCATGCCATGTTGGGGGCAGCTGAGCACCTTCTTGCCCCAGGGGAGGAGATGCCCCCAGGGCAGCGGGGCTCAGCCCCTACCCCTGCAGCACCCCGGCCCCCCCCCCGCCTCACACGCCAGCGGCTGTGGAGCTACCCCACCAGCACCGACTGGTGGGAGCGGCTGGTGCTTGGGGAGTGGGACGACGACCACTGGCTCCAGAACTTCAGGATGACCCGCCAGACATTCCTGGAGCTGTGCCAGTGGCTCACCCCCGCACTCAGGCACCGGGACACTGCCATGCGGCGTGCCCTCCCTGTGGAGAAACGGGTCGGCATCGCTGTCTGGAAGCTGGCCACTCCGGACAGCTACCGATCCGTGGGGCAGCAGTTTGGTGTCGGAAAGGCCACCGTCAGGGCTGTCTTCATGGAGGTAAGAGAACCCACAGGGGGAGGCCAGGCCAGGGCAGGGGGCCCAGAGCAGGCCAGGGTAGGGCAGGGCAGGGCAGGGGGGCCAGGGCAGGGCAGGGCAGGGGGGCCAGAGCAGGGCAGGGCAGAGCAGGGCAGGGCAGGGCAGGGCAGGGGGGCCAGTGAAGGCCAGGGCAGGGGGGCCAGAGCAGGGCAGGGGGGCCAGAGCAGGGCAGGGCAGGGCAGGGCAGGGCAGGCCAGGGGGCCAGGGCAGGGCAGGGCAGAGCAGGGCAGGCCAGGGCAGGGCAGGCCAGGGTAGGGCAGGGCAGGGCAGGGGGGCCAGGGCAGGCCAGGGCAGGGCAGGGCCATGCACACCCTGCTCACCCCTCATTGGGGCTGTCCCATGTGCTTTCTCTGCAGGTCGTGCGTGCCATCAACTCCATGCTCCTGCACAGGCTCGTGAGGCTGGGGGACCCACATGCCACTGTCGCCGCCTTTGCCACCCTGGGCTTCCCCAACTGCTTCGGGGCTCTGGATGGGACTCACATCCCCATCCGCGCCCCGGACCACAGTGGAGGCTGATACCTCAATCGGAAGGGCTACCATTCAGTCGTCCTGCAGGCCTTGGTGGACAGCCAGGGACGGTTCCAGGACATTTACGTGGGCTGGCCTGGCAGCACCCACGACGCCCGGGTTTTCCGCAACTCGGGCCTGTGCCACCGGCTGGAGGCGGGGACCTACATCCCCCAGCGGGAGATCCCTCTGGGGGACACCACCATGCCCTTCTGCATCCTCGCGGATGCGGCCTACCCCCTCCGGCCGTGGCTCATGCGCCCCTACACGGGCCACCTCTCCACCAGCCAGGAGCGCTTCAACGAGCGCCTGAACCGTGCGCGCCAGGTGGTGGAGCGCTCATTTGGCTGCCTCAAGGGACGCTGGCGATGTCTCCTGACCAGCCTGGATGCCAGCCCCAACAACATCCCCCAGATTGTGGGTGCCTGCTGCGCCCTGCACAACCTCGTGGAGAGCAAGGGAGAGAGCTTTCTTCAGGGCTGGGCCGCCGAGGCCAGCAGGGCACACGTGCAGCCACCTGCTGCCCCCAGTCGGCAGGTGGACCCAGAGGGGACCCGGGTCCGGGAGGCCCTGCGGGCCCACTTCGAGCAACAGGCCGCGGGGTGAACTCTGCCCACGCCCCCTAATGCCCGCCCCTTCCTCCCCCACACTCCTGCCCCAACGCCCACACCATGGAGCACCCCACCGCCCCCCCCCCACTTGTCCAGAAGAAATGACAGCACGAACTTGTGGGTGAACGTAAATGTTTTTTTTGTCTTAACGAATTTTTTTTTTTTTTTGTAAATAAATAGATATGTGAAACAGAAACCAAAAAGGAGGGACAAACGTTCAACAAAAGCAAGATGTGCACAAATAAAACAATATACAACAACAAAGCAGAGAACTGTGCGCCATCAACAAAAAAGAAAAGCAGGGAGGAGAACGGGGAGAACTATTTACAGGGGGGGACGGGGCAAACAGGGGCAGTAACATAAAGCAGTCCCCAAAGTCTGTCCAACAAGGGGGGGGGCCACGTCCCAGGCCCCTCGCCCCTACAGCCCAGCACTGGGCGTGCCCGGCCGGGAGCTCCGCCGGGCCTGCAGTCTGGTCCGCGGCTGGGTGGGAGCGGGCTGCACCGGAAGGTAGCGGCGCCGGCAAGTCTCGGGTGGCTCCAGGGCTCCCTCGGTGCGGTGGCCCTCGCGGGGAGGTGGTGGGGCGACGGCGGACGGCCCGACGACGGCTGGAGCAGCTGGTGGTGGGGCTGCAGGAGCGGGCATGGCGGGCGGTGGCTCGGCCGGCGCGGCATGGGGGGCCAGGTAGTCAACCAGCCGGTTGATGGTCTCCATATAGGCCCCCCATGCCTCCCTGCGCCACGCCAGCGCCTGCTCCTGCAGCCGGAGGTGCTGCTCCGACACCTCCAGCTGCCGGCGGAGGATGGCCAGCAGCTGGGGGTCCGTGGCCGCCGCCGGTAGCAGGCGCGGGGTCCGCCGTCTGGCCCTCCGCAGGGCCGGTCGTTCCTCGGCCGAGGGGCTGCCCTGGAGCGAGGGTCCCGGAGGGCTCTCCGGGACAACCGAGGCCTCGCCGGCGCTCTCTTCCGGTCCTTCGGATGGTGCAGGTGCAGGTGCAGGACACAGGAGAGGAGGGGGGAAAGAAGAATGGAGACAGGCGTTAGTGTGGGCCCCAAGCCATGGCCTTTGTCCCCCCCGCCCTGTGCTGCAGGTTCCCCATCCCCGTCCCCGGGAGATGCTGCTGTGATGGATGGGGTTCAGGGGTCCCCCTGCCCTGCACCCCGTCCCCTGGTGGGAGTGACTCTCACTTCACCCCGCAGGGTCTGAGAGCAGGAGAGCTTTCTTAGGCCACAGATGGCCGGTTTCTGGCAGGAGTGACAGCACCAGCTGTCGGAAGAGACAGTCCTTCCAACCCGTCGTGGGGAGAAGACCCCAAGGGGGGCCCCTCTGGGATGCAGCTTTCCCCCTCCTCTGGCTGGCTGCCTACCAGCTCTCCCTTCCCCTAGCTTCTACCTGTGGCCCCCGCCCTCGCCCCCCAATTCCAAGCCAGCTCGGCTCCTCCCTCCTGTTTGCTCAGGGCAGAGGTGTCACCTGCCAGCTGTAGCGCCAGGATCCTCCTTTGGCCCTGGGAGCTCCTCGGCTCTGGTGGCTCATATGTAGCCGGAGTCTCCCTTTGGCACTCCCCCCACTCCATCACATGCTGCTGCTGCGGGGTGTCCCACCCCCTCCTCCCGGGGGCCCCTCGAGGTTCCACTCCCCCCTGGCCCGGGGATGGGGCATGGCACTGTCATGCAGGGTGGCGGGGGGCAGGGGCTGATGGCTGCAGTGCTGTGAGGGCCATGGCCCTAGTGTCCTTGGGGCCATGGCCATGTGAGCGTGTGGGGGGCCCTGGACACATCTGTTCCCCCCACCCCTCAAGCCCCGGGGTGTCCACCAGAGAGGGGTACCTACCTGTGGGTCCGCTCCCACGGTCCGGAGATCCCCGGGGGTCGGAGGCCCTGCTGCTGCTCCAGGATGGCAGGAGGAGGATCTGCAGGCTGGATTCTGCGGAGGAGGAGCCCCCCTCCTCCTCCTCCTGCCGCGATGTCCCGGGGATGGCCTCCGGGGGGGGACCCCGTGGTGCGGGGCTTGCCTCCGGGGTGGAGTCTGTCTGCAGGGCCTGCTCGGGCTCATCAGCCGAGGTGTCAAGGGTGGCCAGAGGGGAGGAGGTGTGCCGGGAGCCCAGGATGTCCCTGAGCTCCCTGTAAAAGGGGCAAGTGACGGGGGCGGCCCCAGATCAGCTGGCCGCATCCCGGGCCCGGGCATAACCCTGCCGCAGCTCCTTGACCTTACTGCAAACGTGGTCAGGAGTGCGGGCAGGGTGACCCCGGGCAGCCAGGCCGACGGCCAGCCGAGCGAACGCATCTGTGTTCCGCCTCTTGCTCCCCATTACCTGGAGCACTTCCTCCTCGCTCCAGAGCCCCAGCAGGTCCCGCATCTCGGCCTCCGTCCAAGAGGGGCCCCGCTGCCGCTTCCCAGTCTGCGTGGCCCTCTGGCTGCCCTGGCTGCTCTGGCTGCCCTTGGGGGGGGTCCCCTGGGGGCGCTGGGGGGGCTGCTGGGCAGCCATGGCCGGTGTCAGGGGCTGAGGGCTGTGCAGGCTCGCCGCGGGTGCAGGCAGGAGCCTGCACGTTGCCTCAGCCTCCTGCAGTCAGGGCGGGGGAGGGGACCTTTAAGGGGCCGCTCCACGCGGCCACCAGTGAGCTGAGGGGCTGGAGAGAGCGTCTCTCAACCCCCCAGCTGATGGCCGCCATGGACGACCCGGCAATTTCGACGTTGCGGGACGCGGATCGTCTACACTGTCCCTACTTCGACGTTGAACGTCGAAGTAGGGCGCTATTCCTATCTCCTCATGAGGTTAGCGACTTCAACGTCTCGCCGCCTAACGTCGAAGTTAACTTCGAAATAGCGCCCAACGCGTGTAGACGTGACGGGCGCTATTTCGAAGTTGGTGCCGCTACTTCAAAGTAGCGTGCACGTGTAGACGCAGCCCTTATGTTCAGAGAAAAATAAGATGACCTTTACTGAACCAAGAGGAAAGGTCTTTGCAGCTAAGCCTAACAGACAGAGATTAGATAATGACGTGTGTATATATACTTAATTATGTAGGAACAATTTGAAACAAATATTAACTTATTTAGTAAGAGTAAGGATTCCACTTTTAAAAAGCCTTCTGGGTAACTGACAGCGTAACCTCTCTGTTCCCCCAAGTTCACAATTAATGGAATCATCCTGAAATCAAAGTAATCATTCCACTGTTGATGATGCCTGGGGTCTGCAAAAGGAATGTAAAAGAGTAACTTTTAAAAATGTTCATGAATATCAAAAGGGACATAAGTTATGGATGGAGATCAGAACAATAGCTGCTAATGGATGAAGATGTTTCACAGTTTTTATGCAGATGCTTACTCTTTTGTTAATTAAAAACTGTGATTGCCAGAACAATCTTTGAATAGCAGATATAGGCAGCTTGAGAAATAAGTGGCACACTTTCAAATGGGGGAAAAAAGCCACCTCTGCCAGTGCAATGCAATCCACAGAAAATTAGTTTATTTTTAAATTTCTAAATTAATATAATACTTCTAAAAAGCGCTACTAGAACAGTTGCTCTAATGACTGAAGCCCTCAATCTCTCTGTGGAGATGAACTATCTGTAGTGTAAGTAATAGTAGAGTTGCCATATATGCCAGCTCTGACCTGCTGATATTACTGTACACAGTAGCACCAAGAGCCCCAGCAGGATGCAGGAGAAAGGGAGATCTGGACTTCTCAGAATGGGCATGACCAAGGACAGAAGGGGCGAAGCCAAGAACAGTCACCCTTAACACCACTGGGATTTTGGTGTTTGGCCCCCACCTAGCTGCATGGAGTGGTAAAGCAGCACTATCAGCACTTCAAAGGGGCCTGGAGGTCCTGCCACCACTGCTGCCAAGGTAGCAGTGACAGCGGTGGCCAGCGCTTTGTGCCCCTTTGAATGGCTAGGCCCCAGGGCAACTGCCCCCTTCCTTCAATCCTACTGGCAGGCCTGATTGTATCTGATGGAGTAAGAAAAATATGTCAATAACTTTCTCAGTTCAATCTTTGGCTTTTCACTGAGGTTACCAGGAAGGGTACTAATTGATGACCAGAACCACGGAATCATAGAAATGTAAGCTTCAACGAGATCTCAAGAAGCCAACAATTGCAGCTAGCTATTCTGAGGCAGGACGAAGTAAACCTGAACCATCCTTGATAGGTGTTTGACCAACCTGATCTTAAGTGCCTTTGGAGATTCCACAACTAGCCCTGGGAACCTACTCCGCAGGCTAACTACTCATAGAACGTGTCTACACTAGCCCAAAACTTCAAAATGGCCATGCAAATGGCCACTTTAAAGTTTACTAATGAAGTGCTGAAATACATATTCAGTGCCTCATTAGAATGCTGGCCACCATGGCACTTCGCAATTGCTGTGGCTTGCTGCCTCGCAACCATCCCAACGGGGCTCCTTTTTGAAAGGACCCCAGCAACTTTGAAATCCCTTTATTCCTATCTGCTGTTAGGAATAAGGGGATTTCGAAGTTGGTGGGGTCCTTTCCAAAGGGAGCCCCGTCTAGACGAGCCACGCAGCGGCGAGCTGCGTCAATTTCCTCACTCAAAGTGCTGCAGCTGCCAGCATGCTAATGAGGCACTGAATATGTATTTCAGCACTTCAATAGTAAACTTACTGAAGTAAACTTAGTAAACTAATTTGCATGGCCATTTCGAAGTTTTGGGCAAGTGTAGATGTAGCCATATAGTTAGAAAGCTTTTCCTAATGGCCTAAATTCAGTGGACATGGAGAACAATTTACCACAATCCTCTTTATAATTGTCCTTGACATGTTTGAAATCTGTTACTAGATCCCCTCATTGTCTCCTTTTCTCAAGACTAAATATGCCCAATTTTAACTTTTCCTCATAGCTCAGCTTTTCTAACATATTTATCATTTTTGTTGCTCTCCTCTGGACTCTCCTCTATTTGTCTACATCTTTCCTAAATTGCAGAGTCCAGAATTAGATTTAGTATTTCCACTGAGGCCTTATTAGTGCTGAATAAAGCAGGACCTCCTGCTGATATATTGAACTCATGTTAATACCTCTTATGAAACTAGCCTTCTTCACGACTTCATCTCATTGTTGTCAGTTTCCATTTGTGATCCCATCACAACCCTTAGATCTTTCAGAGTGTACTACCACTAACCAGTTACTCCTCATTTTGTAGTTGTTCATTTGCTTTTTCCTTCCCAAGTGTAGTGCTTTGCACTTGTCTTTTCTGAATTTTACCTTGTTTAGATCAGACCAATTTCCCAATTTGTCAAGATCACCTTCAATTCTAATGTTGTCAGTCAAAGTCCTTCTGACCCCTCCCAGCTCTACTCCATTATCCAAGAAATTAATAAAAATATTGAACAGTACCAGACCCAGAACTATCCCATCTGGAACTCCATTAGATACCTCCTCCCTTTTTTGGTAGTGAACCATTCTTAACTATTCTTTGAATACAGTCTTACAACCAGTTATGCATATGCCTTATACTAATTTCCATACTTGTTTATGAATAGTCATGTGGGATTGTGTCAAAAGTCTTACTGAAACCAAGGCATACTTCTTCCTTGCTTTATTCTCTAGCCTGGTAACCCTGTCAAAAAGGAAATTATTTATTGTCATTTGCTAAGTGCTTGCAAATCGATCACTAAAATTTGTTCCAGTATCTTTGCAGGTGTTGAATTTAGTCTGACTCTTCTGAAATTCCCCAGGTCCTCTTGTTACCCTTCTTAGGCTATGTCTACAGTGTGAGATAAATTCAAATTTAAGACAGTTAGCTCAATATTATCATGTGACTGTCTTCACTGTAAATACCGTTAGCTCAATTTAGGGAGCACTAATATTGATATCACAATATCGTCAGTACCTCCTGGATGTAGCATCAAGTTTGAATTTAAAAGGTCAAATACAGGCCAGTGTGGAAGCGCCACATCTGAAAATCAAATTTATTGGCCTCCAGAGGTGTCCCGTATGTAACCCACAATGCCCCACAGTACTCTGCTCTTGCTGCTGCTCTCTAGGGCTGTGTCTGCACTACGAGATAAATTCAAATTTAATTCAGTTAGCTCGATTTTACCATGTGACTGTCTTCACTGTAAAGACCAGTCGCTTGATTTTGGGAGCACAAATTTTGAGATTACAAAAATTGCAGTTACCCGACGGATATAGCCTCCAGCTCGACTTCAGAAGTTCGATAAAGGCCAGTGAGGAAGCACCACATCTTAAAAGAGAATTTATTAGCCTCCAAAAGTGTCCTGAATGTAACCCACAATGAACCTCTCAGTTTTTTGCTCTGGCCACTGCTCTCCAGCCACAGGAACAGCCTGATTTTCCAAGCAGGAGCAGCAAGCCTTTAGCTGTGGGCTCATATTAGTATGACAGCCTGAAAAATGACTTCTTTCTTTCTATGCTGTTAGCAGGGGTGCATTTATCTACCCATTCAAATAGCCCCTGCAGAGAGTTTGCAACTTTCTGTACACTTACTATTTTTTTCTGCACTGCCTGGCCCCAGTCCCTGCCCCACCGTACCACATGTCAACAAAGCTGTGCTGGGGGTTGTGCTTGCATAACATGTTGAGAAACTTCTCAATGGCTTACACTTGTGTGTGAACCCCCTTCCCACTCCCCAGGTGCCATACAGTCTGGGTCTTTCCCTGCTCAGGCACATCACATGGCTAGTCCCCAACCCAGCCCAATGAAAGGACATGCCTGCTGTTCCGTGCTGACAATGGTGCCAGTTCTGTGGGAAAGAGAGGGCTTTGCGGCCACCATGGGGAAGTCTCCCCTGGCGGCTAAGCCAGTAACCCTGTCTCAAAAGAAAAAGCGTGTGTCTGTTGGAGGATAGTTATAGTCCACTGGAGGTTTTTCTAAGTCCTGTGCAGGGAACACAAACAATGGAAAGTGGGAATAATTTCTTTGCCAGGCTCTCCCTCATTTCAGAGAAAATCCAGGAAAGGGCAAGCTCAAATATTAATTCAATGGCCACCACAAGAAATTATTAGCCAGACACCACCACAGATCTAAGATATCATTGATATTCTGATAAGAATTAACAATGGATAACTGCGGTAAACGTTGGCATTTAATGTCAATCTACTGCATTGTGAATTTATATAGCCCACTTCTCCAAAAGATGGGAGAGTTTGCAAGTGTTAATTAAATTAAGCCTTGCAGTTACAGATGGTCAGATAATATCACTGAATAATTTATTTGACAAATGTTATCTTTCAAATGACAATTTAATCAATGTTTTAAATTCTTACTATTTCCCCTTAGTTAATGCAACTGGGTGAGTGACTTCAGCACGTC
The DNA here is from genome assembly GCF_033958435.1 of Carettochelys insculpta. Lineage (NCBI taxonomy): Eukaryota > Metazoa > Chordata > Testudines > Carettochelyidae > Carettochelys > Carettochelys insculpta. Next base: position 134,551,005 of record NC_134138.1, on the reverse strand, counting down.
TGCTGACTGGTCTATTTAACACATTCTGCAATTTTATTTTGCATGAAGTAGTTGCCAACTAACATTGTTCATAATTTTCCCAGCTCTCTACTCATAATACCCATGTAGAGAAGATAACTGTTATTCTCTTGCAATCTTGCAGATGGGGCACAGATGCACAAAGAAGTTAGCATGACTTGACAAGGTCACACAGTGAGTTGTTAACATAAGTCTCACTTAAAGCCCGGGGTACACAAGCCTTGTGTGAATACTGCACACTTACAGTAGTGAGTGTGAATATAAAGTTCAGATCTCAGTTCACCCATTCCTAAAAGTCAGTGGAGTGCTGTGGTCCAGGATTTTGATTCAGGCCTAGCTCTTTTGTTTAGAAATGTGTATATCAGAGCCCACTGTAAGGCCGTAATAAACTAAAGAACTAAGCAAACCTTTCTAGTTACAAAGAGCCCAACTACCAGTTCCTCAGGCTCCCAGCAAGCCATCCTGATCCTTTTTTTGAACTAAAATAAAAGATGTTGATAGATGACAAGGGCTGTCACTAGTAGGGTGCAGAACCTGGGGCATCCCCCACTTCCCCCCAACCCCCCGTGCCACAAGCATGTGCCCCAGAGCAATCCCCTACCACAGGTCCCACCCCATCTCTACTCCACCCCCCACCTCCCACCCCGTCCCTGCCTCCCAAGCCCCACCCCTGTTCTACCCCTTTGCCTGAAGCCCCCTTGCCTGAGCAACATCAGCTGAATTACCAGGAGACATGGCATGGGATTGGCAGCAAGGATCAGCTCTCTGTCCCATACTCACCATGGCTTATCACCCTTCTCAGGTCCCCAGTGCTCTGGGCCCAAAAGAGTGTTTCTTACTGATGCAGTGAAGTGGGTCACAGTGGGTTGGGAGGGGGTGGGAAGGTGTAATGGAGCAGGCTTCCAAGTTCTTCTGGCTCCTGCTGCAGTGACTGAGGGGCTACCCCTGCTACACCAGGCACCCAGGTAATCTCTCAGGCCTCCCTGGGCCCTGCCCATAGGACAGTTGAGACAGCTGCCATGGGGCCCCAAAAGTACATGGCCTGGGGCAGCTACCCCAAACTGTCTTTTGGGCCAGATAGCTCTGGAGATGACCAAACTAGTGATGTATATCTTACATTGTTCCCTGAAGCTTGCTATCAGATATCAGATATCAGATTTTTGAAGGACTATTGTTGGACATGGGTTGCAAAGACAAGGACATGTCATAGACGGGGTGGGAGTTTTGCAGAAATTTTGGTGGCACCCACAATGTCCAGAGCCTAAAGATCTGGCAATGAATTTGTGTGGGACAGGGGCTGGGGCAAAGAATTGGGGAACATGATGTTCTGTAAGCTCTGGGGTGGAGTCTGGGTGCAGGAGGCGGCATGCAAGTTCAGAGATGGAGAATGGATGAAGGAGATGGTAAGGGGCCAGGCTCTGGGAGGGGTGTAGGTGTGGGAGAGGGTCTGGGGGTGTGGCACTTACTTGGGGCACCCAGTTGGGGTAGTTGGGGGGGTGTCTCTGTGCACAGCTGCCTGAAGGCAACACCCCTGAAGCTTTCTATTGGATGTAGGCTGCTCAGGGTGAGGGGCAGCATGTGGATACACACACACACACACACTTCCCCCGCTGCAGAGATTTGCTGGCAGATGTGCACAGAATGAGTGGGCAGGAAACTGCTTTGGGTCCACTGCACTGCTGGTGGCAGGGGCAGGAGCCTCCAGGCCTTTTAAAATTACTTGGATGGCAGGGGTAGACAGGTGCCATGCAGCACGGAGCACACAGGGGTGGCAGACATGCTGGAGGATGCACGCGGGGGAGGCACATGGGATTGACAAGTGGGGTGGGGGTTGCCAGATCCCAGGCCAGGAATATTCCTGGTGCCCAGGCACCCCAGGCCCACAGACCTTGCCACCTATGTCCACAGACAAGACCATGTTCCTGATCACCTGCAAGAAAGTGATCTATATATATGTAGAGTATAATTTTCACAGCTCTTACATTCCACCCAACACTCAGCAAAATTCAGCAGTTTGAAATAAGTTTTCTTCAAGTTCTGGGATTTGTTTGACTCCCCAGATTCAAAAGATACAAACCCAACCTAACACAAAACTGGAAACAAGATTTGTTTGAAATGCTGAAAACTGAAACCACTGAGTCTTGTAGAATTCCACATTGGATCTGGACAACAAGAAAAATGAAAGAAGCTGAAGCACTAGTCTCGCCTTGCCTTCTGATGGGACCATTCAATCTTAATTCTGATGATCATGCAGCCACTAACAAAGCAAAGGTCCTTTTGAAGTTGAGCAGAGTGTTGCCCCATCATTACTTGGTCAAAACTCTGCTCAACTTAAAAGGACTTTTGCCTTAGTAATGATACAAAATCACACTGTACATATTACAGAATTGTCAGCCACGTAAAATGTAAGGCAATATTATGGTTTTGACACAAGTCTTTTATATGTGCAGCTGTCAGTGACATGGCCTTGGAACAGTTAGCACATTGGGGGTGACTGGGAAGGAGTCAAAGATAAACCTATTCCCAAGCTCAGATATGAAAGAGACATAGCCTCTCCACCCACACGCATGAAAAAGACAGCGGCCATGCAAAGGCTACTCCACTTTCTGCACAGTTACTCGCAGTAGGGTTAGCAGATGCAGAAGAGTAAGGGAGCCATTTATCAAGTTGAGAAAACAAAAATGTAGAGATATGATGAGTCCTTGTAAAGAATATTGCTTTATCTCTGTCAGCCTACGTAGTGAGGTATAGATTTAATGCCGTAGATTGAATAAATATTTTAAAGACAAGATTTACAGTACTGCCTTTTCTTTTTTAGGAAAGGCTGAGTAAATTGTCTTAATAAGTCAAATTAAGGAGCTGTTCTTCCCTGTAATGCTGAATCTCCTCTAATGCGACTGAATTTTTCTAAGGAAAAATTAATAAAAGTGTCTTATCATGGATCAATAGTTGAAAGTGATGGACTTACGGTACTGAATTTAAATGAGCGTGTGAGTCTAGGATCAAACATTCCCTCCTAGCCTTGGGATTTGCTTGGGTTTTTTTCCTGTTATCTCTAGCGATTATTTTAAAGTATTACGTTAAGTTCATTAACCTCCAAAATTATCTTTAAAGTGAAGGAGGAGAAAATGACATGTGCTGGGACATATCAAAATGTAAAAGGCTGGTTTAGTTGTATTTCTGGAGATTGTCTTAGGTATCATTTAGGAGAAAAAAATGTGGAGGTCAATTTTAAGTCAAATACAATTAGTTCAGGATTTGGATGCTCTCTTGGTATTATATTGTGTTAGTATGAAATGGGATATGACCCGTAATAAATTTCCTTTAAAATGAATGTGAGAGCTTGAAAAATAATACTGACATTGTACCCCAGACCACTCCAAATTGTCTACCACTGCAACTTCAACAGAATTTTGTTTCCCCACTATATGCATCAGAACTATTCTGGTATTGGCAAGAAGCAATGAGAATCCTAACTTCTTTAAGAGCATAACCTGGGGAAAGCAGTGTATTAAATCAGTTACTCTGTTTCTGCTAATCCTATAGTGAATTCGTTTAATGAGTAGGAAGAAACGCAGTTCAGAAGTAACAGTCAAAATTAAGTTTGTGGAGAGCTGCCTGGCTTCTCTTGAGTACCCTCTGCTCTCTGCCCCAAGACACAGCATATCTCAGCCATTGAGATCTCATTTCAATAGTAAGAACTGAGTTGACTAGCCCTGGAATTCAAGATTCTCTGAATAGGAAACCAATTTCAGTAGCCAAAGAACTTCTAGCTAGCACTGACTTTGAAATAAATTTCTGATTCATACTATGAAGACTTTGTGGGTAGCTGAGCTGGTTTAGGCATGCTACATATCTCCTATTGGTGTAAACTGGTATTGCTCCACTGACTTCGATGGACCTTTGTCAGTTTTTCCCCAGCTGAGTGTCTAGCACTTTATTTCGTAACTTCTTAATCATGCCATTTTGTCCCGTATCATTACTATCAAGAAACCAAAAAGGGCAAGTAGCCAGTCCATACTGTAAACCAGATAAATACCCCCACTTTACTCTAGTTGAATATTCATCTTCCTTCCTATTTCATTATCAGACAGCCCCTTGCTGTATAATCTTTTGCATGTGACAGCCCTCCTGTTTAACAGTTTCCACAAAATGCATTCATTTTAGAGCTGTGAGAAAAAAAGTTTTCAATCAAAATAAAGCAGAAGTTGGGCAATATTTCATCCATTTAAAAAGTTATTTGCATTTTCTCCCAAGCATTGACACATCTTGCCCATCTGAAATAAGTATCTAAACAATGCATGCATGTATTCTGGAATAACAGTCTTATTAAAGGTATTTAATTTGTCACATTTTATGCCACCATATATTTATTTGGCATAATATACTTGGCTGCATTGTGGAAGATCCAGGAGGTTCATATCTTGTCTTGCATCAAGGGATATACAAAATAATACTATCTACATGATAAATAGCAAAACCATATTAGTTGCATTTATCATGCACCTCATATGCACTCTGTCCCCTTATCTGAGTCCAGTCAGACAACATCAAACATTCTTAAATTCTGAGACACTTTGAAAAAACACTAGCCCTTTTATAACCCCAGCCTTCTAGAGAAATGTTTCTTCTTTTCATTCTAAACATGGAACATTCCATTAAATTAGTATAGGAATAAAATTCACTGTGACAAACTCAAGGGTGATTCAGGAGAGGAAGAAATGGCAGTATTATAGCACTGGAGAGGGAAGATCTAAGCTTTCGAATGGGACACTACCATTTTCTTCAAACTGGTATTGCTTCACTGACTTCAATGGAGCTTTGTCAGTTTTTCCCCAGCTGAGTGTCTAGCACTTTATTTCTTATCTTCTTAATCATTCAGTTTTGTCCCGTATGTTTACTATCAAGAAACCAAAAAGGGCAAGTGCCCAGTAAATACTATAAACCAAATAAGTACCCCCACTTTACTCTTGTTGAATATTCCTGAGGTAGGTAGGTCCTGAGAATCCAATATTAAAAGGTAGTACTGTTGTGAAAAGTGACAGATCAGCCAAAAGAGAGAGAGGGAAGATTCAGGACTGCTGCTGTTCCCTTTAAAAAAAGGAGAAAGAGAAAGGAATTGATAAAGACTCAGAATGATAACCAGTTAGGAAGCCTGCACTGCTTTTTTATTGATAATGTGCCAGGAACTCAGGTGATACCAAATCCAAATACAGATCATGTACAGGGAGACATAAGTTCCAATTAGAATTAAAATCTATTGTGCTTTGTGGCACTCAAATTAATTTAATCCTTTCTTTCTTACACAGTATTTTCTCCCACCTGACTAAGAATGGAAAAGAATAACCCAGTCAGAGGTATAATTAAAATATATAGCCCCTGATTATTTTTTCACCAATTACTTTGTGTTTATTCAAGAGTAAAGAGGGTAACAGCAGACACCATTTAAAACATTTTTACCAATGGTAACAGGAAAAAAATACATCTCTGAGAAACAACAGGCAAGCTGTAAATGCTCAGTCATATAGCATCTGTGATTAAAACCCCTCACTAATGCAGACACAGTGCAGCTAGACATCAAGAACATGGCTTTCAATGTCACAAGCTGCCCTTAAAGGAAACCTGCTCAATGTATTCAGGAGCTGTGGGAATGAAAAGTAGCATGGACATCACATTTTTTGAACTGCACATTTAAAGTGTCAGCATTTCTACCCCTCAGTTCTGACTAGAATAATAATTATAATAAAAACACTGGGGTAAGAAATGTGCTGAAAATTTTCCACTGGGGACATCCCAGTAGCCAGCAATAAATTGATGCAAAGCGAGTCCAACATCAGCAATATGAAGAGAAAACTATTTTAAATTAAAATTGTGATGGTAGGGTAAATATTTAATCTTCACTTTATTTTTCTTCTCAGACTCAGAAGCTGGTGCACTTAATCACCTGAATAGTACCTTACTCTTCAAAGCATATCATTGATTTCAATAGGAGTACCCAGTATAGTACCAAATGCAATTTGGTCCGCTATGGTCAAGTAAATAACAATGCATCACTCTGACAAGGTGGTTGTCCTGAACTGGTAGAGAAAGGGTTAAAAGCAGTTCTGGAAGAGGGTTGTCCTCGGAGCCAATCACAGGGAGGATTGTTCCAGCCAATCAGAGCCGAGGAGAGCTATATAAAAGAGATGGCTGGTGAGGGTGAACACACTCCTGCTCTATCCCTGGAGGGAGAGAGACAGGGACATAGCTGTGTGATAGAGCTGGGTAACATGGACAGAGCAGTGCTGAATAAAGGCAGGATGAGCCTCAGGCTGAAGAGGCTGAGATAAGGCCTGAGGGTCCTAGGATGGGAGAGAGGCAGCCAGGCCTGCAGAAGTCAGCTGGTCCAACCCCTTGCCAATGATGAGTGGCCATTTCAGACTGCAGTTTGCTCCTGAGGTAAGAGGCTAGATGAAGACTGGAAGGGGGTGCCAGGGGTTTCCTGGGAGGGGAAGACCCCAGAATGTAGGGCAGCATGGCAGGGCAGCACCCTAAGAGAATGGGTCTGTAGTCAGGGAGGGATGTGGGTCCTGTTATAATGTGGAGAACAAATAGATAAGCAATAGTGGATTAGACACCAGTCAGAAGAGGGTGCTCTGCAGGCTGGAACAGCTAATTCCTGAGTGACCAGCAGAAGGTGCTGCAGTAGAGAGTCATGCTTGGTTAAATTATATTAAAAAATCATTTTAAGTTGTACAGGTTGAACATCTCTAGTCTGGCACCCTCTGGACCTGTCCAGTGCTGGATGAGAGGATTTGCTGGACCATGGAATACTGTCATTTGTCTAGCAGAATTACTTTCATTGTTTACCAGGCTCTTAGAAGATATTTAGGTGTAAAGTATGTCTAAATAATAACACAGAACACTGATAGCCAGGATGAGCAAATTTTATGGGGATCACAGGAAGCTTGGCCACACCACTGATATGGATACTGCTGAACGAAAGCATGCTGGATTAGAGAGGTTCAGCCGGTACCAAAGAACATATGTCCATCTGAGATAACATGGACACTGAACACTTTCAATAGGCAACTTTTTTTAGAGCACAGGTCTAGTACTTTCCCAAATGGCAGAGGAAAAGTGGGTATTGTTTGGAGTAGTGGTAGAAAAAAGTTCCCAAAAAGTCACTTGAGTAAAAGTACTGCTACTTTTAAAAAAAGTAACCAAATAAAAATGCAACAGCAACGAAGGGTCCTGTGGCACCTTATGGACTAACAGAAAAGTTTTGAGCATGAGCTTTTGTGAGCACAGACTCACTTCATCAGATGCTGGTCTTGGAAATCTGCAGGGCCAGGTATAAATAAGCCAGAGCAAGGGTGGGCATGACAAGGTTAGCTCAGTCAGCAAGGGTGAGGCTTACTACCAGCAGTTGATCTGGAGGTGTGAACACCAAAGGAGAGGAAGCTGCTTCTGTATTTAGCCAGCCATTCACAGTCTTTGTTTAAGCCAGAGCTGAGGGCATCGAATTTGCAGATGAATTGTAGCTCAGAAATTTCTCTTTGGAGTCTGGTCCTGAAATTTCTTTGCTGTAGGATAGCTACTTTTTAAGTCTGCTACTGTGTGGATCCACTTCCTGGACACCACGGTGCTCATACACGATGGCCATATCAATACCACCCTGTGCCATAAACCTACTGACCGCTACGCCTACCTTCATGCCTCCAGCTTCCATCCCAGACACACCACACGATCCATTGTCTACAGCCAAGCACTAAGATATAACCGCATTTGCTCCAACCCCTCTGACAGAGACAAACACCTACAGGATCTCTACCAAACATTGTTGAAACTGCAATACCCACCTGAGGAAGTGAAAAAAACAGATCAACAGAGCCAGACATGGGCCACGAAGCCTCTTACTACAGGACAAGCCCAAGAGAGAAACCAACAGAACACCACTAGCCATCACCTGTAGTCCTCAGCTAAAACCTCTAGAGCGCATCATCAGGGATTTGCAACCCATCCTGGACAATGATCCCCCACTTTCACAGGCCTTGGGAGGCAGACCAGTCCTTGCCCACAGACAACCTGCCAACCTGAAGCAAATCCTAACCAGCAACTATACACTGGACCACAGTGTAACTCAGGGACCCATCCATGCAACAAACCTCGTTGCCAGCTCTGCCCACATATCTACACCGGCAACACCATTACAGGACCTAATCAGATCAGCCACACCATTGTGGGTTCATTCAGCTGCACATCTACCAATATCATTTATGCCATCATGTGCCAACAATGCTCCTCTGCTATATACATCAGACAAACTGGACAGTCTCTACGTAAAAGAATAAACACACACAAATCAGGCATCAGAAATGTCAATATACAAAAACCCGTAGGAGAGCACTTCAATCTCCCAGGCCACACAGTAGCAGACTTAAAAGTAGCTATCCTACAGCAAAGAAATTTCAGGACCAGACTCCAAACAGAAATTTCTGAGCTACAATTCATCTGCAAATTCGATGCCCTCAGCTCTGGCCTAAACAAAGACTGTGAATGGCTGGCTAAATACAGAAGCAGCTTCCCCTCCCTTGGTGTTCACACCTCCGATCAACTGCTGGTAGTCAGCCTCACCCTTGCTGACTGAGCTAACCTTGTTATCCCCACCCTTGCTCTGGCTTATTTATACCTGGCCCTGCAGATTTCCAAGACCAGCATCTGATGAAGTGAGTCTGTGCTCACGAAAGCTCATGCTTAGAACTTTTCTGTTAGTCTGTAAGGTGCCACAGGACCCTTCGTTGCTGTTACAGAGCCAGACTAACACAGCTACCCCTCTGATACTTGATAAATAAAAATGAGTATCCTTCTGGAAACCTACTTGAGAAACAGTACATACCTGTTGCAACTTAATTGTATTCAAGTATCCAGAAGTCAAAAGTAGATGTCCTATGATAATTTCATATTTATAATTTACCTGCATTATCATAAGGAACCATTATTTTTCATGTATATATTATATAAATGTATATGCATACACATATATAAAATGTGCATGTGTGTATCAAAGAAACATGGAATCATGTATCATAAAATCATAGAACACTAGAACTGGAAGGGACCTCCAGAGGAGTCCTGGCCCTCAGTCCCTTTTCCTCACAGTAGGACCAAGCACCATCTATATTATCCCTGCTGGATATTTATCCAAACTGTTCTTTAATATCTCCAATGATGGAGATTTATAACCACCCTAGGCAATTTATTCCAGTACTTAATCACCCTGACAGGTAGGCAATTCTTCCTAATGTCCAACCTACACCTTACTTGCTGCAATATAAGTCCATTGTTGCTTGTCCTATCTTCAGAGTCGAAGGAGAATAATTTATCTCCCTCCTTGTAACACTTTTTTAGGTACTTGAAAGCTGTTGTCTGTTTTGATCTTCCCTCATAGGTCATATTTTCTAGACCTTTAATCATTTTAGTTGCTCTTCTCTGGACCCACTCCAATTTTTCCACTTCTTTCCTAAAATGTGGTGCCCAGAACTGGATCCAGTACTCCATTTGAGGTTTAATCAGTGCAGAATACAGTGGAAGAATGACCTCTCATGTCTTGGTCACAACACTCCTATTAATGCATTCCAGAATCTTTTTTGCAATAGCATCACACTGTTGACTCATATTTAACATGAGGTCCACTATGACCACTGGATCCCTTTTTGCAGTACTCCATCCTAGGGAATCCCTTCCCATTTTGTGTGTGTGAAACTGATTGTTCGTCCCTCAGTGGACTACTTTGCATTTGTCTTTATTAAACTATTTTCTTCAGACCATATGTACAGTTTCTCCAGATCATTTTGATTTCTGGCCCTATTCTCAAGAGCACTTGGAACCCCTCCCAGCCTGGCATCATCCTCAAATTTGATAAGCGTGCTCTCTATGCCAATATCTAAATTACTGGTGAAGATATTGAACAGAACTGGCCCTAGGACCGCAAATCCCCCTTTATGCCTTTTTGGCATGACTATGAACCATTAATTTTTCTCTGTGAGAAGTTATCCAAACAGTTATGCACCTGCACACGCATGTATGTGTTATATATTATACACACACATATACCATAAATTTATATTTCAAATCTGCAATTTAATTATAGTCACAGCCTTCATTTATAAAGCTGAAGAATGGCCAAACTAAACACAGGAGTTAAATTACAGAAATTTCAAATTACCAGGGGGTGCGCTTAGACCAGGACTGCTTCAGCCCAGCTGGAACATCCCCACCCATGGTGTGCTCTGGAACACCAAGGAGAGGAACTGTTCTGGCCCAGCTGGAGCACCCTGCCCTGCCCAGGCTGCTGTGGATGGGAGCTTCTTCAGCCTAGTGGGGGCACTGCCAAGGTGGGGTGCTGTGGATTGAGGTTTCTCTGGTTGCATTGGAGTGCCCTCCACTCACAACAATGGTTCAGACAAAAATGTTCCAGACAGACAGAGCAGCACTGGTCCCCAGCGTCCCACAAACATGTGCACCCCAGATACCCTGCCACACACATTTAATCAGTTAACTGGTTAAACTTAACATTTAATAGGTTAACCAGTAAAATGGGATTTTTCATTCTTGGTCAGGGTGGAAGGTAGGGTGCCGGAGCAGGTGAGAGTGGGGTGTCTGGGAGAGTGCAGGCGTGAGGTGGGGGTCGGAGGTCAGGCCGGGGGGAAGGAGCAGGTGCAAGGGAGAGTGCAGGAGCAGACTTGGACTGGGAGAGCTGGCTAAGAGAGGAGTACAGGGTCTAAATGGGGCTGGGGGAGCTGGTTGAGGGGAGGGGGCAGGGGAGATGGATAGGGATGCAGGGGCTGGAACTTACCTGTCTCTGCTGTACCTTCCACTCCCTGGTACCACTGTCCGCTGCTCCTATTGGCCAGTATCTGTCCAAAAGGAGCAGTGGGGAAACCCTTCCACGAGCTGTTTCCAGCACCGTGTTCCCTCCCAGTCAAGAGGATGGTTAGTGGCAGGGCACAGTGACATGCTTCTGCCAATGCATGGTGGATCCAGCTCGCAAGGCTCAGGTCTCCCAGCCCATGCGCAGATGCTGTTTAGAATTAAAGGCTGTTGACAAAGCCTTTTAAAAGCCACATTGTTTGCAGGGCCATTGTACTTGTCGATTGGTTATTTTCTAAAAAAAAAAAAAAAAAGTTGTCATGGCATGATTAGATGCTTTGTGCATGAGGTTCTGCTTTAGCCAGTCAGAATGTTGGCGTGTGCAAGTGTCTGTTGCATGAGGAAAGTAGTGAGTAACTAAGAACTTATAGAAATGACAGTGGAGGAAAAAGTACAATATTTTCTTTAAAATGACTTGAGTAAAAGTTGAAGCATCACAAAAATAAATTACTCAAAGTACAAATACTGGGAAAAAAACATGCTTGAGTAGTGTAACCAAGTGTCCAGTATTTTCCCAAATGGCAGAGGTAAAGTGGGTATTGTTTGGAGTCATAAGAGTGGAAGGAAGGTTATGGAAACCAGGGAATAGCCATCTTGCTAAGACAGGGGTGAGCAAACTTTTTATGCCAAGCCCCACTTTTCATCCCTGCTGTTAGCAGGGCCCCCCAACCTGTCTAAGATAATCAAAATCTAGTGAAATTTTGGTTAGGTTCATATGAAAAAAACCTCTTGGGCATGTGTAAGAAAATATGTAGAATGTAAAATCTCTGTTAATAGGTATATGCATGTAAATAAACATATATAGAAACAGTAACATGTATCAACATTTTAATGATAGATGAGCCTGACACCCAGCGGCAGATCATGCTGCACCCACCCTTATGACATTTCACCCCCCAGGGTCCCACCTGCCACTTTGCGCATCCCTCAGCTAAGTTGAGAATTGACAGCATAGTTAGAGGCATAAATCTGGCTTCAGAACCAAGCTATGTATTTCCCCTCAAAAGGTCAGATTCTGACCCCATTATTCATGCTGGGTATTAGCATGCACCTGGTGTACTCTTAGTAAACATGAGTAAGGCTCATACGGAATTATGTCTTATTAAAATGCATCTTATTTGTAATGATTTACATTCTATTTTCTGGAAGCCAAACTACTGGGGCAATTTTTGTTTTTAATTTTAGTGTCTTTTGCATTCAGGTGTCGGAGCTAAAAAGTAAACTACAGAAAAGCTAACTACTTAAAGGGCTATAGAATTCTACAGAAAGGGATAAGCAGAGGGGAAGACAGCAGTACAAATTAAATTCTATGTAACATGAAATTGAACAGGATGAGTCCTAAAAAACAGATTTGAGTGGTCTTGTGTGTACGGTATCATTTGGTTATTGAAAAAACATACTCGCTGGGTTTACCTTCTTACACGGCAAATTCTCTTCCAGTTTCTGATCATAGTTTTCGATGGGCCAATTGCTTCCATCTCTCCTTCATTTGATCAGCCTTACGCTGGAGCGAGTGCCACTGAAATCAATCAGATTACTTGCATAAAATGAGTCTCATGATGAGCGAGGGCGGAACAATCTGTCTCCAAAGATTTCTTTATAGAAGCCCCTTATCTAAATGGCCTAGATTGTAACTTTACAACCTATACTGAGGATCTCATAGGCTCAATTTCTTCCCTCTTCCCCAGAACAACGAGGTTCCATCTTGTTTCAGGAAAAAGTTAACCGCAAGTCTTCAGTAGCAAATTAGTTTCATCTTCTGTCCTGACTCAGTTTGGTGTCTGCTTCTGACCACATGCTACATGCTCACCTGCATGAATAAGAGTAGCAACATCAGGAGAGTTTCTCTTCTCTATGTTCAGTAACAAGTGTTGTGATGATAGTGCCTAGTGTCATAAGTGCAGGACACAGTCCTGGCTGCAAAACATAAATGACTGTTGGATAGAAAGCTCCAGATTTAGTATTTAATTCCATGCTAGTTAATATACTGGATGTCTTTCTAAAAGAGGTGCTATAGCTCAAATAAAATTTACTGTCTTAGTGCAGAAATTGCTGGGTGAGATTCTGTGCCCTCTGCTATAGAGGAGGTCAGACTTGATGGTCATAATGGGCCCTTCTGGCCTTAATACAAATGAATACGAAAGATTTTTCATACCTAACTATGTAAATCTCAACAGTGTTCATATTTCACAGGCACTGAGTACGGCTCAAGAGTTAAGGTGCATACGTCACGTGAAAAGGCATTTCTACCCTGGTTATAATAAAGAATGAAGACAGACATTATGAATTATTTTATAGTAGCAAGCCTATCAGAGGTTTAAGTATTGATAACTGTATTTAATATCTGTAAGAAATTATAGGGATTAGCAAACCACAAATATTGAGATCTTAAGATAAATGATCATTTGTTCTTAGCATCATTAAAAATAAGTACTTATCTCTTTTGAATTTTCTTTTTGGTTACAAAAGGAATTGTTTGTTTGAACAAGGAAGAAACCAAATCTGTCAGAAGTTGTTTACACACTGAAAAGGAATATTCCAAAAAGAGAAGGAGACACATTAGTAGGTAAGGTTGCACAGGGCAAGTCCAAAACTTCTCGCTGAGTATGACAAATGTTCATTTCACGCATCTATGGGCATGATGCCAAATTCAAATACCCAAAAATCGCGTGTCAAGCTGCCTCTCCTCAACAAAAGCCATGAGGCTGGCTTTAAAATATATATGTATAAAATTTCCTTCTAGTTTCCAAGCAATTCAAGGTCACTTTTTAAGCTTTTCTCTATAACAAGGGATAGAAACTTCTTTTTTAACCAAAGCTGATATTCGTACATGATCACATGACTCCAACAGCTCATGCTTTAAGAAAATCACCAGGTTCTATAAGCCTCACAATACAAGTCCAAGAACTGGCAACACTCCTGCTGTGTACTTGGGCAACACAAGTCTTGTTTTGACTTAATTGACTGTTCACTCATTACTCTCTGTGGAGGTCAGTGCTGAGCTATGCATCATCAGGGAGCTGCAGGAGGCATTTTGCCTCAAGGAAACAGACTAATTTCCTGATAATATAAGGTGGTCTCATTTACCCAAAATGTCTCCCAGAACTCTCCAAGTCAAAACAGGAGTCAAGCAAGGCTGCATCATTGCCTCATCACTCTTCTGCATCTTCTTCACCATGACTCTTCACCTCATTGATGGCACGTTTCCAGATTGTGTGAAGAAAGTCTATAGAATGTACAGGAAGCTTTTCAATCTCAGGAGACTGAAGGCTTAAACCAAGACCTCCACAGCCTCGATCATGGAGCTCCAGTATGTGGATGACAGTATGATTGTTGCTGTTTCCCCCACAGCCCTTGAGACAATCTTAGGTGCCTTTGCTGAAGCATATGAGCCTCACACTGAACATCAAAAAGACCAAGGTGCTCCACCAAACTTCACCAATGGGACAATCTCATGCATCTTCTATTGAAGTCAGTGGAGAAATTCTGGAAAATGTGGAGTACTTCCCATACCTCGGAAGTCATGTTTCCACTAAAGTCAACATTGATGAGGAAATTCAGCATCATCAGTACCGCACAAGCTCTGCTTTCACCTGCCTGAGACAAAGGGTCTTCGAGAACTGGGACAGCTATCCCAAGGCAAAGTTCTTTGTGTACCATGCAGTGGTGGTTCCAACGCTAGTACATACATGTGAAACCTGGACAACATACAAGCATCATTTGAAGTCACTTGAACAATATAGTCCATGCTGGCTCAGGAGAATTCTGAATAACTCTTGGGAGGATAGGCACATGAACACTAGCATCCTGGAAGAATCAAACATCACCAGCATTGAAGCCATTATCATTCAGCAACAATTTAATTGAAATGGTCACATGGTTCAGATGTCTGATCAGTGCCTTCCAAAACAGATTCTTTTTTCTGAATTGGAGGAAGGACAGAGGAGCATGGGGGGCCAGTGGAAGTGATGTAAGGACATGCTGAAGGCACAAATGAAAAAGTGCACCATCAGTGTTGACACTTGGTAGAACCTTGCCCAAGACTGTCCCCCGTGGAGAATGGTAATCCATGAAGGAGTGGTGCAATGTGAGATGTCCTGGTACAGTGCAGACGAGAACTGGTGGAGAAAAAGGACCGAGTATCAAAAGCTGCTCCAAACCCCTCCAACAGCTACTAGTACCTGCTTTTTCTGTGATAAGATCTGCAGCTCCAGAACTGGGCTGATCAGCAATCAATGGACTCTCAAATAGGAGAGTGACATGAAGGCATCCTACTTTTTATCGAGTAACCATCAAGAAGGGGAGAATGCAGTACCTGCAGTACCTGCATTCCCTCAAACATATTACTCCTCTGTTTCCAACTAGTACTGTTGGCCATGACCTCACCTGCTTCTTGTGGTATCCCTTCCTCCTTTGGGTTGCGTTGCAGACTAGGAGGTACAGAGAGGGGCTAGACCCTTGCAAGTTAAGGAACACCAGGACTGCATGAGTGCACAGCTGCCATGTAGGGGCATGGCACAGGACAGATTCTTCACACTCTCTTCACCCTTGCAAACTGTCTCCAGTGAGAGGTTTCATTGACTGACAGAGCTGTGATTTACTATGTTTTGTGTCACCTGGCTGTGTAATTTATGAAGTATGTGATTAATGAAACATTTTATATATGAGGTACATGCTCCAACTGGAGACTTATTGGACATTACCAGTAACTTAGATAGATGAGCCAGGTTCTGCTCTGCCATCAAATTCCATGGGAACATCGCTGTGCTCATGAATACTGGCGAACAGTGGAAAATAAAAATTTCTGCTTAGAAATCCTTACTATGTTTTACCAATCATACACTTATTTCTATGCCACTTAACGTGTTCTTGGGTATAGAAGACACCACCTTAGAAAATCTGTTTCTGAATGCCCCTTTTCCTTTGGCCACCATGCTGTAAAATAAAATGTGACTTAACATATTATCACCCACATTAAAGGAAGTTCCATGAGGTATAAATGAGGGAACAATTTAGCTTAGAATTTTTTATGCATTGTTTCTTTAATCCTGTGCACAACCATGCTTAATGTTTTATGTGAGAAATGGTGGACCCTTCTGATTTGAGATTTGATGGGGCTGTGAATCTGAGTCCTCCTGTTTACCTTCTTCCTTCACAGACCTTGGGGAGAAAGGGATTGCCTACACTCTGCTGGCTCAAAAAGAATTGCAGCTTTGCATTAAAATCTGTGTATATCTCACCTGATCAATTCACTGCCATTGCAGGGGTCTCAGGATTTGGCAGACCCTTGGTCTCACTCATTCTCTGCCATTGGAACATAGCTTAATCTTCTGAGGATTGAAATGCTTTGATCTTATTCATCTTGCAGCTTAATACAGGTGTTTTTAGATGAAAATTAATGCCCTGAGGTCATATTGGATTATTTAATATTCTCTTTTGGCCTTAGGCACTAAAACATTCTGACCAGTTAGTTCCTTCCCTAGTTACAGCATGTACACATTGAAACCATTATTCTTGTTGCATTGTGAATATAAATACAAGGTGAGTTTTTTTTAGATCTCTCCGAGTAGTATAGCATGATTTCTGTAACAACCTATAAATTAACTCCTTTGAATCATGTAACAAAATACACTTTCTCTGTTAACCTTTAAAATATTCAAAGAACAACAATTTAAACATAGTTGAGTTTAATTTATATCAAGCACTGAAAGAGATTCTATCTGCCCAAAAGACACCAGCTTCTAGCCCTTTTTATATTACTGTCATTGAACTTAACCTTTCATCAGGCCCTGGAGACTTGCAGACAACTAATTTCTCTAAGAAATTTTTGACTTGTTATTTTTGTATTTTATCATCTACAACTACCCACTTCCCACTAGCATGGGAATTTTTGCATTGGCCTTCTTGGTGACAACTGAAACAAAGAAGTCATTAAACACCTCTGTCACTTCCCATTTTCCTGATATTGTTTTTCCCTCCTCATTGAGTAGTCAGCCTACCCTGTCCTTGGTCTTCCTCTTGCTTTTAACATATACTCCTAACCTTTCCTTCCCTCGAGTGCCCTTTTAAATTTCTAGTGCCCAACCTGCTTCTGAGCTCTTATTATAAAGGTAACAAAATACCCTCTAGAATTTCCCGAATGATGAAAATCTAATGCTGATAATAATTAATATATAAAGAAGGCAGGGGACTGTACTAGATGACCTCCCAAGGTCCTCTCCAGCTCTGAGATGTTTACCTGCAATTACACATTTTTATCTCTGTTTAAATGATTTACCTTCATCCTCTCTTTCCCAGATGTCCTGAAAGTAAGGTTCCTTGTGCTGTCTGAAGAAGCACCCCATCTTATTTCACTAGATGCTAGTCAGCAGCAGCTGTCACAATTTTTCTCTCCATTGAGGCTACATCTACATTAGAGAGTTTTGTAGACAAAACTGGGGTTTTGTGAATAAAATTCACAGAGCATATACACACAAAATGCATTTTGTCAGCAAACTGTTAACAAAAAAGCTGTGTAGAAGCTCCAAGGGGCCCTTTTGTCTACAGAGTGGATCAAAAGATCAATCCATTTTTGCATGTAGATGCAATCTGTTGAAAGGAGTTTTGTCTGGAACACCTCTTCTGACAGTAACTTCTGCACACAGATGCTTCTAGTGTAGATGTAGCCTGTGTGATTGGGACTGGTCTTCAGGCCAGTCACTGCAAGTCAATGTTTCAGCTCTCCAGTGAGCCAGGTATAAAGACCACTCAGCTACTGATTGGAGCATTGTGGGTACTTTATGAATGTCTTAAACTCTGCCACTGTAATTCATGACACAATTCCAATAAAATCAGCCCATGTCTGAGCACCAGGTAATCCTAGATGATGGTACTCAGTTCTAAAGTTTTTGACATCAGCCTTTCTTGTTCACCATATTTAATAGCACCATGCCTGACACGTTCCATAAGGATGTCACATATGTTTCCGCAATTTTTAAAACCTATACAGCGTATTCAAAGTGTATCAATTCATAGGAAAATATGTATTTTCTTATTTTGAAGAATATTTTAATAACTTTATTACAACTTCACAAAAGAATCATTACATACTACATATTCAAAACCCTTCCATATGAAGCATGTCGCTGAAACTGCCCTATACATGTATATTAATGACATTGTCAGATGTTTAAAAGACATTCTTTGAATAAAACATACAATTTAAATTAACTTCCATTCTTGCTGCTCACAGTGAAAAGTGAAGGCAATCAAATTCTAAGTCAGGTTGCATCAGAATTACCATCATTAATATAATATCATTATTTATTATTAATATAAAATACAATCGTCAGGGTATATTTTCTAGTCACAGGAGATCTACTCAGGCATCAATCCTTAAATGTCATAAGCACCACAGAACAGTTCAGAGCTCAAAGATTGACAAGAAACTCCTGAATCTGAAGAATGAGAAGCTGTATAGAGAATTTATAAAACCAAAAACCACTTGTTTTTCTTCTTTTATTTTTTGGTCATGTCTTTCTGAAGTCATGTTGTCCCGTAATCACTCAAAAGTACGAGTGCTAACCTCCAGGCACACAGTTAACAGGCAGGGCGTAATTCCCAAATTTCCTTTCAGCTCCATGCTTAGATACAGATATCAAAAATAAACTTGACAGACACTCTAAGGCTATGTTTACACTGTGCCCCTAATTTGAAATAAGGTACGCAATTTGCACTTTGCAAATTGTGCCTCCTATTTTGTGTCAATTTTGAAATAGGCTATTTCGGGATTACGTTTAAAATACTTCACTAGTTCAAGGCCTACTTTACGCCTCCTGCAATGAGGGGTAGAGGGATGCCACAGCAAAAGCTTAAATATTATCCAATTACATAGAATATGATATTATTCAGATTAATGTATCAATATGCAAGCATTCAAGACTGGAAGAATTCCCAAGACACCAGTGGGCACTGAGGCCCATATGCGGGGAAGCATTCCAGGTGAGAGGGACTAATGTAAGTGAGGAAGGAACATCATCTACAGAAGTATCTTCGGTGCTCAGATGGAGCAACAGAAGAATTTAGATATAGAGTTGTGGTGAATGTATGTATATGTGTTTTTTAAAACAACCAAGAACATCAGAGAGAGGACTGGAGAGAGCCTATGCAGAAGGTCAGGAGAACAAAATGTTATTTAATAAACTATGAACACAGCTATGTTGTTTTCTGAAGGATGGGGATGGAACAACCGTGTTAAGAGAGCATGGAGTGCAATGACCTGATGGGGAATGTTTACAATGATCGTCATTGCTCCCTTTCTTTTCAGACCCACCAAGCCTGCCTCTGTGTAAAGGTTGGATAACTGCAAGATGAAGTACATTTTCGCAGGGCCCTTTGGTCCTTCTGTGTGTCTCATAGGGCAGCTGGATCCAGTTGCATGTCCCCACCCCTTCTCTCCCAAAAGAACAATTTGAGTGTAATTCTGCAAGAGGAAACTCCAGGCCTTCCTCTTAGATCATCTTTCAGGAAGGTATTATCTAGCTCTGAGTAGACTGAGGATTTGCCCTGTAGCTGACAGCCCTGTTAGCTACGTGGTAAATATATAACAATGTGAATCTTTGGCTTGGTAATTACTTTGAAACCCAGTAGATGGGATCACTAAAGTAACTCAGCAAGATGTACCTTTAGGGAATTTATAGATCAACTCAGTAGCAGCCCCAAATATCAGAGTGTGCAATAGTGTTGTTGCATGGCTTGGGGTCATGGCTGTAGCATTAAAGCTAGATGAAATGTTCTTCTTTTTTCTTTTAACATTCAGTGGTGCGACTTGGAATCCAGTCCTGTACCTGATGAAACCAATCAACCATCAATCAGGTATGTCATAGAATTCGGTGAGAGCACAACTGGCCCTTTTATTCTGCTACTGCTCTCAGCGACGTTGACTGTTGTTGTCACTAGCAACTGCAGATGGTCCTTAGTTTGTTGGGATTTTAACCAGCAAACCATAATAAACTGATTTTTTCATTAAAATTTTGGACAAAAATGTGGAAAAAATTAAAAAACATAAAAATCAAAGATTTTCCAACACTTGGGGAACAGAAAAAGTTACCAAATTTTAGTAAAAAAAAAACTTACTCTAGTTTGTCACCATCACAAATCATAACTGGACAAATTTCATTTCATTTTTTATCTTTCAGGCAATGAACTGAAAGTGGCAACACAGAAGGCAGCAGGGTTAACAGAGCTATGGCTTTACTGGAGTGTTTGAAGGAGAAGCAAACAGGGTCACAGGCTCAATGATCAAAATTCATTGATGAGGAGGGAACATGACCATGTTGAGAACAAGGGCTCCAAAGTACCTTTCTGTGTCATTTTGGTAGAGCTGGCAAATGAAGTAAGTTCAATTAACTTTTAACTTTAAAACAGAGCAACTACATAAACACAACTGCAGCAGTTTCATCTCTCATTATAGCTGTGGCAGGCACAAAGGTACTTTGCCTGTGATTGTGCTTGAATTCGTTCCCTGAGATCTATCCTGTGAAAATACAGCCATGCACCTCCCTAGCAAATACCTACCTTGGAGATGACTTTTTCCATCCACGCTATCAAAAGCAAATCACTGCAGCTGTGACCAGCGTTGACTCTGCAGCACTAGGCAACAGAAGTGACACTGGTGAGAAATGTGGTTATCTGCATATATCACAATATTAAGAATGGAAATAGAAATGGAAAGTATATTACAATAAATAAATATCTGATCCAAAATAAAGAGGACTAAATTTACCCTTTTAAATTACAGCATCTCTCTGATGCAGAAGTTTGTATCTGGAGGCTAACTGACAATTCATTTCTATATTCCTCCTGTCAAGGTACAGTTTTGTCATATGATGACTCATGCACTGAGACCCACTGAGTACAGGGTTAAAAATCCCAAATTTGAAATCTGACCATTCTGTTAGGGATCACCCAAAGATCATGTATTTCACAAGGATTTCTATTGCTTTTGGAGCTTATGTACAAGAGAGCACGAGGCCTTAAATATCGGAGGGGTAGCCGTGTTAGTCTGGATCTGCAACAGCAATGAAGGGTCCTGTGCCACCTTATAGACTAACAGAAAAGTTTTGAGCATGAGCTTTCGTGAGCACAGACTCACTTCATCTGATGAAGTGAGTCTGTGCTCACGAAAGCTCATGCTCAAAACTTTTGTGTTAGTCTATAAGGTGCCACAGGACCTTTCATTGCTGAGGCCTTAAATATGATTTCTGAGGTTACTAATTCTATTTATCAATTTTAGATGCAAAATTTGTGACTGCTGAGTGTATTGGCCTGAAGAACTGCCTTAACATCCACATCTGTCCAAACAGTGGACAATATCAACTATTGTTACCATTTACTTGGTTGTGAATCACATCCTACACACTGCTTGGTAAAACACAGTCTGTTGACCTTCACAGCATGCTGCTTTGTCATAGCATTTTCACTGAAGACGTGGGTTTGATGAGCATGATCTGGAATGTTTTTAATATTAATAGGCTGGGAGTGCCTAAAATCTGAAAATAGGTTAGACTGGGTTTTACGTGTATGTTTTCAACACAGAAATATGCATTCACCTGGACACCCTAGGATAGGTGCATGTTATACATCAAAACTGATATACAGAGATACACACTGTGAAAATGCATGTTGTCATAACTGCCAGATTATCAGTTGGGTACTGCCCACCATTAGGCCATGCATTGCACTGGGTAAGCAGTGAGGTTTCATTCTCTGCTTTGTTTCGCTGGAAATCATTACCATGATTGATATGTTTCCAATAGCCAAATTACTCTTGGGACTTTCTCTAATGCAGTCGTATGACAAGAGAGTCACTGCCTTATCAACGCAAGAGGGACCAAAAGAGCAGAGAGACATTTTCTCCTCTTATTGCTTTCCCATACAGGTATGCATCTCATAATGTCCAACACAACGAAGCTCAGGCCTAGGAGATAGTGTGGAACAGAGGGCCAGTGTAAATCAGGAGGATTATATCTATTCAGACACTATCTGAATTTGATTCAAGGATATTAAGGTATGAAAATTAGGTAAGCAAAGAAAACCAATTATGTGTTACTGTAACTGTAACCTTTGGGACTAAAGTATCGTCTCGCTCAGAGAAGCTTAGCAGAGTTCTGCTTAATTGATCATCATTTAGCTTCCTTTTGACTAACTACTTATGGAGTACAAGGTTCCCAGTTTACTTCTTTCTGAGGCAATGTCTACACTGGACTAAGTGCGTGATATCCAGCAGACATACTCGTGCTAATTCTCACCTGACCTAGAGTAAGAAGAGCTGCCTGGCCACAGTGACAGAGGCAGCACCACCTACCAGCCATGGTACTTACCAATCAGGTCCAGGTGTGTTTGTATTCAGGGCAAATAGCCAATATTGCCACTGCCTGTGCTAGCAGGGCTACCTCACAGGTGCACTTGTTTGAGGAAGGCTAACGTATGTCTGTCTACTTGAGCTGACAATCACACCTCAAACGGCAGATCAACACATCAGCTCATTTGCATTTGAAGTGCTGTACACAGTGAAGGAGAGTCTGATTTCACACAAAAATAGATCATCAGAACTCTATCCAAGACTATGGAATTACTTAGATTCCACATCCATGTTGAGGTAATCAGAATCCAGCTACCACATGATGCATTTTAATTACCTGTTTTTGTCTGTGTTAGTTCAAAGGCACATCTAAGTTATGAAAGGACTCTGGTTTTGGATTGCCAATTTAAGACATCCTTATGAGCATGGATGCACTGTATTTTCTGAAAATCAAGCCAGTCTAAGGTGTCTCAAACTGGGCTGTGGCAAGTAGAGATATACAAAACTACATATTGTTTTAAAAGTCTTAGCCATAGTGGCCATGTCTACATTTGCATTTCTCTTTCAAAAGAGGCATGCAAATGAGGGAAATAAAAATGCAAATTAGGTGTAAATTTACATGTCTGATGCCTCATTTGCATATGCTTCTTTCAAAAGAAGAAAAGCAGTGTAGATGCGACTCTTTCAAAAGTAAATCCCATCTTCGAAAGAACCCTTCTTCCCTTTTATTTTATGGGAAGAAGGTTTCTTTTGAAGATGCGGTTTAATTTCGAAAGGAACACATCTACACTGCTCGTCTTTCGAAAGAAGCTCTTTCGAAAGTAGAATATGCAAATGAGACACCAGATAGGTAAATCTGCACCTCATTTGTGTTTGCAGTTTTTTCCCTCATTTACATGCCTCTTTCGAAAGAGGAATACAAGTGTAGACACAGCCCCAGTGTCAGAGCAGTTTGGAAAATGATCTATTAATAGCACTGGTTAAAGCCAGAAATAGCTTGTGCAGGCACTCTGCAAAGTTTCCAAAATAGCTCACGTAGACTTCTGGGAAAGTTATACGGAATGTAACAGAGAAGAAATGAAAATGATTCCATTGAAATTACATGAAAAACATCTATAATTTAATTCACATTTTATTCTTTTTATAGTTTTTTTGGAACCATCCTATAGAATACTTTACCGTATAGCAAATATAATTTTTTCATTTAATTCTACAAGATTTTTCATAAAGCGAGTACGAAAGTGCTAATGAACGTTTCTTTACATTACCATACTGTAAAACATAATAGAAAAACGTTTCCCAGCTGTAGTTGTCAGCTAGGTAGAACTTTAAGGTCCTAATAATTCTGTGATTTGCAAGTAGCTCACCAAGGTAATTTGTCCTGGGACAAACGATCTGACTTGGATGTAATCCTTCAATGACGGACACCTAACACACCAGTCCTGTGCTTTTTCTCATTCTGGGTGCCCCATTCTGCTTTTTTTGTTTTTGTTATTTTTTTTTTCAAATACAGGTTACACCTCCCTGGTCCAGCACCCTTGGAACCTCAGTGGTCCAGGATGAGGGATTTTACCCAACCAGGGGAGGTGAACGCCTTCCTAGTTCCCTGGCTGCCCCTGCTGGCCTGCTGCAATGGGTTCCCTGGGCCAGCTCCACGCAGGCTGCCAGGGGACACTGTCTCCTTGACCCCAGTTCCATGCTGGGAAATGCCAGGTCCTCGACCATGGGCCTGCTGGGGGATGCTTGAAGCTGCCAGCTCCATGCAGGGCTGCTGGATCCCTGTCAATGGCTCTGAGTGGGGCTGCTGGCATCCTGGCCCTGGCCCCCACATGTCTGCTGGGGGACACAGATTCCTAGGGCTGCCTGAAGGCCAGCTTGGGTGCCCTCCCGCCCTGGCCGTCTGGTTCAGGAGCATCCCTCATCCTGCAGGATGAGGGATGTTGCCACATGAGAGCGTGCCAGTTTTTGGAGGCGCAGCCTGTCGTTCTGTACTGGCAGGGTAGTTAAGACTATTTGCACTATTGTTATAGCCTAAAACAGTAGCTGTTCAGGGAAACATATCTGCAACTATAAGTTAATGGAGAATAATTCCAAATACTCAGAAAAGCAGCCCTCCTCTGATCTATGTCCCACTGCCAGCTTGCTTCATAAGGTCTTGTTTTAGGATATGCTTCCCATCCCGCCTTTTCCCTAACTCTGCATCTCAGTTCCCTCCCCTTGTGGATAAATGATTTCTAGCTATAATCTATAATAAAGCTGCTACATCTGCACCAAATGCATTGCTTTATTCCAGTCAACTTTCACCTCCTGGGCATTGCCAGGACTAGATCTGTTTGTCTCTGAACTTCTGTGTTTTTCATTCCATCATGTCAAGATCAGTTACCAGGGTTGCCTTTACAAGGCTGGGTCTAGTGCTGCTCTGCATCCCTGATGACCTACAGAAGGAGCACACACCAGATGAGAAAGTAAAAATGAGCAGAACGGTTTATGTATTGAACAGGGGGACTGGAACAGCTTTTGGACCGGGGGTGCTCAGCTGCAAATCCCCTGTCTGCACCACTCACCACCCACTAGAGCTGGGTCTAGAAGCAGGCCTGTGGCCCTGGGAAAAGGGAGCACAGGCAGGAGTAAGGCAACAGCGATTGGAGCCAGGTGAGGAACCCGGGTCAGTGCATCAACAGCCAGCAACATGCATGCAGGAGTAGCAGCCAGACGGACCACCGATTGGCAGCTGGGACCCTGCATACAGAGCTGGTGGCTGGAACCCTGGGACCAGCAGTGGAGCCCCTGGGTGCAGGGTCAGAGGACAGGTTGGTCTCTGGAGATGGAATTGGAGCCCCTAGGTGTGGGGCCCCCCAGCATGGGGCTGGTGTCCAAGCAGAACTGCAGTCTGACAGCCAAGTGGTACATGGGAATAGCAGTGGAGCCCCCAGCTACATGGTCCATGGGCGTGAAGCCAGTGGCCAAGCAGGACCCAGGGCCAGCAGCACCAGAGCTGGTGGCCAGAACCCTGAATGCATCCACAGAGCTGACTTCTGCTCCAGCTGTGGGGAGATGCCTGACCTCCCCCAATTCCACCTGCATGCTTCCCCCACTCTACCCTTTCCCCCAAGCCTCTGCCTACACCCTGCCTCTTTCTGACCCCTCCCACAGCATGACTCCTCCCTCCAAAGCCTCTAATGCTGCAAAACAGCTGTTTCATGGTGGGAGGAGGCACTGGGAGGGGCAGGAATAGCTCAGCAGGGCTGGCAGTGGGCAAGAGGTGCCTGGAGTATGGGGGCAGAAGGGGGAGCTTGGCTGCTGGTGGGGCCTGAGTAGCACTGAATTTTCTCTACGATGCTCCAGCTGCAGAGCACTCAGAGAGTCGACATCTATGCACAGGAAGCAAGGCATGGAGCCAGCGGCCAGCACCCTGGGCAACAGGGATGGGGGCTGGTCGCTGGGATTCTAGGCACAAAACCTGGGAGTGCTACAGCCCCTCCCCTGCCAGACCTAATTGTCACAGGTAAGGTATTGAAGGAGCAGCTAATAAACACGCACATATGTGAGGAGAGAGAAATAAAACCTGCTAACTTATCAAAAGCGTGATAAGGGACAAATTAGGAAATGCAAGTTGCTCCTAGCCCCTTAACATGCCCTTCTCAAATTTCCTCCTCCCTTGTCTATTTACCAGAATCACTTCTTCAGCTTAAACGCCTCAAACCCCTTTGTTCAGGCATTTCAAGCTGGAGCTGTGATTTTCCAGTCCCACTGTTTCCCTTGCTCCACTAAGCAGCAAAAAGCATCCTCATCATTCATGTAAAATAGAAAAGGCAGAGAAGAAAAGGAACCAATCAATATTTGTGTAGTAAGAAGATCTCAATTTTGGTTTTGGGGTGACTTGAGGGGCTCTTTAGTCTTCATCTGTTATATATTAAAGATTTGGGTGACTAAGCTTTTTTTTTTGGTCATCTTGAGTTTGTGCTGAAGTACCACAGCCTGTCACAACCTACCTATATTTTAAGCATTATTGAAATGCCTGCGAGCACCCATAACATTAGCTCCATTGCCTGTTCATTACATTTTCAAACATGCACTCTAGTGCTTTCTTCCATGCTGCTCTTGATATTTGAGAGGAACTCCCCATATAATTCATCAGACTAGCACACTATCTACCTTCAAATTGAAAGCTCTCTTTTGCTTAACAGCTCAGCTGCTGGTGCGCTGAGACCGCGTCCTCTCATGCTGACCAATCCCGTCTCATCATCTGCTCATACTTTCCCATTAGTCTGTATCCTTTTTGCTTTCTCCTGTCTTAACCCTTACATCTGTAACCTCTTTGAGGCAGGGGCTGTCTTTTTTTCCTGTGTTTGTACAGATCCTACAATGGGGTCCACGAATAGGCACTATCTCAGGACAACTAACTGATTCATGTAATAAGTGATTGTATTATTCTCTTTAAATAAATCAGATTACATAACCTTAAGAATTATAGGTCACCTTTTGATGATTTGCATGAGGTAACCCAGGAAACACCAGCTAAGATCTTTTATCTGGCATCTGGGGACCTGACTGTTACTGGACAAGAGAATTTGCTGGACCACAGGAGGTTAATAGAAGTGGGTGGGAACCTGGACTGCAGAAACCAGGAGATCATAGATTTCAGGATCTGGACAAAAGGAAGATAGGTGAGCAGTAACATACAAACCCTTGATTTCAAAAGAGCAGACTTCAACTCCCTGAGAGAACTGATGAGCAGGATCCCTTGGGGAACAAAGATTAAGGGGAAAAGAGTTCAGGAGAACTGGCAGTACTTTGAAGTCACAGGAACAAATCATCCCCCCCTGTATAGTAAGAAATGTAAACAGGGTAGGCAAAACCAGCTTGATTTAACAGGGAAATCCTGAGTCAGCTTAAACTCAAAAAGGAGGCATACAAGAAATGGAAACATGGACAGTTGACTAAGGAGGAAAATAAACATACGGCTGGAGAATGCCGAGCCGTAATCAGGAAAGGGAAAGCACAATTGGAACTGCAGCTGGCAAGGGATGTGAAGAGTAACAAGAAGTGTTTCTACAGGCATGTTAACAATAAATGGGTTATCAGAGAAGGTGTGGGGCCATTACTGGATGAGGGAGGTAACCTAGTGACAGATGATGTAGGAAAAGCTTAAGTACTCAATGCTTTTTTTGCCTCAGTCTTCAAGGACAAAGTCAGCTGCCAGACGATGGTCCTAGGCAATGCAGTATGGGAAGGTGGAGGGCAGCCATCTGTGGGGAAGGAACAAGTTCTGAGCTATCTAGAAAAACTAGATGTGCATAAGTCCATGGGTCTGGATTTAATGCACCCAAGGTTACTGAGGGAATTAGCAGATGTCATTGCTGAACCTTTGGCCACTATCTTTGAAGACTCTTGGAGATCGGGGGAGATACCAGGTGACTGGAAAAGGGAAAACGTAGTGACCATCTTTAAAAAAGGAAAGAAGGGCAATCCAGGGAACTATAGACCGGTCAGCCTTACCTCAATCCCTGGGAAAATAATGGAGCGGATCCTCAAGGAATCCATTTTGGAGCACTTGGAAGAAGGGAAAGTGATCAAAAATAGCCAACATGGATTCACCAGGGGCAAGTCCTACCTGACCAATCTGATTAGCTTCTATAATGAGGTAACAGGCTCTGTGGACATGGGAAGTCAGTGGATATGATATACCTTGACTTCAGCAAAGCTTTTGATACAGTGTCCCACAACATTCTAGTCCATAAGTTAAGAAAATATGGTTTGGATCCTTGGACTATAAGATGGATAGAAAGCTGGCTTGAAGGTCGGGCCCAATGAGTAGTGTTCAATGGCTCAATATCTGGATGGCGGTTGGTTTCAAGCGGCATGCTGCAAGGCTCAGTTCTGGGGCCAGTGTTGTTCAACATCTTTATTAATGATATGGATGAGGGACTGGATTGCACCCTCAGCAAGTTTGCAGATGACACAAAACTAGGAGGAGAGGTAAATACGTTGGAGGGTAGAGAGAGAGAATCCAGAGTGACCTGGATAAACTGGAAGACTAGGCCAAAAGAAATCTGATGCGGTTCAACAAGAAGTGTGGAGTCCTGCACCTGGGGCAGAAGAATCCCAAACATTGTTATAGGCTGGGGACCGACTGGCTCAGCAGCAGTATGATGGAAAGCGACCTAGGAGTTATGGTGGATGAAAGACTGGATATGAGTAAACAGTGTGCCATTGTAGCCAAGAAGGCTAACAGCATGCTAGGGTACATTAGGAGGAGCATTTTGAGCAGACCTAGAGAAGTAGTTGTTCCCCTCTATTCGGCACTAGTGAGGCTGCATTTGGAATATTGGGCCCCCCATTATAAAAAGGATGTGGATGTGCTGGAGCAGGTTCAGCAGAGGGCAACAAAAATGATTAAGGGGCTGGAGCACAAGACCTATGAGGATAGGCTGAGGGATTTGGGCTTGTTTGGTTTACAGAAGAGAAGACTTAGGGGTGATTTAATAGCAGACTTCAACTTCCTGAAGGAGAGCTCAAAAGAGGAGGGTGAGAAACTGTTCTCAGTGGAGTCAGATGGCAGAACAAGAAGTAATGGTCTGAAGTTGAAGAAGGAGAGATGTAGGTTAGATATTAGCAAAAGCTGCTTCACCAGGAGGGTGGCGAAGCATTGGAATGCATTGCCTAGACAGGTGGTGGATTCTCTATCCTTCAAGGTTTTTAAGTCCCGGCTTGACAAGGTCCTGGCTGGGATGACTTAGTGGGGGTTGATTCTGCTTGAAGCAGCGAGCTAGACTAGATGACCTGCTGAGGTCCCTTCCAGCACTGTGATTCAATATTGTCTAGCACATTACCAACACTTCCACTGCTTACTGGGCTCTTAGAAGCCATTTAAGGGTAAACTACAGCTAAATAACAGCACAGAACACTGGCAGCCAGGAATACTGACTTAACAAACTTCACAGGACCATGTGAAAGTTGGCCACACCCGTGACAAGTGGTCATCCAGAGAACTAAAATCATGCCAGATTATGGATGTTGGTGGCCAGGAGAGCTCCAGATTAGAATGGAGACTTGATTCACACTTTGCTGCTCTCAGTGCTGACTCTGATACGCATATTTTTATGTCCCCCAGAAGTTCTTTACACAAGTTTTGCTTTTATTTTTTGCTCTGTGTATTTAATCAAATTACTGTAACTATTTTATTTTTATGGTAAATCATAGGCATAACCCATCAAACTCTTTACCTTGGTGAGGCGTCCAAATGAAATCAATGATCACAGTCAAATGAGCAAGGATTTGCTGATTTTGTCCTCTCTAGCTATTGATGAAATCTGTTGTCTGATTTATTTAGCCCTTTAGTAAGAATCTTCACTGTTGGCAACCCCTGACATCCAAAAATTATTGAGTCAAGCATCAAAAAGATGCCACTGAATTAAAATGATAAGATTTTATAAAATAATAAATTTGTGGTTCTTTTCTCTTGTCTTCTGGTATCTGAGCCTTTCACTGTACTCATGTCATGCTCTTCTCCAAAGTTTTTATTTGAAGCTTGAAAGCTAAGATTCACAGAAAAACCATTTGATTCTAGAATCTGAGGATTGAAGAAACACCTCAAATATCACAGGGGAGCAATACAATTACAACTGTTGACAACGCTGTTTTTTTGTGTAAGGTTGATCCCATGAGCAATATCAAACTAACTTGTTTTAATAAAAGATCCATTACTCTTCAATGCAATAGACTGTTTTGAGTGTAGATTGAGAGAGCTGGTACAATTTTAATTCAAAGAAAAATGTATCCTGGAATCAATTTAAAGCAAAAATGTTTTAAGGCAGACAAAATATTGGCACAGAAAATGCTTTACTGATTTACTTTATTTTTTGTTTCAATAAAGATACCAATAGGACTCTGTTTCTAATCTACTCGCAACCTTTCCTCTATTCTTTTTCTATTTAGCAAGCTGGTGAGGTAGCATGTGATTGTGCTAGATACAATCCTAGATCTCCCTTGCTCTCTTAAAAATTAAAACAAGGTCCTAAAAGCATAGTAGTACCTTTTCAAATCAAAAGCCTTTAGGGAATTTGAGAAGCATGAGACCTTGAAACATTTGAATGAGATGCACTGCTGGCAAGCTTTCAGATTTATTTGCAGGAAAAGGATCTCCTTTGTAAAAGTCTCCCCAGGAGTAAGGCAGTTAGGCACCTGCCAGTCGCCTGCAGTGGCACCATCCCACTGTGATGTTAATGAGATGAACCAGAGCACTATGGAGGGCTGCAATAATTACAGGGTGAAGAGCTTGTCTTTTCCTGGACCTCCTCTCTGGGATGCCTGTTCTTTAAAACAAGGTCTTTTGTAATACTAATTCCAAATGTTAATTAAACATTTCTCTGGAATTTTGCCCTCTGTTAATAGGTCAGATAAACAGGGAATAGCAACGACAGATGCAAGTCATTAATTGCTGTATGAGAAAAATACAATTTATTTGCTCCCTTCCCTTTGCCCCTCCCCCCACAAAAATGTAAATATTGTTCTAGCTTTTGTACATTAAACTGGTACTCCAGACATTGAGTTGTACTGGTTGTTTTGTGTTAATACTATAAAATACGAGTAGTTCAAAATTAATGTGGACTACTCGAACAAGGCCAGATTCTGTCTCCCCCTTTCAAGATGAGCAGTTCTTATTACTTGCATCGTTCCACTGATTTCATTACTATACCACATGAAAAATGTGAGAAAATTCTGGCCCATAATAACTTCCCGTTCAGCATGAGGAAGAGTAGCAGAATCATGCCCTGTATTTATTATTAATTATCTGTTAGCAGGCTTAATCTGGTTTTATGCACTCCTTACGCATTCATTTCAATAACAGTTTTGTCTGCCTAAGAATCAACTTCAAGATTTGCCCCAGCAGGCCCACTGAAAGCAAATCCAGGCCCTGAGGCAGAACAGACAATGGGCCTCCCACGACTAGTCCTCCTGACATACAGGTGGTGCTGCACATGAACCACTGGCATGTTCCCACTCATCTTGTTCATGCGTTGTGTTATATGCATCGGCATATGTGCAGCTGTGCACACCACCGCTAAACTCAGAAACTAGTTGTAATGTATGTTTTGAACAAGTTACCATAGTGATGATGACTCCAGCCAGGACAGGTGAGGCATTTTAGAACTTGCTACTCAAAGAATTACACTTAAGTGTAAGAGAAATAAAAATTATGAAATGCACAGACCATTCAAAACACTTGAAGAGCCCACTTTGCAGGAATACTATTGCAGAGAGTATGTGTGCATTTCAGGAAGCACCAAGTAGTAATAACACCACCACCACAAGCATATGTTGGGAGGTGAGTGTGACACAGAGACAGGGCAACTTGTATATATGTGTGTGAGTGTGTGTGTCACACTCACACACATGCATGCACAAACTCATACACATCCTGACACATACATTGCATTGGATCTGTGTCCCGCTCACCTCCCAACACATGCCTGTGTGTCGTTACTACTTGACAGAGTGACATACATAGAGACAGGAACAGTGTGTGTGTGTGTGTGAGAGAGAGAGAGAGAGAGAGAGAGAGAGAGAGGAGAGTGTGTGGGTTGGGCGCTGGGTCACTGTGGGAGGGGTGAGAATTGGAAACAGGGAAGTGGCCACAACAAAGTCCCACCTCAGTTAGCAGCGAACCAAACCTGGACCCCATTCAGAACAAGCCCTGGGGTCTGCCTTGGCTAGCAGGGAAGTGAGGAGAGGAGCTGGTTGGGAAGGGCTGGCTGGTTTGAGCACTGGGCTTAAAGAGGCAGGGAGCTCTATCCCCCCGCTCACCACCCTGCTGCTCTGCAGACCCAGGCAGGGGTTAAAACTGCTCTTACCCCCCCATCCCACTGTCACTGCCACTCTGCAGACCTGAGCTTGGGGTTTAAAGCAGCAGGGAGTGCTGCTCCCCCCCCCACCCCACCATGCTGCTTCGAATATCCAAATTTGGAGCTCCCCAGAGCTCCCCACACTGCTATAGTGCTATTTAAAAGCATAGGGTGGCACAGTGACAGCCCCGAGTCCCCTTAAGTCCATTGGGCCCCAATGCAATTTCTTCTTTTGCCCCACTCCACCCCGATCCCCTAGTGGTCCTGTGCCCCAGTATTATTAGGCCTGAAGATATTCAGTTAGATTACACTCAGAACAATCTCAGATCAGCTCATGAACCTGAGATGAGTTATGAACCTTTTGTAGAAACAGAAGATCTTAGTTAGATAACCCTTACCCCAAACTTCTCTTTCTGCCTTCACTTTACAGGGAAAGTCACAACATATCCACCAGCCACTCCTGCCACCTCTGAAACATTGCATCAGGCCCCACAAAACTCACGTACCACCTGTGACCTTAATACAAAAGAAAAACAAAACAACATTTTTGCCTCATTGCAGACCCCAGCACGTGTGACAGCTTCTGTATATTAGCACAAACTCTGTGAAAATGAAACATAACAGGCCTTTTGAAGACAATGTTTCCATTGAGTAGGACCTAGGTAGTAGACTAACAGACCTTCTCCCTCCTGAAGTTGCCAACCTATTGCAGGAGAAGAATGACCAGGCCAATTCCAACGGTAGAAAATGGGAGAGGTCTACCCAGTCTCACTCTGAAGATTACCTCTAGAGGAAGGTGCAAAACACTACAGAACCTCTAGCCCAGAGTTCCTGCTGCCTTTATGGAAGTTTATCCATGCACATCTTACCCTTGATACCTTTTGTGGTTCACCTATCTCTAATTATTTAGCTCCTGGATTCAGTCTCCTTTGACTCCTGTTTACAGCTGTTCAGAGATGCCCACGTTTCAGGTTCCAAACGTAAGTTCCCACAAGGGATCATTTTGATAGTCTAATCCAGTCTCTCACTTAATACATCCCATAAACTTAATTCAGGAACTCCTGTATCAGGCAATATCTCCTGGATGAACTATCTTTCAAGACATGATATCCAAAATTGACTCAGTTGATGGAGAGTTCACTACATTCCTTAGGAAGTGACTCCATGTCTCCAATGATTTATAACCCCATCTATGAAAATCTGCATTTTATTTCCTGTCTGAATTTATCTAGCCTCATCATCCAGCCCCTGGATCATATTATGCCTTTCTCTTCTAGATTATGAGTTCTTTTTCTTCAGAAATCTTTTCCCTGTGTTAGTATTTGTAGAGCAGGGCCAGCTCATCTTTTAACACTCTCTTTGATAAGCAAAAGAGATAGAGTTTCTTAAGTCTCACAAAGTGGGAGGATGGGCCTTCTGAGACAGGGCAAGAGTTATTACTGCACTCAGATTCCCTCAGCTAAAGTTCTACATCATTTAACAGAAAACGATAATTTTCCTGTAGATTTTTTTTTCAAATTCCCATAAAAATAAGAAAGTGTTATATTTTATATACAGAATTCTATGTGATTAAAAAAAATAAAAACCCAAGCCTAAGTGCCATGGAGTTCAATTGTTTTCCCCAGCTGACCTTAGTGGATCTATTCCAACTGGTAATAGATAAGAATCTAGCTCCACAAGCTTAAGAAGGGATATAAACTCATCTCTAACTTACAATGATTCTGAAGAAACTTCACCTATTAGCATTTTTTTAATTGTTGCCTACTGTGAATTCTCTGCGGCATCTGGCACAGACCACAGTAAAGATATAGCACTGGCTAGACGTACCACCAATATGATCCAATATGGCAGTTCCCAGGTTGTTATCACAAGAATGTGTTTCATTCTTCAATACATTCTATGTTTTTAAAAACAATTTATACAGGCATCACTCACTCACGATAGCTCAAGATGGAGAGATGTACTACGCGATAGTTCCCTGCATTTTGAATTTGCCCGACGACAAGTCTCAGAGGACAAGAGATGCAGGAGGAATGAGAAACTGGCTTCCAGTCATGGTCAACAGCCTCCTGCCATATCTGGAAACACCTGTCCTCACTGTAATAGAAATTGTGATTCAAGGATGGGCCTTATCAGTCACATGAGGATGAGGATGATGGTCATACTCAGCAATGAGTGATTGTCATAATCAGAGGCTCTGTTAGTGTCATCCCCATTAAATTATAAAATACTTTATAAGATGGGGGAGGCTATAATGGGGAACCTAAGGCAGTTTCATAAGACAGCTAGGAGAGGGACTGAATTAACACACCTGTCACAACATGTGAGAATGTGCCAGGCCGCCAGCAGAGCAAAGCTTGCAGGAAGCTTGTGCCATCATATCTTCTCCATCCACCAGATGGACTCGCTGAGGCTGGAGACAAACACCCTGGACTGCAACATAGCCTAAGAGGTGTGTTATGCTTGTATCAGCCTTCAGTTCTGTTAACATTATTTTAATCTTCAAACTGGCTGAATTATCTTACTGAGCTAGAGCTTTGAATACAAATGTTTGGACCAGACAATTTGTCTAGTCCAATTCTGTTTTTATCATTCTAACATTAAAGTTATTTGAGAGGAAAATATTTTTTCTCTCCCTGCTTCTAAATGTTTTTTCTGCTTCTTTAATTCTAGCACTATTTTAATGTAAAACAAATTTACTCAGCTTACATACGTGTACATGGTACTATGAGTATATACATTGAAGAAGCAGAGATACACACATTTAAGAAGCAAACACTGCACATGGCCTCTTATTTTAGACTCCTTTCTTAATGTGCACATTTACTATGAATGCATGGTTTATTGTGTCAATGATCTGTGGATAACTCTCCCTATATACCTATTGGCATGATACATTATAATGACTTTATGTAAAAAAGTTAAAACCCTAACATAAATGTACAATGGTAAGGAAATTTGCATTTAGGGATTACACTTTATCCTTAATACTTCCCGCTGTGTCTAAACTGGAACTATGTGAAACAACCGTGTACCCATCATTTAAAAAAAAAAATTGACATGAATGTAAAATTTGAACATCTTGGCCATGTCTACACTAGCCAAAAACTTCGAAATAGCCATGCAAATGGCCATCTCGAAGTTTACTAATGAAGTGCTGAAATACATATTCAGCACCTCATTAGCATGTGGGCGGCCGCAGCACTTCGAATTGATGTGGCTTGCCACTGCGCAGCTCGTCCAGACATGTTAATAAGAGAAAATACCAGCTCATGTATCACCATTTAATCCTACATTTGGACACAAGTGGCCCTGATACCCATAAAATAGTTACATTTCAGCTTTTGGAAGCTGGACACTTTAATGTACACCTCAGCCAAGATGAGCTTTTATTTGTATCATTTTTAAGACCAAGGATTGCCTCTAGCTTTGTGTTTCATTGGGTGAGGGGTAGAATAACTCACTGATTATCATCAGGACTCAGAATCAGGAGACAGGGCTGCATCTCATATTTGTTTTGAGACACTCAACAATTTGAGCAAATAATTTTCAAACTGTCTTTGCATGTCTTGTTGTATAGCTAACAGACTAGAGCTCACTTGAGCCCAACTTTCCAACTGCAGACAGCAGAACTGAAGTTGCTCAGTGCCTCTGAAAATCAAGTTCCAGTGTTTAATATTTCCTCAATGGATTCAGAATGAATTCAGATATCAAAATCTGATCCTATTTTGGTATTTTCCAGACTCACCTCTGGAATCTTACACAGGTCAAGCCTCTCTAACCCGTCACCCTTGGGACTTATCCAGTGCTGGATGAGAGAATTTTCTGGACCACAGGAGGTCAATATTGCTTAGCTGCATTATCAACACTTCCATTGCTTACTGGGCTTTTAGAAGACATTTAGGAGTAAACTACAGCTAAATCACAGCACAGAACACTGAGAGCCAGGACCAGTAGCTGTAAAGTAACTTTATGGGATCACAGGAAACTTGGCCACATCCAAGATAAGTGGTCATACAGCTAATGAAAATTATGCCAGATTATGGATATTGCCAGATGAGAGAGATCCAGATTAGAGAGGTTCAGCCCACTTCATTCCTAAGAAAAGAGAAGAGAACATTAGTATTTTATTAACTGGGTTTGAAGTAGCAGAACAAGATTCTCTTTACATAATGGGAAAAGTTTTCAAATTGTTGCAAAGGAAATCAGCTGAGAGACTTCCACTGCCTTTAGCAAAGAATAAATACCTAAATTATCTGGCAGTGCTTTAAAAATTTACCCCAGAATGATTAGAAAGTGATGACATTGACAAAAGAAAACCTAATAATATAAATGGGAGAGGTTTCCAACCCTAACAAGCTCAATGAATCACCATATATAGTGTCATATTAGTTACTTTTAGATTGTGATTTTTTTCATTCCAGTTGAGAAATTGAAAGTTTTTTTCAATTTCTCAAAAATGTTTAGAAGACAAGAAAACAGTTTCTCACAATGATCTACTCTGTAATTTTTGAGAATGTCAGTAATGGCATTTGTATGCACTTGTGGTATGGTTCCTCAGGAAGAATTTCCAGAATATCCATACTAAAAGCAATAGGCATCTTGGGATTTTGACATATGCCTATTGCTGCAAATATGAATATTACAATGGGAACAAATAAACAGCTCTGGCTACAAGCTGAAAGTGATTTTTTTTCTTAGTAAAGTCACTGGAATGTAAGATAACACAATACATAATACAAGTAAGTTCTCCTCATTGAGGGGAAAAATGGACTAAAATAACTATTTCTGGCTATGCAATTAAAGGTGTGAAAACGTCATTCTCTCCAATGACTATACTTTGCTGCATGATTCCCACTGTCTTAGCAACATTCATACTGTCTCATACTTAGGGCCTAATTGTGTGCATAAGGCCTGTGCTGGTACACCACGGAACTGCCCAGCTTGCATTGCAGCAGCCATTGCACCTCAAAACAGCACAGTGCAGCCGGTGTCTCTCAAATGCACAATGGGGTACACACGTTGCTGTACATCTGGAGGGACCTGATTGTCTGTTACGTTACAGGGTTGCCTTGTAGGTGTGAGGATGGATGCCTCATTTACCTCACACATTGTTCTCTTGGCAACAACAACCCTGTGGTCTGAGTCTGGGTGTTGGGGTACAGCACTCCAGCTGTTCCTCTTAGTGTGTCCACTCTCTTCCGTAGGATATAAAGCGGTCCAAACAGAAAAGGATCTCTACCATGGGCCTCAAGAGGCTAGGCCCACTTCTTTGCCCAAGAAAAAAGGAAGCAGACTACTAGGCCTACAGACTTTTTTCTGCATGGCTGAAGGCCAGGGCTTAGTCCTGGGGCTGATCAGCCAGTTTTCTTCCTCAGGCTGGTAGCATTCACAAACTGTACTTCAGTTAGGGCCCCCTCTCTGGGAGCCCTGGGTGATAGCTCTGCTTTCTTCCAGGTATCTTCTTTACTGCACCAAGCTCTTCCTCACACTGAGCCTGGCAGGCCTCACAGGGCTGATAGTGACCACAAGAGTTCCTTAACTTCTGCTTTCCTGGTGAGTGATAGGGAAGTCACCTGTCCCACCAAAAGGGCACATTCATTTCCACAACTAGAAGAGCTGATTAGCTGCTGTTGGTGGCGATACAGACATGGCTCCATCTATTTCCCCCTTTTTTACTGTGTGGCAGAAGCATCAAAGAGGAACAGCTTTTCAATCAGGGAAGTGTAAGGAAGGACCACAGTTATGTCAAGCTCCACATGAAGAGCCCAATGGCATCCTTGTTCTGTGCAATTCCACATAGTATGGGCAGAGCATGTTTCACAGTAACAGTATGGGAGACAGTTACAACCTATGAAGGACACACTGGGAAGCACAAACTAATTTGTGACGCTGGTCAGTGCTGAAAAAAGAAAATGAATAAGCTAGTTCTATATAGTGGAAAAGGATAAGGTAGGGAAACTCCACAATCTTCTGGGAAAAAGTTAATGCTCTGTTCTTGTTATAAAGTGATGAATTACACTGACATCAGATATGCAAAATCACGTCTGAAACAGAACCTTTTATCATGAAAATGCAAGTTTATGGTTTCATAATTGTCTCATTTGTAGAACTTTCATATAAAACATGACATATACTCTCAAGCTACTGCATAGCAAACACAAGGTAGTGATCATAATTATATAATGCCAAAGGCACCCAGTTCAATATAAAGAATAAAAGATGATGCATCTCCATTCAAAATAGATGTTAACAAATCATGTTCATAGGATTATCCATATGTGGATATGATCTGCTACACCTATACAAATATCTACTCAGTACCATTACTTAGGTGTATTTTTAATTATATAATTTCATATTTAATATTGTAGTTGTATTAGAAGCACAGTGTGATTCATCAGCCACCATTCATGTAAAAAAAAGTAAAAAAGTGACAAAGA
This sequence comes from Carettochelys insculpta, assembly GCF_033958435.1. Lineage (NCBI taxonomy): Eukaryota > Metazoa > Chordata > Testudines > Carettochelyidae > Carettochelys > Carettochelys insculpta. The sequence continues at coordinate 134,512,447 of NC_134138.1, read as the reverse complement.
TTAGAAAAAAATCTGTTCTTCACACTAAACCTCACTCTATTCCCATTGAAATCATTGGCAAAACTCCCCTTCATCACTGTGAACAGGATCAGCTCAAATAGGCAATTGAACAGGTGTTGAGGAAATTGTTGACTGTTACGTGCCATTCTTATGCAAAATCCAGCTAGCAAAACCATCTCATTTTTAACCAGAGCTCATCCTCTCAGGCCTACATATAAGTCTCTGAAACTATGTTCAGCTTTACTGGTCTCATTCAAAAGGGACACAACTGGCTTCCTCAGGAGGGATTTTTTTTCCCGTGCAGAGCTCCAGGCTGCAATAATTGCCACGAGCTTCAAGTGCCCTCAACAACAATTTTAGTTACAGTCCATATACATTTAAAAATTTTTGGGTTATTATGAGCTCCTTGTCAGTGGTGGGTGACATGGATCTTCAGTTCCTGATGAATAATGTGAGCCTTTAATTCATTTTTTCAGAGAATGAAGTCAATGCTAGTGAATGCTGTCAAATCCATATCCACATCAACTGATTTTTTTTAAAGCAGATCCTACATGGAGTGAGGAAGTAGAAGTTCCCCAAACATTGTACTGCCAATATGCTTCAAAACTAACCAGCTGGGTAAGTGAAGAATCGGGTGGTGAGTGAAGATTTCAAGTCATTATCTAAATTCAGTCCTGGGAGCTCTCTTTTGAGATTGGGACCAAGGCCACTGATGAGTATTGGAGAGTGGCAAAGGGTGCAGCTGTCCTAGTCCTGATGATGTGAACGGTTCCTGGGCTCCCAGGTGCCACCACTGCTACCTCGGTGGTGGCAGTGGCTGGAACCCCAGGTCTGTTAAATCCCTGACACCACAGACCTCACAGTCCCATCTGTGCTGAAGGGCTGTCTGAGAGAGGCTAGCCCTCAGACCTGCTCTTTTCAGGGGTCTCAGAACTAACTTCCCCAACAGCACTCAACAAAGAGTCTCATCAGCCCTGCATATGGCCTATCTCTTGGATTTAAAATGCATTGAGTCAAATCTTCAGTGAGTGTAAATCAATGTGCCAACAGAAATTAAATTCTGCATACATATTCCAATGATCTTGTGCAACATTATTTTCTACTCCAACGTGAAATAAATGCATTCGTTAAACTATTTTTAAGGGAGACAAGGTGAAGAGGTAATATGTCTTTGGACTGAGCTTTTGTGCTACACAGAGGTCTCATTTCATAGGGCACAAATATACACATCATAGGCCGTGTGTACACTAACCCCAAACTTCAAAATGGCCATTTGCGTGGCCATTTGGAAGTTTACTAATGAAGCGCTGAAATACATATTCAGCACTTCATTAGCATGCAGGCGGCTGCAGCACTTCGAAATTGACGCGCCTCGCCGCCGCACGGCTGGTCCTGACGGGGCTCCTTTTCGAAAGGACCCCGCCTACTTCGAAGTCCCCTTATTCCCATCAGCTGAAATATGTATTTCAGCGCTTCATTAGTGAACTTCGAAATTGCCATTTGCGTGGCCGTTCCGAAGTTTGGGGCTCGTGTAGATGTAGCCATAAGCAAAACTCCTCATGCTGTCTGTCATGAGTTTACCCATCTAGTCACAATCTCAGCAGAGAACAAGGACTGAATTTAAATGGTGATTTTAATTCTGCGCTTACGTCTAGGAGCAACTCTGATAGTCATTTTTGAAGCCTGTTGGCAGTGCCATGTTTGGGGAAGTTCACACAACCTCATTCCACAATGTTCCTGGTCTAGAATAGATTGATTTTAGTTTCATAAGATGTGGATTTGATAGTTTTGCCTAAAATTGTTTTCATTTTCTAAGAAGGTGAATTAATGGCTCAGCATAGCTTGAAAGTTTCTCTCTTTCACTTAGGCTTTGTCTATGCTACACACCTTTCAGCAACACAGCTGTGTTGAGAGGGCCATGTTGCTAAATGTTGAGCAGTCTAAATGCTGTTTGTCAGCACATTTGCTGACAAAAATCTGCCACTCCCCATGAGCAGAATTTGTTTTGTTGGCAGGAGGGCATTCTAACTGACATAGCATTATTTCCACTAGCACTTGCCATGGTAAAGATTTTCTCCTTTTGGAAGAGGGGAGTTAAGCACCTGTGAAGTTTTGTCTCTCAAATGCCAGGGTAGACAAAATCTAACAGAAGTTGGCCCATTGAAAGATTTACTTTGCCCAGCTCATCTCTCCAATACCTGGGGACAAACATGGCTACAACAACATTGCAAAAAATATCTAAGATAAGATAAACAGCTTAAAATGCATAATGTTTAAACTGATCTTCAAATAAATATGTTTGCACATAAGGGAGGCAAACATTTCATTTCAACAGCCATAAAGTAAAAAAAAAAAAAAAAACAAACAAAAGAACATAAACATTAGAAAGTATGTCAATATGGTTGGGAAAGGCTGGAAACAACAGAAAACACAGTATAAGAAGGTAAAAAGGGCAAAGTAACAGTTGACAATGAAAACAGAATTGGAGAATTTTACAGTGTAAGAGAAATGAAGATTTTTAGACAGTTTGATATTCATGGCATTATGTCAGTGCTCTAAACATACTTTCAAGGCTTTAAAGATGCCAGTACACTACAAATGTTTATTTCATTTTAGAATATTTATGAACCTTAAGCAAAGGTGATACATGGGGGTGTGCAGGGATCACATACATTGCCTAGTGTCTTTCCTCCACAAGCACATGGAACTCACCGTGAGTGCTTTGACTTCGGGTGAGTGGACAGGCAATGATGGGGGCTGTGGCTAAGCTCTATTGCCCTGACCCCACTCCTTGGCTACAGTGCTGGGCAGAGCAGGGTAAGACCCAGCACCCCACCCCAACTCCCCATGAGCAGATCCAGACAGAGTAGGCCTGAGTAAGCCATTCACCCTGACTCCACTCCACATCAGCAGTGTCAGGCACAGGAGGGTGAGCCCTGACCCACTCCCCAGCTGGAGCACTGGGTGGGCTAGTGGCAGGGGGCAGGCCTGGATACAGGGTGGGTGTGCCACGGCCAATTCAGGTCCACCCATGACTACTCCCCTGCCCTGAAGGAGAGTGCAGAGAAGATGAAAACGTAGTCTTTCTCCACCATACTGACTGCTCCATTTAAGAGAGGCAAAACAAACTACACTTTCTTTAGAGTTCAAGCAGACAAGGTGCCTTCTTGAGTCCCATTGGTTCTTTTTCTTATGTTAGTTTAACACAGCTCTTCAGCATCCCAACACAGGGCACATAAGAAACAGTGTCATATTATCATCATGAATAATACTATTTGCACTAATGCAAAAAGCCACTAGCAAAACTAGCACTAATTCACATGACTGGTTTCTGTCTCGGCAGACAGGCCAAAGTCAGTGAGGAAAGGACTATATTCTCCCACACTCCACAACACAGGGGTGATCCGTCCAGCTCAAGGTTAAGGCACAATGGCTGGCAGTTTGATAAACGTCCCTGCTATTCCCTCAGTTAGGTGTACTGTGTGAAAATGGAGTACTCTCTATAGATCTGCTACTTTTCACCAACACTAAGTTCTCTCTCCCATAAACACACAAGCTGTGTCTACACATGCCCCTTTTGGAGGGGGCATGCTAATGAGGCAGTTCAGAAGATGCTAATGAGGCACTGACATGAATATGCAGCACCTCTTTAGCATAATAATGGATACATGTGATTTGAAAGTACTGATTTCGGAACACACACTACCCATGTAGATGGGGGCCTTTTGGAAGGATCCCCCAGCTTCAGAAGCCTCTTCTTCCTATTTGATTTTAGGAAGAAGGGGCTTTCAAGGTCGGGGGGGTCCTTTCAAAAGGCCCTCATCTACACAGGCAGTGTGCGTTCCGAAAGCAGCACTTTCAAATCCTGTGTGGCTGCCATTATGCTAATGAGGTGCTGTATATTCATGTTAGTGCCTTATTAGCATTTTCTCAACTGCCTCATTAGCATCTTTCAAACTGCCTCATTAACATGCCCCCTCTGAAAGGATGGGGCATGGGTAGACACAGTCACAGAAAAATGGCAGAAATGTGTGGTTTTGAATTTTAACCAGTTGCTCTGCAGCATACAACAGCGGGGTGTGTAATTTTTAATGGCACAGGAAGAAAGGTCAAGACAAATCTTTGTCCTGCAGGTCCCATGACAGGCAGACAAAAGGAGAAACTGTTCTCCCTTCTCATTCATTCATTCATTTATTTATTGCTTCCTCTGAACAGCATGACTGGCAGACTAGAGGCTAATCCTGTTCACAGTTAATATGCAGTAACAGGATTGAGGAAAACTGACTTAAGCTGCTTTCATCTGGGTCAGGACATATCAATACCATCTTTAAAGATATACTTTCTGTTCACCTGAGCAACGATAAATGACTTGACATAATGTTTTAAAAAGAAAACCCCTTGGAGACATGGTTACTTAATTATTAGACTGCGCAACACAGCTTTCTCCCACAGACCATGCTTACGTTCTTTACAGGGGTGGAGTAGTGTGAGACAGTCCTGGAAATATTTTTCTGCCTTTACAAAATATAGTAAACAATTGGAGCTTGATTTGCACAGGTGCCGATCATCCAAAGCTCCAAGCAAGTTCAAGGTGAGCCTGTGAGTGCTCAGCATATCAGAAAATAAGGCCACAATAGGTTTCTATTTCCCAAAGTAGCCCATTGTCATTGTCATCTCACAGACACAATTCTTTCTGATAATTGCCTGAGGATGGGGGAGTGGAGGTTCTTTCTTTTTACAGTAATGTCTTTAATAAACGCGACCAAGTTGACGCCTTTCAGTCCTGGGTTTCCTGTGTAATGTTGGAATTGGAGGATTTCTTTCATTTTAAACATTTTCAAATATTAACAGACTTAAAAGAGAAAATAGTAGAAAAATGCAGGCTGTAATAAAGCAAATTGACATTGCAATCGTGTGCATGACTGACCTTGGTAAGCTTTTAAGAAATCATAATATCAACCTTGCATAGCCTTACTATAAAACATTTACACTGGACATTTGCTTACGCTTTGATCCCCCAGTCTTATGATCAAATTTATTTTTTGAAGAAGCCTATACAACTCCATTGGCTTCAGAAGTGTTGAACCTTCTTATATCAGGGTTGCATTTTGCTCTTAGGCCGTTTGCTTCCAGAAGTTGCACTGATACGTTACAATGGAGGTCACCTGGTAACAGTGCATGCAAATTCAAGAGCCAGGTAATTGAACTGGAGAATCATCAAACTAATCAATGCCGTTAGAGGATACACAATACAGATCTGATCTGTCTCCTCTTGAAGTCAGTGGGAGGCTTTCCATTGACTTCAGTGGAATTTGGATCAGCCTGCAGGAAATTTGTGATGTGAATAATCAGTAGCTCCCTGACCAGGATGCCTACCTCTCTCCCCTACTTTATGTTCTGAATTACAGATGTCTTTGTTCTTGGTAACACTGTGGCATCTGGGGCCAGAAGAATCATGGATGAATATCTAATTGTGCTAGCTGCCAGAGAAACACAGAGCTAAAAGAAATCCCTGCCTCAAGAAATTAATGATCATCCTCCTGTGAAAACACAACATTTGTGAAAGAATCAAATTATACATTTCAATAATATTTAATGACTATTTGGGATAAAATAAGCTTTATTAAAATAGATATATAGCAAAAATGGTATGTGCCTGTAAGAATGTGAGAGCAAAGCCAGGCAAGGCAGGGGTTAAACAGGGCCTGTTGGCCCAATCAGCCCCACCCCGGCTCACCTGCAGCCAGTGTCAGGCCTGGAAGGGTATAAAGGGAGGGAAACCAGCCCAGCTGGGGGCTGACCAGCCAAGGGACAGTCAGTCACTGGAGGGCAGAGCCTCAGGACCCTCCCCCGGGCACAAAGGTGGGAGAAGCGCCTCCCAGGGAACACCTCTTCTGCTGGAGGGAAACTAGGTTCTCGGGGCCATGAGTATCCAATAGACTTTTGGGTGGAGCTGAAGATCCACACCCAGGTCCCAGCAAGGAGGCCTAGCCACTAGGTCATTCTGTCACTGGTGGGAACCGCTCACAGTACCATTTGCATTAGTGGGTGACATTCTAGCTCCATTGCATTCAATAGCAAAACTCCTATTAACATCAGTGACACCAGGATTTCATACCTAATTTCCTGATAATCTCTCAGTATTCAAAAATAACTATGTGCGTATGTCCTTATTTCTTTAAATACAAGGAGCCAGAGAAGTTCCACTGAATTCAATGGGAGTGTTTGTAGCAAAGCTGCTATTCAAGCATGAATAATGGCAGTAAACTGTCCCCACGGAAAATATTTTCAGAGTTTCAGTACATTAGGTACATAAGAATCTTTTCATTCTAGTGTCAGGCTGTTAACAATGTGCAATCACCTAGTTTTTTTTCCTTGTTGCTGGATTTTATTAAACCAAATCAGATTATTTTTATAATAATTGTTTACTGGAAACATTAATAACATTTCCAAGTTGGAAACGTGGCTTTATATTTTCAAATGCACAAAGCCTCCAGACAATGTCTTTCCAAAATAATCTGTATGGACTGCAGCAAAGTTCCCTGTTTGGAAGATTAACAGGAGACAGTATACTTTCATAGGATAAGAACGTGCATTTCTTCCCCGCCCCTTTGTTGATGTGTGTGGCAAAGGTTGGCGCTTCAGGTAATCTCAAAACTGTTTATTGCAATTGACAAATAAACAGTTATTTTGCTTTGCAAAGTCTTTTCATGGAATCGTTCAAGCGAGAATGAAGAATCAGATGTCAAGAGTCTGAGATTTCTGTGTTGCACTATGAGATATGTCAAGCACTGTATTGGAATTGCAAGCTATCATTTTCAGGGTATGTCCACATTTGAGCTGGGAGGTGTTACTCTCATAGATGTACCAAGTTTAGCTCTGCTCAAGCAAGTGCCTAAAAATACCAGTATGTCCACAGCAACACAGGCAGGAACTTGGACTAACCTGAGGAAAGTCCTGCCTGACTCCCTGAGCATGAGCTTGGGTGGGCAGCCCAAACTGTCACATGTGCCAGCACAGACACACTGCTATTGTTAGATGCCAGCTCAACCAGAGTTAGCGTGAGTATGTCTTCATGATCCAGCAATCACATCGATCCACTTAAATGTGGATACTGGTGGGAGAGGAGGAATAAGGTTCTCTGCTCTGCTTACAGGCGTCTGTAGGGAAGGGACAACTCAAAAAAGAGACAAGCTAGAACAAGGTGGATGAGTTATGGCTGTCAGACTTATGGAGTGATTAGCTTGTGTTTCTCTATTTGAGGCATTTTGCGTGTTGTCATTCTGAAATCTAAGAAAATAAACGGTGTTCCACTGCAACCTTCCCTCAAGTTGACTTTGTTTTTTATCTAATTTCTCTCTGTGTGTGCTGTGAACATAACACAGTAGGTGTACAAAACAAAAGATTAGAACCATACTATCTCTAAGCTCTCAACCTCACCAGTTCACCTCTCTCTTCAAGTGGTCCCTGAAAGCAGAATTCAGATAATCACTAGGATGACCACCATTTCAGAACTTATTCCATAAGCTGAGACATCTGCAGCTTAAATTTTCCCTTTCTTAGCTTTATATTTTTGTCTTAATACTTTAAATTGTAAGTCATGCTGCACAGTTTAGAGATTACGTTAAGCCCCAACCTTCTCCACAGTTTCTAGCAAAGGCAGAGGAAGGAATTAAAAGCCCTGGTCATTATTAATGCTTCTTAAAAGTATCTTTCCATATGTTATGCTTTTTGTTGGACATTACTCTGAATTATACCCTCTTTGCTATGATTAATGAGTCCACTGCCTCATTTAAGCCTTCCAACATTTGTGAATTTATGGCTCATCTTACTCATTGTATAGTAACATGTATTTGTCTCATCTCTTCATACATATTTGCTAGGTTGTATTGTATATATACAATTTTTTTTTCTTTTTCTGTTGGTCAGTTCCTCTAGCCCCTGATCATCTGGGGCGGGGTGCGGGGGAGTTTTCTAAACTTCCCACAGTTTGTCAATGGATTTGTTGTAATGAGATGCTCACAGATCTGAGTATTATTTCAGAATATTGCATCAGATTTATGCAGTTTTGTTAGCTGGTGGTAGGTGGTTTACTCTGTTCACTAGCAATTTAAAAATACAGCTACAGTGTAAAAACATGCCACTAGGCAAAGGATATTCTAAGTTTAGGCACAGGCTACGTCTACAGGAGAAGCCTCAGTCGACAGAAATCACTACCGGAAGAGATTCCCTGGCAAAACTTCTATCTACAGATTGTGCATACACATAAAAGCAGATGGAAAGAGCAAGCTGCTCTGTCGACAGAGAGCAGCCACACTGCCCGGTCCTCTCTTGACAGAACAGCTAATCGGAAGCTCGGCAAACAGGGCTGCCCAGTGAACCAGAAGCCCTGCCTGTCAACAAAAGGCACCCAGAGAGTTCCATGGCTGTTTTGAAGACAGAAAGCTGTCGAAAGAGGCATTATACCTGAAAAGGGAGGGGTATAATGCTGCTGGCAGAGGTGCTGGTTTTTGCTGACAAACTGTTGACAAAGCAAATTTGCTGCGTAGATGCTCTGCGTTATTTTCTGGCCAAAGCCCAGTTTTGTTAGGAAAAGCTACTCATGTAGATGTGGCCATACTGGTTTTGTCATATAGCATAGGTCTTATAGCTGCACCAAACATATTGGAATTGATCATGAGATAACTGAGGTAAATTTATCATTTCTGAGAGTCGTATCTGTCAGTGTGTATAGAGGGTATCCTTACTGAATGTTAATCTGCAATCCTCAGTCAGCATCAACACTGCATAGTCATGTTACTCAACATCCCATCTTTAAATCTGTCCTTTTAGTGAAAACTCTCCATGATCTCTCCTACTGTATATTGAAAAAAACTATACTTCAGAGGGGGCCCATAAAGATACATTTTAAAAATGAAATAGAAAAATAAGAACAGTTTATTTAGCTGCTGTCTGGTTATATAATGTTAAAAAATATGGTCATTGTTGCTAGTCTCACAATAATCATTGTTTTAGTTAAAGCCCAATCTCCCTGACTCATGTGACTGTGAGAGATTCTCTGCTTTCTTTCCCTTTGTCCTTTCCTTCTTTTTCAACAAAAGTTTCTGGTCCCTATGGTTGCAGAGAAAACTTTGAAAATGTGTTTCCTAAGAACACCCTGAAGGCTCCAAAACCAGAAAGCAAATAAATAGAATCCTTCATTTTTGATTATCAGGATCTTTAAGCCAGTTTTGTGACTTTTTTGAGGCCTGACTTGTTATTTTTTAATGCTTTGGGTAGAGAATATGGAGATAAAAATGTGTTACCATAAAAAGATATAGTTCTCAAAAGAAAAACACCCATAGATACCTTTCTTGGGGCTTGATTTACTCATGGAAAGATAATTGTGGAACAACCAGGCTTGTGTCTGATATAAAGACTTCTCTTTAGTGTTGCCCGTTCCTATGGTTTCTTTTTCATGATCTGTCTTTCCCAGATCCTAACTCCCTCTGCCAGAGGCCTGCTCCCTTTTCCTCTAATTGGTAATGAGCCAGCTGAACCCAGAGTCAGCAAAACGCAGTGAACCAGGCAGGCTGCCAAACATAAACATGGTCAGTCTGTTTCAGTTGTGTACCCATAATAATGTATCATCCTGTTACATTTGTTCTTTATGGCTGAAAAAAAATGCACCTTCATATCCACAGCCTGAGGTTTAAAGTGCAAATCTGTATGCATTGGTCTGGTGCAAATGTATCTTTCTATCTATAGCCTGAAGTTTAATACAAATCTGTATGCATTGCACAGAGATTGGTCATAGGCTTATTGACTTTGAATCGTGGAAGAAAAGTAGTTGGATTTCTTCTTCTAGAATGCAGTGACGCTAATTGATGTGCTAGGGCTGGGTCTTTTTACCAAGTTAGTGTGTGCGTGTGTGTGTTTGTATTTGTTTGTCTGTGTGTGTGTTTGTTTTTGTTTTAATCTAGCAGTTCCACTGATGGGATACCGTGTAGATTTGCATGTTTGGGCTTTCTGCTGGGCCTTCAGAGACAGTCAAGAAGACGGAGTTCTGGCCATTCTGGTACCGCTAACAAAATGGAAATTATGCTAGTATAATGAAACATTTAGCTTTGCAGTGCCTGCTGCTAAATTTTACACAGGCCCCCTGATGTAATGAGACCTCTATTAGCTATTCTGCCTGGACTGCTGTTGAGTAACTGCAATGCCTCAAAATCAGCATTATTATCCTCTCTGGTCAAACAGCAGGTGAAGCAATCCAGCATCCCCACTGCTGTGGACATTCAAATTGATCTTCATGAATATAAGCTATATATGTTGAAGAGGAGAAAAAAAAACTTCTGTTAATTAGAACTTGCTAAAGATTTAACTTTATGTGAAGAAATAATTTGCTTCACCATCATATGTTTCCATATGAGCTCATACATCATACAAGTGTGCTACAGAAAACTGCTTTCTGAGATAGAGAGGGACTGAAAAATAAAACAAATTCTTACACCAGTACAAAAGCATATTTCTGATCCGTATATATTAGCGAGCTAATGTCTTGCACTGATTCCTTATTAGACAGTCTGCAGCACTGAAGTGTTATTCATGAAGCTATGCATAATGATAAAAGCAATCTACCTGACAATATTATGAGTAAGTAAATGTGGAAACAGTGGGAAAAAAGTATTTCCTTGCTTTATGATGCAAAAAAAAAATTGCTTTCAGCCTATTGGTCCTTGAAAGACAGATGGTTCTACTGCAGAAAGTTACACTGTGCAGCACATTATGTTAGAGTAAAGTGTGGCTTGAACCACCTGAGTTTTTAGGGATCTCTGGCTCCCGTTTCAGCTAGATTACTACAAATGCTGCCAAGTTCTGGCCAAGTGCAGCCAAGAAGAATGGGATGTCACACAGAGATATGGGCAAAAATGTAATCTCTGAAGTCCCAAAGACGCCTGATTTAGATAATATTTTGATTTCTTCCTCTTGAGTACTGGGCTACAGTCACAAGCTATATTCTGAATTATTGGGGAATTTAAGGACAACATGACTTGAATAGGTTTGGGAGAAGGCAAAACTGTTTTCTTCTCCCAACTTCTAAGCAGCCTAATGAATGGACATGAGCTGCTTACCTTTTAGAGATAGAAGAAAAATCATAAAGTACTGTTGCTGGATCCTGAATCGGATGCATGAATGTCTGTCATTAAAATAAGCCAGGTTCTAGTAACTGCCAATATGACATGCTCAGAGGCTTCTTTTTGAAGGGCTGATGGCTGTCTAATTGGAAGATTTGACTGTAAAATTTAGAGTAGCTGTATAAACTCTCCTACAATGAAAATACGTTTCATGTCAGTTCAGGATAAGATAAAAACTTCTTTCACTTGGCATGAGGTACCACTCAATCTTTAAAGATAATTAGGAGTCATGATTAACAGCAGATAATTTATATTATTACGAACAGTGCTTTTCTCTGTTTCTCTCCCCAAAATAATGGTTATGTGTGATAGCAAATTTCAAATGGTGCTGGGATTTGTTGCTGTTTTTTGTTTGTTTGTTTGTTTGTTTTTTGGTTTTTGGTTTTTTTTTGTCTTTGATTATCCAACTTAGCAAAGGGTTAATGTGAATCATGGAATTCATAAATGTTGTTATAAACATTACGAACATCTTCCCTTATGGCCAGATCACCCATTCTACAGTACAACCTGTGGGGAGGAAATCTGCAAGCATCTTCTTGTGGAAATCCATCCATTGTCGAATCAAAGGACAGAGTTTGGCATCCATTCATGGGATACAAGGCTATGGAGCCTGCATCCAAACCTGGTAGAGCCCAGATTTCCAAAGAAGGTCAAGGGCGCCTGAAAAGAAGGTTAGGGTTCTGCAGTCTCCTAACATTCTGTCCAGCCTTGGCAGAGAGGTTCTACCAGGGACCACTACTGGCTATTGCTGCCCCCTTGGGGATGGTGCTTCTCTAAAAATATACCCCGCATCCCAAAGAGCTAGTGTGTTCTCCATGAACTCTGCATTTTGCCAGAAAGGAGATAACGGACAGCTTTCTCAACCATACTGCAACTCTGACCACTCCTTCTTCTGTCCCTTTGAATTTCCTTCCTCCCCATGTCACAAGCCCTGTATGCACAGAGAGGCTTCTGGGAGTGATAAGAGAGGTAGAGAAGTGGAAGACAGTGCACCATAGACATGCAAGTTCTCCTTCCTCAGAGAAGTTGGGGGAGCCATGTATAAGGATCTTCTGCACAAAATGTGCTTGGGAAGAATTAAGTCCCAAATTTGCTTCTTTCTTTCTTCTTGACTGCAATGTTTATTTGTCTGAGCAAGATCAGCACAAGGCCTAAAAGCTAATGGTGTTTTTAACACATTTTATTTGTTCAGCACTTGAAATGTTGAGGTGGGTGATCTGTACACAAACTCAGTACTGCTTGATTTACCTGCTTATTTCATCATGTCAGTGTGTTTCTCATTAATAATTTGGATGGAACCTGTGGAAGAAAAAAAAAGATCTATTTTTCATTCCCCTTCCAGGTGGGCAAGTCTTGGAATTATTTCTCATCATTAAGTAAAAAAAAAAACAGTTTATATTTGCTTGACATGACAGTGACACAGTGTCTTTCCACAGCTGCTTCAAAGGCAGGTAAAAATTGAAAAGCTTTCAATGTGGGAAACGAGAGTCAATACTGTAACATTAATGGGAGTGAGATGGGTAAGTCCCCAAGGCTTGATGTAAGAATATGCCTTATTCAGCACCAAATTAATAGACAGCATTTTACTGCTTTCCCATGGCAACAATGAAATAATGGCACAGGAGTTCAAAACAGCCTTGTAAGATGAATTGTGCATTGGAGACCTGGGTGATGAGGATGTTAGGGGCAAACAATTGTTTATATTTTAAATTCACTAGATATGTGGAACTCCAGTGCAAGGTGAGCACAAAGATCAAGGAGAGAGAGAAAAAAAACTATATAGCAATCATCAATAGACATTACTCAGATGTATAGTCGTCATTCCTATAGGTCCCTCATGCAGTACCCTTTCCTGCAGGATAATGGAGAATCCCTCAAAGAGTAATCCCCCCCCGCCAAGAATAATCATTAACTACAGGCCCTATATTCCCAGGACACTGCACATTTGAGGCCAGGGAATTCAAGTGATTTACTACAAAGCTTGCCTCAGAAGATCAAGGAAAACCTTTGACTTATACCTCATAGGAAGTTATTTCTAAAAGAAGACTCTGTGATATATAGTGCAAAAGATAGCACAAATCAAAACTAAGGATCAATTTATGAGAACACAATCAGAGAAAAACAGTTTAACACTCAAATATTACAGAATTTACTATTTATTGGTGGCATAGGAAAAAAATTACTTTTCCACGTTTGCTTCATAGTTACATTGGCTACACTAGAAGCATCTGTTGACAGAGTTGTGTCAACAAAACCTCTGTTGACAGAATGCATCTACACATTAAAGCAGCTTGGCAAACTGATCCACTCTGTCTACAGAGTGTGTTCACACAACCAGACCTCTCTGTCAACAGATGGGGGCTTGGAAGCCCACAGATGGGTCACATACTGGCAAGACCTTCCGGGTCGGCCAGCCCTGCACGCTCTTAAGGGGTTCCCCCACATCAGCTGTTTCCTGCAGCCCTGAGCATGTGCAGCCCCAGGAGGGATGACACAGGCAGGAACAGCAACAGCATGATGCCCAAGGCAATCCCATGCCCCAAGCACCCAGACCACACCCCAGACATGTCCTGGACCCCAGAGGAGCTGTAGCAGTGTGGTGTTCAGATGTAATACTGTTTGTAATTGTTGGAACTGAGAGCACTGGCTGCTGGGAGTCTGGAAGCACAGGAAGGAGGAGGGAGGAAATTAGCCAGGGGCTTAGGAGAGCTACAGAATGATGCACCAGCTTTGTAAATAGGTACCACTTTTGTAAATAAAGCTCTGTTGAAGTTTGCTAGCACCGTGCTTGCACGGTACAACAAGCAGCTCCTGCTCATCTTGGCTGCAACAGTTACTTACCTTTTCAGGAGGTCTACACATTCCCCGCACCATCAGGGACCCTGAGCCCAGTGCCGTGGTGGTGCGAACGCTTGCCCCCTCTCCCACCCAATCATCAGGTAGGTATGGTGGTACCTGACAAGCTGAATGGGATGACCAGCGCTGGGTCCAGAAATGTCAGACGTGTAAAGCTACATTCCTCAAGCTCTGAGCCTGGCTCACCCCCACCTTATGCTAGGAGGACACACAGATGCCATCCCAATTAAGAAATATGTGTCCATGGCCCTATGGAAGCTTGCCACCCCGGCCAACTATCACTCAGTTGAGAATTAGTTCGGGGTAGGCAGGTCCACCATCAAGGCCATGGTCACGCAGGTAAAGCATCCTGGGTCCCCAGGCCTCTCTCAGAGTGTCAGGGATGGGGCTCGACATGAGGAGACTGCCGGAGGATGGTGGGGAAAAGGGGTGGGGGGATGACAGGGGGCCCCCATTCCCGGGGGAATGCACCATCCCCTTGGCACATGCCCATCACAGGGCAGGAGTCAGGAGGGCCCTGGGGGCCAGGGAGCCATGGGTCAACCCCCACAGCCTTTCACATGTTTGCCCCAACTTCCCTCCAGCCCCTTGTGTGTGCCCCATCTCAGCCCCTTGCAGGTTATCAGGTCCATTGTCATCCTGCTGAGGAGGGTCATCCGCCTCGGGTATGTAGATGTGGTCATGGCTGGCTTCGCTACCCTTGGATTTCCAAATTGCATCAGCATGCCTGATGGCATACATATCCCCAGCCATACCCTGAACCACAGTGTGGCCCAGTCTGTTAACCACAAGGGGTACCACTTGGTCATCATGAAGGCCCTGATGGGCCACCGGGGACACTTCATCAACATATACATCAGCTGGCCAGGCATGGCCCATGACACATGAGCTTTTAGGACCTCAAACCTCTTCCAGAGGATGGAGGAGGATGGAGGGTATCTATGTGCCCCAACTGGAGATGCCCATGGGAGACACCACAATGCTGCACTGCATCATGGCAGATAGAGCATCTCCCCTCCTACCCTGGCTCATGTGGCCATACATTGGGCACCTTGGTGCCTCCCAGGAAACATTCAATGCCCACATCAACCAGGCCTGGCTGCCAATTGAGTGCACCTTCAGATGGCTGAAGGGTTGCTTTAGATGCCTGCTCATGCAGCTGGACTGGGGGATGCTTGCTGTGCTCTCCACAATAGAGTGGAGAGTAAAAATGAGGACTTCCTCCAGGGCTGGCTGTCCAATGCCCTACCACTGCATATAAGGAGTCGGGCATGGCACCCAACAACCAGGCCCACCACAAGAGTTCCAGCAGGGCAACCTCCAAGGCATTTCCCTCCATGCTCCATGGGAAGGCAGCAACCCTCCCCAGTGCCCAGGCCCACCGGGTCAGTGGGCCAGGGTGCCCAACCACTGGGGGTACCAGCATAGGTGGCAACATGGCAGGGTACACAGCTGCCCTTCCTGCACTTCCTGCATACAGGGGGCTGAGGGTACTGTCCACTGGTGAGGGTGCTGCCCCTGTGGCTGACCTGTACCCACCCATGGTGTGGCCTCCCACCCAGCCCACTCCTGGCCCAGGTGTGTGCCCATTTGGTACCCACCCAATCCCCTGAACAAGTCTTGAAATGCCGTGGAGGTTGCCCTGCTGGAGCTAGAGGGGGTGGAGTCCAGGATGATGACCAGCAGCCCTTCTGTCGAGGTCTCTGAGCCCTGCTTGGGCGGTGAGCACCTGCTGAGACTCCGGGTCTGGCTCCTGCTCACTGGTGGGGAGTCCAACTCACCAGCGTCCAACATTCCCTCATGGGGGAGCCATCATTGGCCCCCAGGAAATAGTGGAGTTCCTCATACAAGAGGCATGTGGCTGCAGCTGTCCCCACCCACTGTCTCACATACCAAGTCCTCATATAGCACTGGTAGAGCTCTTTCACCTTTGCCCACACTTGTTCCAATGTGCAGACAGGGTGGCGATGCTCTGCCAGGGCTTTGGCAACGTGGGCATCACCTGGGGCATGTGCTGCCTGGCTTCAATGTTCACATCAGGGATTTATCACCCCAGAGGGCCACCATGTGTTTGATCTCTGTCCTGGACCATGATGATGCCTGCTTTTTCTTGGTCTGGGGTGAGTGCTGCACCTCTCAGGGGAGATCCCTGGAGGTTCCTTGAGGGTGGGGGCTATGGACTCCTGGGCATCGCTCTGGCTGCTGCAGCTGGGTGCTGGTATGTGACTGGTGACAGCGTGGAACTTGGGCTGCTTCCATACTCTCTACTTCCTCGAATGGAGCTTCCTGGGTCCCCTGGGCCTTTAAGGATGGCTGGAAGACCAGATCATAGAGCCGTGATTGTGCTGGACAGAGCACTTCCTGGCCCCAGCTGGCTGACAGGATGGAGGATCCTATTTGTGGACAGAAGCATCTACACTACATTTCTGTCAAAAGAACTCTGTCAACAGATTCCTCAGATCTGAGAGGTATAACACCGTCGAGGCAAATGCAGAGTTCTGTCGAGACTGTTGACAGAATGCTTTACATGTGTAGATGATCCCTGAGTTATGTCAACAGAAGGCCCCTTCTGTTGACAAAACTTTGGAATGTAGACATGGCCATTATATATATGTTTTGCCTTGGGCAGAATAGTGAATAGATCATCAGATTAGGTGCTTAAGATACATGGGCTACATCTACACTAGGGGAAAACTTCAAAATGGCCATGCTAATGGCCAAATTGGAGAATACCAATGAGGCGCTGAAATGAATACTCAGCACCTCATTAGCATGCTGCTGGCTGTGGCACTTCAAGGCTACGTCTACACGTGAAGCCAACATCGAAATAGCTTATTTCAATGTAGTAACATCGAAATAGCTGTCCTCCAGGGCTGGCAACGTCGATGTTCAACTTCGACGTTGTGCGGCACCACATTGAAATAGGCGCTGCGAGGGTACGTCTACACGCCAAAGTAGCACACATCGAAATAAGGGTGCCAGGAACGGCTGCAGACAGGGTCACAGGGCGGACTCAACAGCAAGCCGCTCCCTTAAAGGGCCCCTCCCAGACACACTTGCACTAAGCAACACAAGAGCCGACAACTGGTTGCAGACCCTGTGCATGCAGCATGGATCCCCAGCTGCAGCAGCAGCAGCCAGAAGCCCTGGGCTAAGGGCTGCTGCCCACGGTGACCATAGAGCCCCGCAGGGGCTGGAGAGAGAGCATCTCTCAACCCCCCAGCTGATGGCCGCCATGGAAGACCTGGCAATTTCGATGTTGCGGGACGCGGATCGTCTACAAGGTCCCTACTTCGACGTTGAACGTCGAAGTAGGGCGCTATTCCGATCACCTCATGAGGTTAGCGACTTCGACATCTCACCGCCTAACGTTGAAGTTAACTTCGAAATAGCGCCCGACGCATGTAGCCGCGACGGGCGCTATTTCAAAGTTAGTGCCGCTACTTCGAAGTAGCGTGCACGTGTAGACACAGCTCAAAAGTGCCATGTTTCGATCGCACGCAACTCGTCTAACAAGGGTCCTTTTCGGAAGGACCCTGCAAACGAAACGTCAACTGATAGAAATAAGGGAAAAAGGACCCCTGTGTAGATGAGCCGCTCACGCATGAAACACTGTATTTAGAAGTGCTGCAGCCAACAGAAGGCTAATGAGGCACTGAATATTCATGTCAGCACCGCATTAGTATTCTCCAATTTGGCCATTAGCATGGCCATTTCGAAATTTTGGCCAAGTGTAGACACGGCCTTGGTGTTTTTATTATCCTAATGTCCAGCCTAAGCCTTTCTTGTGTCAATTTAAGCTCATTGCTTTTTGACTTTCGCTGAGATTAAGAGCAATTTTTCTCCTTCCTCCCTGCAATAACCTTTTGTTTACTTGTAATTGTTATCATGTCCCCTCTCAGTCTTCCTCTTTTTCACTAAATAAACCAAGATTTTTCAATCTTCCCTCATTGGCTATGTTTCTTCAACTGTTAATCGTCTTTTATTCCGCTTCTCTGGTTTTTCTCCTGTTTGTTCACATCTTTACTGAAATGTGGTGCCCAGAACTGACACCATACTCCAGTCAAGACCTAATCAGTGCAGAATAGAGCAGAAGAATTACTTCTCATGTCTTGCTCACTTCTTCACTCCCAATATATTTTTTCATTATGCTCAAATTATGTTACATATTTTTATAGTGGCTTTGAGAGGTTCCTCCCAGCCAGCCTTTGATGGCAGTTGCTAGACCTCACTACATCACCTTGCTTTCAATAGTCCATTGGCAGGGGATTTTCAAGGTATAGTATCAGTAAATGGTCTTGGACCCTGTCTTTTTGGGATGAGAGCAGGCAACTGGCAATATGTCACCCAAGTTAGCATCCTTTAGCCCAGCTTCCTGGCTTGCACAGACCATAAACAAACACAAGTCTTTTGTCCTGCAGTAGGTAGGTTTCTTCCCAGGAGTGGGGGCAGCAGGAGGAAATATGAGGGCCTGGGCCAACCCTACTCCACTGAGTTCCAGCCCATTGCTCCAAGAGTGGCAAGTGAGCCCATCACTGAGTCAGTGGGGATCCTATCATAACACACTGACTCAACTCCCATTTATGCAACCTGACCCTATGCCACTTCCTAAAAACGGTCTGGTCATAGCACTCCTTTGTTCATGGACCATCTGTCTGCTTGAGGTACTTGACAGACAGCAGTCCCAGATGCTCTTCTGCATATCTGGCAGATGGCAGTCACAGCAGTTCTTTCCCAAAGTTAGTCTCTCTTTTGGGTCTATCACTGTATTGCTTAGTCTTCAGTTCAGTAGTAAGACCAGGGCTTCCGGCTCTTCTCTGACATTCTCCCACTTAAGCAGAGCCTACATCTTTATGCTTCCTATCTTACCCCTCTGCTTCCTCCTCTGTCCTGCTCTGCCCACCAGGAAGCAGTGCTTCTCAGTCAGCCTTGGAAGGACATCACTCCACCTCATTACAGCTTAGCAACTAACAGGTTAATTATCAGGAGAAAATATCCACCTATAGAATCGTTGCAAGCACAATGGGAGCAAATACCTTTAAGATGGTGCTCTATATATCTTATAAACAGGACAGTATCTGACAGGAAGACATTAACATTAAAATTTACTGAGCTGGATAAAACAAATTAAACACAATTTTATAATTCATGACGAGAGCAAATCGATCATAAATTTATGATTCATAAGAGTCCTCAGCATGTTCATCTAATTAATTTGAATTACATGTATCTATGATACTATACATATGGGTTCCCTTACAAAACTCCACATAAGAAGACAGATGAAGGGGGCAGAAAGAAATATATAAAAAGAAATGGTTTCGAGATTGGGGCAGGGTATGTGCGAATATTTCTTCCAATATTAACCAGATTGTTCTGGTAATGTCACAACAATGACATTTTTGTAAGTGCAAAAATCTTCAAATTTTTACTTCGTGTATTCTTTATCCATCATACTGAGTCCAGCTTCTTTCCCTATTCAACTACTGATACTTGCTGCTAATTTCACATACACCCACATACCACTAAAATCCATTTCTTGTTATGGAAACAGAACTGGGGGCAGAGTTTGACCTCTCATCTGATCTGATGAGTGACTGTGGGGAGTAACGCTTACAGTGGACCTGGTTTACCTCATGGGTCTTATTGGGTTCACAATTTTTAAGGAGACAAAAATATAAAACACCCTGACTCTTATGACTCATTTTTCTGTCAACATCTACCAAACTCATATGCAGCATGGTCATAGATTGATATGAATCTTATGAAATGATTTTATTTCATAAATGTCTTCAATGAACTATTTCCATATTTAAAATGCCATAATCTGGTGCACATTTCCACCAGTCCCAGAATACTAAAGAGACAAGGTGGTGAAGATAATATCTTTTATTGGACCAATTTTCCGTCGGTGAAAAAGACAAACGTTTGCTCTACACAGACCTGAAGAATAGCTCCATGTTGCTCAATAGTGTATTTCGTTTGCCAAAGTTAGTCCTTCTGAAGATATTACTTCATACACCCTAAGAATGCGGTATAAGCAGATGGTAAGCAGGCTTGTGGATGAGGTGGGAGAACAGAGGGGTCAGTTGTCCCAGGCCCTTTTGAAATGCCAAGACAGCGCTGCCGTGCTGTTCTAGGCATGGCTCTGAGGGAGCATAGAGGAGCAGGGGTGACTGCCCTAAGTCCCTTCCCTTCTGTCATTGGCCCTACCTAGTCTCCACTCCCACCTTGACCCCGAGCCCTGGTGGCTGTCGGACCCCCTAGTAGTAAGTATGTGTTTTTGTCAGTCTGGCCATAATAATGTCAGGCTGAGATTTGGCTAACTATTTATACCACAATAGCACATTTAAATTTTAGCTTCCCTGCCATATCTTCAAAATTTCTTCATCCTCTTGTTCCTAGGAACTATCCTATGTCTGTCAGGTAGAAAATATAGCAGTTACAAGGGCACAACATACTTAATAGCTTCCTCTGGCTTGCCTGTGCCCTTTTCTGCTCAGCCCTCTGCATCCAGCATCATTTTTGGATCAAAATAACATAGTTGTAACAACAGCCCAATAGCATAATGTGTTTCAAATCTGCTACACTGTTTGAACTCTCCTTAGATTTTCCTCCACCTAATATATACCTGTTACCTTTTCTTTATTTCATTCTGTAAACAAATCTATTTGCTTTATCTCTCATATGTTATGAAGCCCTGAAGTGAACTACAGCAAGGAACCCAGTAGTAATGTGGTTAGCACACAGCAAGGATATGTTTATTCCTCTGTTCTTTTAAGCCTATTGAGGTTTATATTAAAGAGATTTTAAAGACAAGCGAGGATCTCAACCTTTTTGTTTATCCAAGCTCTTGAAAATCTCACCTTCCTTTCACTTTAATCTGGTAAGCCTTTAATGTTAGGCTGTTAACCTGTTTGTATATATCAACAGCTGACAATCCACTTTACTTCAGGATGCTCTAAGAATCCACTCAATCTTCCTGGGCTTCTGAGAAAGAGGGAAAAATAGTTTTATTGAGCCAATTTTCCATAAACACATCCATTACACTCAAAGGCTACGTCCACACTAGCCCCAAACTTCGGGCCATTTCAAAGTTTACTAATGAAGCGCTGAAATACATATTCAGCACTTCATTAGCATGCGGGTGGCCGCGGCACTTCGAAATTGACACGCCTCGCCGCCGCGCGGCTCGTCCCAACGGGGCTCCTTTTCGGAAGGACCCCGCCTACTTCGAAGTGCCCTTATTTCCATGAGCAGATGGGAATAAGGGGACTTCGAAGTAGGCGGGGTCCTTTCGAAAAGGAGCACCATCGGGACAAGCCGCGCGGCGGCGAGGCGTGTCAATTTCGAAGCGCCACGGCCACCCGCATGCTAATGAAGCGCTGAATATGTATTTCAGCGCTTCATTAGTAAACTTCGAAATGGCCATTTGAGTGGCCATTTCGAAGTTTGGGGCTAGTGTAGACACGGCCAAAGTGTTTCCTGTTCTTGCAGGATACTTGTGCAAGTTACTGCCTTAAAGGAGCATGTTGTAAACACAAAGGTGTTTATGGAGTGGGAAATCCCAACACCAACCATGATGAAAAAGTGAAGGGTCAAGGAAAATGGTGATGTGATTTAGCTGACAATTGGTTGTTTCTTTGACTTTTCTTCTTTATATGCCATGAATTGCTGGAATAATTTTTGAATCCCTTTATTTTATACAGGGACTTTACAAGAGCCATTTGCATTTTAAAGGTTGTTTCAGCCTCCCCTCTGTGGGCCAGGTTCTGACACTCATTGACTATTCACTAATAGACCAGTTAACCTCAGGGGGAAATTAATATGTGCACCTAGCTCTGGATCTCTGTTCTGTGGTAGCCTTTCATCTCTACCTATGATACAGGAACATGGGATTGGAGGAATTATCTTGGTTCCATCTGGTTTGGAATCTTCTCCAAATCAGTAGTCATTGATGATGCTTCTGAGTGAAAGGAAACCAAATGTGGAGATGACTGGGTTTCAAAGAGCACTTTTTTTCTTTTTTATGTCTTAACTTCTAAATTATGAGTTTACAAACCAGGTACTGTCTTGATCACCAGACTCCATGTTTTCTACATTTCATAAATAACAATAACCCTGCAGTGTCTAGTTCAAAATGAATCTTGTGGACCTTTGGAATCTGTTACGAGTAGACTACCCGGATAGATCTCAAGCCCCAGTGGTCATTTCTGCAATCTTCTGCCTGCCACTAGTCCTACAATCTTCCCTGCAACATAGAGAACCACTTCCAAGGGCCTTTTGGAGCATCCCAGTTTCCCTCCTCTTCTATCATCTTCCATAGACTTTTGTGGAGCCAGAAAGAAATCTATTCAATTGCTAAGGATTCCTTATAGCAGTGTTTCCCAAACTTAAAACATTCATGTGTCCTTTCAGGACTTTGGCCTTATTGGTGTACCCCCTCTCCCAGAGCTGTCCCAATGATTTATCTCCTGATTTTTAGCAATTTCTCTTCTGTTGCTTACCTCTTGAAATCCTTTCATGTACCACTGATGGTATGCATACCACAATTTGGGAAACTGCCTTATAGGATTCCTATGGCAGGAGCAAGTTAGTGAGCTGTTGTAGGTTAGACATAAGAAATTCTTCCACTCTACTCCATGGTGGTTAGGCATCAACTGCGGTACAGTGTTCATTTTTGGGTGATACATTTCAAGAAAGATGTGAACAAATTGGTAAAAGTCCAGAGAAAAGCAACAAAAATGCTTAAAGTTCTTGAAAACATGATCTGCGAGGAAAATAGAAAAAAAATGGGTTTGTTTATCTGGAAAAGAGAAGATTGAGAGGGGACATGATAACAGCTTTCATAAAAGATTGCTACAAGGAGGAGGGAGAAAAATTGTTCTTCTTTAACTTTGAAAATAGGCCTAAAACAAAGGGTTAAAATTGCCGCAAGGGCAGTTTAGGATGGACATCGGGAAAACCTTCCTGTCAGGGTAATTAACACTGGAATAAATTGCCTAGGGAGACGGCAGAATCTGCACAATAGGAGATTTTTAAAAGCAGGTTAGACAAACACCTAAATCATTTTTAACTCACACAGAGTCAGTATCATGTGTTGAGTTTTCTGGTTGCCAGGGTGTCTGTCCAAAAACCCAAAGAACGATCTCAAAGATCCAGGGGACTGTGGATGGCATGTGTTTCTGACAGACCACCAAGAAAGGTATATTTTATACGAAAGGTAGGAAAATATAGTTGTGTCAAAGGGAAATGTTAATTGCTCATCTTTTCAAAAGTCCTTCTCAAGGTTCCAGAAAAAGAACACAATTGTCTCCCTATGTTCAAAGCACCCTTGCTGGGCTGGACCAACAGCGGACCATGGTTTGAAGTTAAAAGAAAGATGTCATGTCTGCTGCTCTTTGAAGCACCAGAATAAGAAGTAGTAGCACTTAAGAAGCTTGGAATGAACTTTTCAAATATATATACATATCTTTTGCAGAAAAAATGCCTGAAGTTGAATGCAAATAGAAAAAAAATTGAGTTCAATGTGACATTTTAACATTGAGTTCTTTTCTCCTTTTATCCCTCTGACCAATCAGGTGATTTCTACAGCTGGAACGATTAAGTATTCAAATAAATTTTACTCTGGCAATGGAGTTTTTAATGGTGGTGTTGTTTTTTACCATTTATTAATGGGGGGATGAGATAATATGTTATTCTTTCAAAAATGTATTTATAAAATATGAGTGAGCTTCTGAACTCACTTGGGTCTTGCTCCAACAGAAAACTTGAGCACACACTTAACCTTAGGTACAAAAGTATTTTCATGTGTTTCAAACTAGTTTAAAGTTAAGCCCCTGCTTAAATGATTTGATGGATCAAATCTTTATATTGGCTTATACCTTTGTAACTATATTGACTTCCTGTTTTATATCAGAGCAAGTGGAGATCAGTTATGGGGCACATGTAGTTTTTTTCACAACTCAGTAAACACTTAGGCTGCTTCCACACTCCTCCCCTCCCCTTGGAGAGGACATGGTAATAAGGCAATTTGAAGCTGACTAATGAGGAGCTAACATGCATATTCAGTGCCTCATTAGCACAATGGGGGCCATGTGAATTTCAGAGTGCAGACCTAGAATTTCAGATTGACAGTGTAGATGCGGGCAGCTTCAAAATAAGCACCCCACTTCGACATTCCTTTACTCCCACAGAACTAGTGGGATGACAGAAGAATTAAGTCCAACAATGACAATTATTGATGGTCATGTTAAAAGTCCCTCTTCAGCAGATTACATGGGCTAAATTGCTATACGCCATGAATTTGGAGTCAAATTTCACTCTCAGCTACACTGTGGAAGTTGATACACTGGCATGGATGTGTGTGAGGGGTGAATTTCCTTCTGTGTCTGTAATAAATGTTGCTGTAATAGCTGTGCAGCTCTCACCATGGAGGACCTACATGTTGCTGCCGTCCGCATTATTTGTGACTTCTTATGAATAAATAGAGTACTTCAGTTTGCAACATTAGTGAGCCTTTAAATTCATACCCAGCTCTCAACCTTCACAACAACACCACCCACCATCAGCATTCTCAATATGAACTCCTAATCCATATAAGAGTGGGGAGAAAGGCCAAAATGGCTTTGCTCTAGCAGTTCTCCTCACAAAGAGCTGAATAGAAGAACATCTTTGTCCTTGCCGTTTAAGCTGAACTCTACCGCATCACATCACAATAGTGAAGGATTTGCTGGTAAGACATATGACTTCAGTGAGAACAATTGGTCCCAATCTATGTCAAAGAGGAACGCAATGTGAAATTGCCTCCACCAAGAATCAAAAGCCTATTACAAAAATTAGAAAGTAAAAAGAAAAACTCTGAGTTAACAAATACTGGTCACCAAAGTGTCAGTATATTGTTCTGAAATCAAGCACCATGATCTTCCAGTTGTACCGATTTACTTGTTTTTTTATCTGTTTGACTGCACATCATTATGCTATAGTTAGGCTTAAAAGAAAAGGAGTTTTACAATTTTGACATACACTGACATTTATTAAAATTTCTAAAATTTGCATTTATTTCAGTTTTCAGGGGTGTACAAAATTCTGGGTTTAAAGCATTTGTTTTGATTAATATTGATTTAAATTTCTATAGTAGCAGGAACTCACAGGGAGGATCTGGCAACGGGGCTGAAGGGGCAAGGTTTGGACAATAATTATGTAATGACAGTAGATGCTGAGATTCAAAAAATTAAAGGTTTAAAACTCAAATTGTCAACATTGCATTGCAAGACACGCAAATTAAATATGCTTAAATCAAATTCTTTCAAGTTCTCAAGCATCAGTTTTCTTGCTTTGCCTCTCTCTATAATTTGCAATAATTATTAATGGAAATATTTTTTTCATCCCTTTGTGTATAGATGGTGAAATCAATGTTAACAGTCAAATGTTTAATCCTTGTAAGCTTACTAATGTTCCTGTGCATTTCAGGGTCCCTTCCATGAACAGCCCTTGGGGAAAAGTCTGGACTTTTCAATTTGGTGACATTTTACAGTGTAAGGCACTAAAGAATCAGACTTATCTCCTTACACTGGTTGTATAACCAGTTTAAAGTCGGGGGGAGGGTGGTTTTAGCTTTTTAACAGGGCACTCTACTATTGGGCAAAAGGGGGTAAAAGGAAATAAAGGGCTACACACATCAGGGGAATGACACAGGGAACAGAAGATCAAGGAAGGACCTGTGCCTCCAATTCACAATATCCTGCCTGGTCTGCTCCTGGGGCACTACGCTGGGCATTTGCCCTTAATCAAGATGCATTGCATTGCTGTAAGGGAACCCCTAGTGAGAGAGCATTAAATCACAATTTTGCTGATAAGTTTTAAAAAGCTGTCAGTTGAAGCTGCTTCTGAAGTTCTCAAGAGTCACCACCCCTGCCCTTCTCTTTCATGATTTTGGTGGGCTGGGCCTACTCAGCGTTGCCAGTTTTTGCACTGGAGCTTGATCCAAAGCCCATTAAAATGAATGGGAGTCTTTCCACTAACTTCAGTGGGCTTGGGTTCAGGTATCGTCATTTGAATTGTGATGAGTTAAATTGCCTGAACTAAACTTTTACATGAAAATTAATATTTGAGTGGATGCTGTGTGAAAATAGTGTCACTGTATTAATGACTATGATAACCCACATAGTAACTGCCATCCTGGATCAGACCAACAGGCTATGCAGGCTAGAATCTCATCTCTGATAACAGCCAGTGTCTGATGCTTCACAAGGTGTAAAAAACTTGTAGCAGATAATTATGTATTGACATCCCGCTGTGGGACATGTCTTCCAAACCCCAGGCAGTAAATGACTGGCTTATGTCCTTGAAGCATGAGATCTGATTTCCCTTATGAATCTTTATTCTAGCTAGGAGAACTACAGGTATTTTTATTAGTCACATGAACAGTCAAATCCCTTTTTCAATGACACTCAGCTCATTGCTTTTTTACACGGCTAACTGTTTGGTAGTGCTGGAAAGACAATAACAACAACCAGATCTCTAACGTGGTACAAAGGTTAATTCTGAAGTATGTAAAAAATGTGATTTTTTTCTTTTTATGAGTCTTAAATGTATTGGTTTGTATCTCTTCAGGTCTCATCTTGTTCTTGATAATGAAAAGCAAAACAAAATAAAAATATCTTGCAGAAAAACCTTAGCTTCACATGGGATTTTCAGCCCTCTCGGGAAGCAGCAGTATGAGGATACAGTCTTGAAAGGCAATGCCATGACTGTGGAGAAATCTCCTTCTGTCTTTCACATGGGCTGTCCAGAGGGAATAAGCTAGATGTGTTCTGTTGGGAAGACATTGGAGTTTGCTTTAGATTGCTTAAGGCAAACACAGTGAGGGTCTTTCTAGACGGCAGCATTATCTTGGAATAAGCTATTCCAGAAGAGATTTTCCAGAAGAGATTTTTCTGAAACAACATGCCTACGTACAAAGGATGTGTCTACACTAGCAAGTGCTTTCAAAAGAATTTTGGAAAGCAGGCGATCTGTCTAAAGATCCCTCAGAGCATCTACACATGAAACACATTCTTTTGAAAGTGCTTCCGAAAGACCACGGAGCTCCTTTCAAAAGTGCTCTTCCCCTCCTGTTAGAGGAAGAACACCTTCCATCAAAAGACGCTTTCAAAAGAAAGTGTGTGTAAATGCTCCACAGGCCACTCTTTAAAAAGAGCAGTACTTTATCATGCTGGCCAGCTGGCATCCAGAGATGCCATTGCCTGCATAAGCAAGGCTCTATGTTCTCTGTGTATGGCCACATTTAAAGACACAGGAACCCAGAAACCATGTGGCAGGAAGCTGAGAGTGTGCTGGCAGCAGAGACAACCCAAGCCTCCTCCAGCATGCCCTGCAGCGGATGGTCAAGTGGCATGAGACACCCCATGGGCATCATGGCCAGAGCCCAGGACCTGCACACTCCCCAGGGGTCCCCCTCCAACCCATCTGAGGGATCCCCAGAGGCCATCCAGGACCCGATGGAGAGGGCCCCCCTCCTAGCGTGAGGCAGAGATCAAAGACTTGCTAGGACTGCAGAGGGGATGAAGAGGTACTCCTCCACACCAGCTGCCGGTGCCGGAATGCTGCAGCATTTGTTCATCCATCAATGGGACTGACCACCAAGGGCCACCCCGCCCCATACTGCCAACCAAGTGAGCTCGAAGGTCAAGGAGATGTGGCAAGCATACTGCCGGGCCCAGGACGTGGCCAGCTCTTTGGTAGCAGCGCCCAGCTGCTGTCCCCACTACAAGGACTTGGAGCGGCTCCTGTGGCTGAGGGATATGGCCAACCCAGAGGCCATTCTGGACATGGCAGCACTCAAGGTGGAGCCTCAGCTAGAACCCAGTGACCAGCTGGGAACCTCATGTGGGACCTAGGACCAGGAGCCAGCGACACTGGCAGTTGCGGAGAAGTCCCTGGTCATAGCCGAGACATCCGGCTCCAAGATCCAGCCCCACTTCACTCGGGACTCCCCCAAAGTCCTCAAAGGACCCTCAGGAAGCTAACCAACGATTCAGACACTCCAGTTACAACTGGCAGCAGGCTGGCCACACATCTGCTGGCCCCGTTCTGATGCATCCTGACCAGTCACATCCAATGACTAATGCAGCAGGCCATGCACAGCACTCAGCACCCAATCCTGTGGACATCATCACAAACTGCAAGCCAAGGAAGGGAGATGGGTGGGAGGGACCACACCCAATGTGTGCCCCACCCATGAGGAGAACTGCATATAACTGGGATCCCCAGGAACTCCAGGCCATTGAACAGGAGGGGCTGGCCACAGGGGGTGGAGGACACGGCTCCCATGTTATGGGACTGATAGGTTGCCCCCTTTCCCATTCTGTGTCCACAGGTCTGCCATCCAAGGGCCAGGCAAGCCCCATCCAGGTCCAGTGGAGCCCCCCACCACTTGCCAAGGAGGCCAGGGCACCCCCACCCCCACCACCCAGGTGAGCCCATGAATGGCAACCACAGGGCAGAGGAAGAGGCAAATGCTCAGACCTCAGCCATCCAGAAGCAGACTGCAGTGCTCCAGAGCTGGCTGGAGCTGGAGAAGGCAGATATGGAGTGGGAGCAGGAGGCTTGGGGTGAGGTTGCTGTGGCCCACCAGGGTCTCACTCAGACTGTCTCCAAGGAGCCACCCCCACTACCTGCCGCCCCACCCCTGCTCCCCATCCAGCCACCCAGCTGCCCTTCCTGCCACCCCCTACAGCTCCACCCACAGCCCCCTCCCCACCATCCTCACTGCCCTTATCCTACCCGACCTCCCCTCAGCCACCCTTCTGGAACTGGCCCAGCTGCTCTTGGACAAGGCTGGCCATGCTGGGCCAGCTCCCCCCATATCCCTGCCCCCAGACCCTCCTTTCCTTCTTTCCCCTTCTGCCAAAACTGTGGCCACAGCACCCTCACCATGCCCCTACCTCCATATTTTCCCATCCCTGTCCCAGCCCTGATGGGGACCCAAACCTGGGATGATAGTGGCTCCCATGGCCAGCATGGGCCACAGCCCCCCACCCCTGTGGATGAGTGAGCCCTCCTCAAGTCCCCTCCAGGTTCAGGTGCCCCCACCCCCTCCTACCACTTAGCCCCTCCATTCTCCCCTGTATATAGCCTCTCCCTCATTCATATTGTTCTTAAAGAAAGTTCAGTTTCATAGTTAACAAGTTTATTTTCAACCCCCTGCCCATGTCCTGTGTGATTGGTGGGGAAGCAGTGAGGTGTGTGTGTGTGGAGGGCATCGGTAAGGGGTCTGGGAGGGGAGAGTGGTAGGGGCATGGTGGAGGGTGCCTGGGTCAGGGTCATTGGGGCCCCCAAGTGAAGGCTTCCTGGAAGACCTCCCTGACCCACACCCTGTCCTGGTGTGCCAGATGGCACAAGGCATGAGCCAGCTCCTCATAGCTGGCTATGACCTCGGTGGCCCTGCACATATTGCTCATGCTTCCTCTCCAGAATATTATGGAAAGTGAAGCATGCCGTCACCACTGTGGGTGTAGTAACACTTGGAGATACACAAAACTCAGTTTGCGCATATTTAGGTTTAAGACAACTGCTGCCCCTGACAGGACCAGGAAACCGCTCCTATCATGGGCAGCAGCCATGAGAGATGCCTTCCTGAAGATTGCCTTTCAAAAGCATGCTGTAGTGTAGATGTAGCCAAAATGCATATCAAAATAGTGCTAAGCTATTTCAAAATAGAGCATCGACATTCATAGGGCACCCTGGGTAGGCCTGGAGCCCCCCCTTTTGAAATAGTCCCAGTTCCTTGTCTATGCAGCCCCCATTCCAAAATATCCATTTTGGAATAGGTGCTATTCCTTGTAGAATGATGTTTAAAGAACTGGAAATAAGATGTCTGCTATTTCCAAACAGTGGTTTTGCTGTGTAGATGCTTGGAAACTTATTTTGGATAGCACCCTGAGAAGACTGAACTTGTTAAGCCATAAACAGTAAATTTATTTTCAGTACACAAAGTGACTCTGCAAATATCATGAGCTGATTAAGTCACTGAAAATTGCCAGGCTAATTTATTAATGTTATTTATACATAACCTGGTAACACATTCAGATGTTGAGGGTTTTTTTACAAAGTTCCACATTTTATAAAAATGTTGGAGGAAGAAAACAACAGTAAAAGTTACTCTGTAGCAAATGCAGTAGGTATTTTTATTTGAAGGCATGTAAAAATGCAGTTTGAAATCACCTGGAGACCTTTCATGTAATGCATTTTTCTATTTCTTTTTCCAAAAAATCATGGAAATTAGAGATAAAAGAGACATGGCTTTTATTCTATTCCTCATCCGTTGCAGGACTGTTCCATACTGTGTGTGCAAATATGCCCACAGGTTTAAACAACTCATGTAGTGGATTTGTACAATGTACCTTTGGAAGCTATTCTACTGTCTAATAGATCTACTGCTCATTTTTCCCCTTAATATTCAGCTTACATGTTGCTTGGTTTAATTTTATTCCAGTACTTCTAGTTACATCTTCTTTACTACCTTGCCCACCTTGGTATTTACCTGTTTATGTATTTGCTTGTCCTAAACTAGATGAACTAATTAGATACCTCAGTGCACTTGGTGCCAGTCTCTAGAACATCTTTCAACATACTTCCATAACTCAATATATTATAATTTGTATATACATATACAGTCAGCTCTCAAACTAACTGTAAAACTGTTAACTTCAACTGGAATTACTTTTAACTTAGATTCTGTGGGATATTTAGAAATGTTTCACAGAAGTTCATACATTTTACACCCTCTGCATTTCCTTTATCAACTAATTCTGTGATTGCGTCCAAGCAAGATCATCTTAGTCTGGCATGATTTATTCCTCATTATTTCTGTAAGGTCAGAAACCATAAAATATAAAGCTGGTTTCAGGTTTCTGTTGAAAATCCTTTTGTACCATTCAGGCATGGGCTCTGCTTCTTCACAGACACAACTCAGCTGCATTAATTTAAACAAGAGATTCCTGAGAAAACTAAGCCAAGCGTGACTAAACCATGACTAAATCCTTGTCGCTGATACCTCTCTAGCCTGGTTAAAAATCAGACTTCCCTTAATAGTTCTGGAGACAGAAAAGTCATTTCACTACATGGGGCAGTACATCTTACATTTATTTTAACTGATTCCTTAATTAAGTTTCTCTTTTGTGTTTCACAGCATGTCATTTGTTTGTGAGGTATGGGATGTTACTCTTGCTTTAAGAAGTCTGACTTAAAGGACTACATTTTATTGATGTCATTCGGAGTCTAGTCTGGTGAAGGACTGAACAAAGATGGCAGGATATGGCCTTAAATCAACTTGGGTATTTCACTGTACATTGTACAGAAAATAGCACAAGCTATGAATCGGAAATTAGTAAAATCTACATCTCTTGTTGGAATTCTGCCACGGCCCACCAGGGTTTGATGCTAATAAATCAGACAGAATCCCTGATACTTGCAATGATGTTATGTTGCACTAAACAATAGTGCCCTTCCTCCCTATTCCAATGAAGTTCCAGCACTGTGCGCCCCTAGCATCACAATGATTAGCAAACAGAGACAGCATCAAATTCCAGGGATTAGTCTGCAGATTAGACGATCAGATGGCTCAAGAAATATGCTTTATCAGTCATTAGAAAAACATTCACAACTTCGATCACTTGGTTTTATGTCGCAGTTTGTTTCTTTTGGCGTATGCTTCTGGTGTCAAATGGCACAATTTTGATGACTGTTCAAAGGCCATATACTGTCATTTGCACTTTGAAAACCAAGATCTAATCCCAAATGGCCTGTGATGGTTTATAGGCTTGATGCACTTGCAAGCTGAATTCATGGGTGCCTTGGCTCAATTATATGTAAGAAATACATGTTATTGAGTTTTGAATGCCTGCCTCTGCAGTGGAGGGAGGAGTGGGGAGAGGGGATTGCTTCCCCTTTCCTTCCATTTATAAAATGCCAGTAACATTGTAAGCATACATGAACAGAGATCACATTCATTATCTTTAGAAATGAGCAGTCACTGGTTTAGCAAAGCTGCCGTTGACATTTTGCCACCACTTTCTGCTGCCAGTAAAATTTGATGAAGCAAAAATCTAACAAATATGGATTATCCAGTATCAGGTTTTGCATTACAGCATGTGAAGAAAGGATTAGAGAAGTACCGTTTAGTTATAGAGAACCCTGAGCTCTAGATTAAGCTCAAAATAGATGGCAGGAAGGATTATATAGCTATAGAATGTACCAGTAACTTGGCTAAAACCATCCCTACAGTTTTAATTTCAATACAGAAATTTCTTTTTAATCCGTTGTTTGCCATCAATGATTCTATGAGATTAGAATGGCCACCAGGCTGTGACTATTTACACATAAATTAGGCAAATGATGTCTTTAACAGGAAAAATTACATGAATGCTGGTTATTAGACAGTTTTTTTTATCACTTCTAACCATGCTACTTCTGTGCATCTCTTCTGATTTTAAAAGATCAAAGACAGGGAACTTCTCTTTTACTTAAAACCAGCTACTGAGAACATTCATCCATTATCTGCCGCAGCAAGAATTTCATGTGGAAAGTCAAAGAACTTTGATATAGTAGGTAAATCTATACTGGGATAAGACTTCTTTTGGTTTGAAAAGTCGGGACCAAATGTGCAGCTTGTGTAAACCACCATAATTCCACTGACTTAAATTATTTTTTGTTTAAATTTACAACAAAACAGACGTAACTGATGGACAGTAACTCTGTTTCTTTTCCCTGCTTTGCTATTCATTTTTCAGATATCTGTTTCATACACACATCTAACTATCTCAAAGGAGACCGGAATAAGATTTCATCTTAAGGTCTGTGTTTGTTAAACGAAGGTAGCTCTACCAGAACTTCCTGCTCCTATTCAAATGGAAGCCACAGGTGGACAATTGAGGAGTGTCTTGAAATGATCTTTCTTGTGAAGAAATGATTCTGCAGATTCCATCTTACTTCTTCATTGGACAAGCTGCTGCCACCTTCCGTTGTGCACACAGCAAAGTTGAATAAAGGATGCAGAAATCATACTGGATGTCAGCTCTTCTAAACTGTCTTACTGAATTAACTGCCAGGATTCCTTATCTTTTTTACCCAATGACTTGATAAAGTTCCAAGGTTGAATCTATTCAGTCTTTTCCTTTTCTCTCAAAAAATGTGTCTTTGAAGACTAAAATTGTAGTTTCACCTTTTATTTACCTCCAACTGCCAAAGCATCTCTTCACAGATCAAAGTCTGAAGTTTCAAGGACTAAAGACCCAGTGGTCAGTATTGCTGAGTTATCGGAGGAAGTGCTTTAATGGCCTTAAGTAGTGCAGAATAGAAAGCTGTTGAATAGCCTCTTTTTTTTAAATAGCTTTTGATTGCACTGGACTAATTTTAGCCCATTAACTGGCAGTTGTCCAAATTGGAGTTGCCTTTTTGTCAGCAAAAGCTGAGGGTCAGTGTCTATTTCGGTCCCTTTGCAAACGAGTGCAGACCTGTGATGGCGTTCGGGATCCCCCAGGCTCTGCACTCTGTCTGCAGGTGGTAGTGACTCTCACGCCAGCAGGTAGAACAGCGGGTTTATTAGCCAACGGGGCACAGCATCGTACAGAGGAGTCAGTACAGCAGGCAGAGGCAGCCAGTCCAATCCATGCTGGGGAGAGGAGGTCCTGATGGGACTCTGGAGCTGGGGCTTTGCCCTCTTCTTTCTCTCTCTCTCTCTCTCAGCCCAGGCTCATGGCTTTCCAACTCCCCGTTCCAAGTTAAACCCCTCAGCCTCCACTTCCTCCTTTGTCTGCAGCCCAGAGGTGTCACCTGGTTGCCTTGGTTACCCTCAGGAGGAGCCCCACACCCTCTGTGAGCCACTCCCATACACACGGGTATCCCCCACTACATCACACCACCAACCATTGTTAATG
This sequence comes from Carettochelys insculpta, assembly GCF_033958435.1. NCBI lineage: Eukaryota > Metazoa > Chordata > Testudines > Carettochelyidae > Carettochelys > Carettochelys insculpta. The sequence continues at coordinate 134,478,474 of NC_134138.1, read as the reverse complement.
GGGTCAGGACCAATAACAGGCCTAGAGAAACTGTCTGGGCTACACCCGTTCTGTTTTGAAGCTAATAGCAAATCAGAGATGACCATGTCATTGGCAGCAGCAATGACATGTAGTCACAGCCCATTCCTGTTCCTTTGCCCCATACTAGAAAGTACCTGCCCTGTAGTCTATATCCTTTCATTGGCAGATACAGGGCATGATTTCCTATCACCACAAGAGTTCAACAAGTCTGTGTTTTGTTCCCGTTGTTTTTCAATATTGACATTGATGGATAAGTTTGAGGAGGCAGCTTGCAGTGGCATTAAGATGAACATCATTCTGCTTCTATGACCCGAATACACTGATGACATTGCCTTGTTGGCTCAGTTTGGAGAATTGCTACAAACAGGTGGCCAATGTGGTCAGGCAAGAAGCTGCAACATTGGTCTGGTTATCAGTCAAGATAAAAGAGTCCCTGGCCACTGCCATCAATCAGCTTCCAGCTCTGGATTACAAGCAGCTATAACTACAAACAACTGCCTTAGTCTGTCCAGGTGGAACATTGAACAGGTGACAATTGTCAATTATTTGGATAGTGTCATAGATGGTACTGGAGGTCGCTTGAAAGACAAGCTGCTGCCGTGTTTCAGGACTTTCAGCATCTTCTGTGGGGACGCCCTCACATCAAACTTGCTATGAAGCTGCAGATATATAGAATCACAATTACATCAAGGTTGGAAATGAAATTATTCAAAGCTCAATCCTGCAACAGCTTCCAGCAGCACTTATTCAGCTTCAGTGGCTTTCTTGCTGTGGATATATTATTAGAATGGAAAATCAATGAGTTCTATATCATGGGCACTGAACAATGCCACCACTGGGCTGGTGATAAGGTGGATGTGAAAAGTTTTAGTAGCATGACAAGTCTTCCAGAGAAACATAAACTGAATATATAACAAAACCAGCTTAAGCACCTAGCCAGACCCAGGGAAAGGGGGCCAAATCCTTTTTTATTTGCCAGGATGAGGATGAGGATGAGGATGATGATGAAGAAGAAGAAGAACCAAGAATGGATAAGGAGCTCACCCTGCTTGAAAAGTAGCAACAGTTATGATGCAGGTGCCACTACCAAAATATCCTTAGTGACAGGATGTAGTTCCATTCCTTTCTTCTGCTCTCTGTCCACAAAGACCATATGGAGACCTTTGCTGATAAATGCCACCACACTGTTTCCCACACACCCACACTCCACCATTTTTACACAGCATTTTATAACATCTGTTCCTCCTCAGCCTTTACCAAGGAGAGGCAAGGGAAGCAGTACCTCGACTTACTAGGAGATCTCTCTTGATTCTGGTTTTACAAGTCTGACTCTCCCTCCAGAACTTATTCCAATGCCGCCTTCCACACTCTGTGCTAATGGGCTAATTAGCTCTTTAGTCTTATTTGTGCTAATTAGACACAACTCATCCTCAGGGGAAATTAATTGTTGGTTATGTGATCAGCCTGCTGGCTCAGCCATTGATTTCCAGCATTTTGTAACATCCCTCCCATGGGAGCATCTCATTGGAAGCAAATGGGAGGTGGGTGGACTAGCTGGAATAGGAGGGTAATCCACAGTCCTTAAAGGGGCACAGCAGATTGCACTTCATCAGTGCACCATGTTGCTCCTGGGAGCATTCAGTGCCGCATGTTGAACCTGTTTCATACAGTACCCTCAGGACCTGACCAGTGCCAGAGAAGAGAATTTGCAGGACAACGTGAAGTCAATATTTTCTAGCACATTACCATTGCTTGGGCTCTTAGAAGACATTTAGGGGTAAATTGCATCTAAATAACATCACAGAACACTGAGAGCCAGGACTGGTGGCTGAAAAACACTTTATGGGACTACGGGAAACTTGGCCACACCTACGATAAGTGAACGTCCAGCTAACTAAAATCATGCCAGATTACAGATGTTGCCAGACAAGAGAGTCCCAGCGAGTTTCAACAGGTACTATATAGTATGTGTGTAAGCTAGCCTGAAGGGTGTAACAAGTCTCACACATTTTTAATCCTGAAATCATCCTCCTTTTCCTCATTTTCAGAATATGCCCTTTCCCTCCACAGTTTTGTTCCCCACACTCTAAGAAGAATATTTCATGATAATCCACTCATTATTTTTCTGACTGACTGACTGAATGAATGAATGAATGGTTTTTATTAATTTACCTCAGTAAAGAGAAAATAAGGGGTTAAGCCTCAATATAAACTTTTCTTGATACAAGTTCCTTAAAACGAAATATCACTATAATTATGTCATACCATTGCATACCTAAGGTAATAATATTGTGTTTATTCTATAGCAAGTATCTTGTGCCCTTCTGAAAATCCTCCTCTGACATACCTTTTTTCTTTCTAAAAAACTTTCAGCCATTCCATGGTTTGATAGCTGCAAGGATTTTTCATCATAAACTCCAAGGGGCCAAATAATGCTCTAAGCTATTTGTCTTCTTCGCCTCTGGGGTCAATAAATTGCAGCTGCATTCCACAGAATGATCTGTATGCATCACAGAGCAGAGTTTGGTTCTAACTTTCATTTCCAGAATATATGGTATTATTTTGCATAAGGTAATTTTGCTGTTTTGGGTTTTGTCTCCATCATTTATATTTTACACCTGGTTAAACTAAATTTTGATTTACTGGTCCTTCACCAAAGACATTCAAATCTCTTAGAATCCATTTACATTGTTCTTCACTGTTTCCCCGAGAGGCAGAGCTGCTATCATCAACAAACTGACCTCTAAGCTTAAAAGAGTTTAGAGCCAATCTTCTCCACAGTCTCACCATAGGTGCCAGCTACATTTCCATCTCAAATGGAATTTTTCCAAGGTACGTGTTTGATAGGAGTTATGCTTTTTGTCCATTTTATAGATGTTATTTTGAAAGCTTTAAGGATCTTTTTTCATTTTGTTTCCCCCATAATTAACGTTAAGCTTTACTAGGGATTCTCAGCCTTTTCCTTTTTGCATGCACCCGTCTTCCTCCCTTCTCCCTGTCCACATGCTATAAAATCTCCACAGCCAGCCTGTGCCACAAAACTGGTTTTTCAAATATAAAAGACAGAGCCAGGGTTACAAGCATGAATTTGCTTGAGGCCTCACTGCACAGTGGGTCCTGTGAAGCTAAGTTGCTCATGCTTTGGCTTGAGTTTCAGATAATAGAGCTTGGATCCTCAGGCTTCAGCCTCAAACAATGCCGCTTGAGCTTACTCAGTCGAGACTAACGCCAGCCCTGCTTGGAGAACGACCTGTAACCTGTTCACAAGCCTACCTCTAGGGGCTTGGACCCCTTGTTGAGAACCTCTGAGAAATACCACAGGATAATTTGATTTTTACTTTTTGCTCATAGGGCTCTTTTCTGAACTATGGTCCTAAGTTGTCATGCTCCTTTGCTCTAAACACGATCAATTTATAAATAAATTGAAATAATAGGAGAAGAGAAATTAAAACTCTTAAGACATCAAAGATTCCTTCCTTCCGTCCTTCACCTCTAGCTGTACAGTAGCTGTATAGTAGCTTTCCTGGACGGTTTATTTTAAAGGGAGCAGGGTTTCCCATTGTTATCTACAAACTAGCTAACTCCTCTGACTACTTTACTAAAGGAGAGGGTGCTTGACTAAAGTTGCTCTCCATCCAGTCTCTTCCAAAAGGGCAGAATCAAAATAATAGTTGAACAAATGCGCACTATCCCAGCTCCTATTCCCTCCTATTATTATTATTATTCCACATCTCTCTGGTCCCTTCTGTCTACTGTGGATATAGTCAGCAAATCCATCTTGTTACTTATTTAACACATCTAACAGGATGCCTATCCCTGGCTGCAGGGAATATTGAACCTTTACGCTCAGCCCACAATAAAGGATGACACATAGCAACCTTACCCCAGAATCAGCCCTGAAATAGAATTTATCTTCTCTTTCCCTCTTGCTCCAAAGAAGTAAGTTATTGATTCTCTTAAAAGAGTATAGCTTTGGAGGGGAGTGTCCAGAAACCAAGAGTTATGCCACATAAAAGATCTAGACTTCCACTCTGTGTAGGATAAACAAGGGAAACAGCCCTTGTTTAAGTGAGTAAAACACAGCCATTCCCTCGCCCTATGAGTATAATCCAAAATTAAATTAAAAATAGCCAAAATTTACTCTGTGCGATACAAAAGTTGGACCTTATCTTTTAACTTCTAATTTCTTATTTCTCTATCTCACCATGCCCTCCTCCTTGCTCAGTTGATTACACTGTAGTTGGGAAGAGTGTCTGTTTAATACCTTGCAGCAAATTTGTTCTGACTTTGCCCTTGTTGGCCTTTAACCTATGGCAATTTAACCAGGATGCATTTTCATTGCAGTTTGTCTGATGGGATCTTACTTTTACTACTGCAGATTTCTTGTACTTAAAAAAGAATCCTCATCAGAATTCCTAAAGGCATTGTTTCTCAACATCAGTGTTGCTAAACTCAGACACCTATGTTTTCTCCTCAAGACTAGTACTTATTTCTTTTTTAACCCCAACATCTTCCTATTTGAATATTAGGGTGATGCATACATCCTAGCTTCTCTCCATGCTTAGCCTGGGTTATCATACTTGGCTCAGTCTCCCAGGGCTAGGTCTGAGATCACTTGTGATGATGCATGCTAGCAAACAGAATAAAATGCAATCTTGCTGTATACCTCTAAAGCATGACCCCCTTGTTAATTTGTGCACTATTATTATCCTAATCAATAGCTTAGTAATTAAAATCCCCCATGATCAATTTTCCAGCCATCCTACTCTCTAATTTAGAAAAGCATTTCCTGATCTCCTTTCTCTGCCCTGATTCCAGTAGCAAAATCGAAGAATCACCTATACTATTTTTACTGTCCACGGCTGTGTCAGCTAATATATTTCTATAATTTCTCTCCATAGACTTAATAACATCACCCACCAATATCATCCCATCCCTGTTTGATTCTGCTTACTCTTCACTAAATACAGTACTGTGGTATTAAGTCCCCAGTCATTTTCCCAATTCAGTCATATCTCAGTTATTCCAATAATACAAACTTTATCTTTGAAACAATGTTGCTCATAGTCAGCAATTTTAGGCCCTAATCCTGCTCCAATACTTTAAGCTATATTCTTCTCTCAGGAGCACCACTGTAACTAGAGCTGGGTCACATTTTTTACATTAATTCTTTATTCATTGAAGAGACAATAATTAGTTTTGGCTAATTTTGGGGTGGGAAGGCAGGGAGCTGGATTCATGAAGGGATTTGGGCACCATTAAAAAAGGAGGATTCTCTCTCTCTCTCTGACCCATGGATTACTCAAGTTCATTAGACAAAGCGGAACCATTTCAGCAGGAAAGATATCACTCTAAGGTTACATCTACACTACAAGATAAATTTGATTTTTAACCTTGTTCTTATGAATTAGAATTTGTGTCCACAAACCTTCTTCAAATTAGATCTATTGCTTTTTCCATGTCCAGTTTCTGCATCCCCATTGCCCTACGCAACTTTGACAGAGTGAGCACTGCATCGCAGATACCTATCCCACAGTGCCTTTGCCCTGGTTGCTTGTGGGTTTTTCATGTTAGAACCCCAGAATACAAAGCACTGTCCCAGAATTCAGAGAACCTGATAGACTTCAAAGCTACGCAGTGACCCTCCTTCTCTGCTGGTCTCCATCCAGGTGTACAGGAAGAAGGTCACAGGAAGCCCACGAATTTTTGATTGAATTAGAATTCGAATTCTGCAGTGCCCAGGCCTGAAAATATAAAGGTCCGAATGCACAGTTGATGGAACCGGGTGGGGGTGGACATTGCTGATAGCATAGTTGCCCACCGCTACACCAATCCACAGAGGACATGCAGCACAGGGTGCCTGAGCTGGTTTGGGGAAGGGCAAGGCACAGCTGCTCTCCACTACACTAAAGTCTGCAGTGGATGCATGGCTGATGGAACCCAGCAGAGGTGGACATGGCTGATAATACAGGTGCCCTCCGCTACACCAACATGTTCAGAGGATGCGTGGCACAGGGAACCCTGGGTGGGTTTGGGGAAGGGATACATATGGGATATTTGTGGAGGCTAATAAACATGAATTAAAGACATGGTGCTTCCACAGTATCCTTTATTCAAAATTTTAAATTCAAAATTGATGCTGCACCCAACCCAGTACAAGTATTAGGACTCGCTAATTTGAGATAATGATGTCTATCGTGAAGACAGTGACATTTTAATATTGAGCTAACTCCTTTAAAATGATTTTATCTTGTTGTGCAGATGCAGCCTAAAATACCCAACAGCCTGGCAGTTAGAACACTGACTTCTGGAGAGGAACACCAAGGCTCAAGTTCCTCTTCCAGAGCCAGACTGTGGAAATGCAGTAATCCACAGAGTTAAAGGCGATTACCTCTTCCTTTTGTCGTCATTGGGTCGATGGACGACCATTAATTATTACCTCTCCTTCCTAGCTAATTTTTTTAAATGCCAGGAAACTAAACACTTTGTCTGACCCCAAATGGGACTTTTTTGAATACTACAAAAAATTCTAAAACATTTCAGATTCAGTTCAGTTTTTTATTTATTTTCAGAACTGCCATCAAAACAAAAAATTTGCCCCACTCTAATTGTGACCCCATTGACTAACCTATTAAGCAAAGATGTCTAACTTTTCTTTTTGCACTCCCTTTGATTAACTATCTAGTGTTCCTAGCCACTGTACATGTTAATTAAGGACCTAATTGCTTAACTAATAATCGTAATAAAGGCAACAGAAATGCCTTACCATTTGCTGTTCACATTCTGTGTGAACATTCATTGAAATCAAAGGCAATTTTGTTCAAAAATAAAGGGTAGGATGAGGGTCTGTTTTAACATTCTTTGCTTCATCACATTCCCTTTTCAAATGCATTATAGGTGTTAAACATCCAAACCTTCTGACCATCCCCTGTTACATTTATAAATGGGAAGAGTAACACTTCTTTGGTCTATTTTCAATAATTTAAAGAATTGAAAATGTTTGTATGTGTAAAAGTAAATTTGTTTCTACCTTCTCCTACCTCACTTGACTTCTTAAGCTGCTTAAAGTCAGGCAGGGTTGGGACTGTGTTTTGGTATCCTAACTGGGCCCACTGGGTGCTGCTGAAATAAAATAAAATATAAATATGTGCATATTCACCTACAGACTCCTGTTTCTGAAGTCATTACTTCTACCAACAACTGATACCATACAATACTAGGAAATATACATGTATAATTCCTTTTTCTTATTTTCTGAGCAAGCTTCCCTTTGAATATCTCTGATCTCCATTCTCTTGAATTATTTATACCAACATGTACAATTGCAACAGAACTCTCCGTCATCATTCTCCAGACTAACTTATAAATTACTTCAGAAATACAGTGGAAGTTACTTTTTCGGGACCCCCTTTTAGTCTCACACTCTGAGTCAGGCTCTTAATCCCACTCTGATTGAAGTCAATGACAAAACTCCCTTTGAATTCAGTGATCCAGGATTGGCCTTAATTATCCTCCTTGATTGCTAGGAGATGACTCCCCCCCAATTTATTGCTACATTAGCATTTTTGTGTATTTTAAGAGACAGATCCTTAGCCACTGTCAATCAGCGTAATTCCATTGAGCTATGCTGATTAATACTAGCTGGGGAACTGTCTCTTAAAGGTAAGATTTTCTTAAATAATGGCAAGTCAGAGTCAGTCACTCATTAATTATAGCCTGGTGTACACTAAAGATCAAAGTCAGTCCCAGATACGCAATTCTAGCCACGCCATTAGTGTAGCTAGAATCAACTTTCAGGATCAACTTTCTTCTCTGGTATAAACCAGGGATCTTCGAGTTTGCGCTGATGTCCCTTACTTTATGCATCAGCCTGGAGTACCGGGTTGAACAGCTGATCCCTGAGAGATTGATCATGGCGCTTCTGCACACATGCGGCAAAATCGATCCCTGAAAGATCGATCCCTGCAGGCTGAGCCCCTCATAAGTGTAGACATACCCTTAGTGTCCACGTTTTTAATCACATCTCCCAGTGAAGTCAATTTAATGCAACAATTCCCATTACTAAGAATAATAGCTGGAGTACCCATGAGTGGGATTTTCACAGGGCCCTAAGTGATCTACAGTCCCATCTTCCCTTGAATTTCAATAGATGTTTTGCCACTGGCTTCAATATGGCCACATTACTATTCACATTACCTTTAATTTTAATTTAAAAATTAGGAATTCACCAGTGTATCTAGAAAATTTTTAACTGGAGACAATGAAGTTGAACTACCACAGAGTTTTGATTAAACATAAGATAGCCATTTTAGAGCACTGAACATTATTGGATCCCTCGGAAGTGACCCAGTTCAGCATATTTCCCCATTAAACATATCTCTATGAAACAAAGTGCACAGGATCTGTAAGAAATTGCACAGGCTTCCAGTTGTGTCCTTGTCTTAGACTTACATCAAGAACAAGAATGACGACTATTCATGAAACAGAACATCCAGTTTGATGCTGAAAATGTTCCTTTCTGTCTCACAGATCCCTCACACACTGTCCTGCTTTGTGTAATATGTCCTGTTAGCCTGCTACATTCAATAACTAAAACTTATAGCCCAATGAGCCTTATTATTGTGTTCATCCTTTTATCTCACTTTTTTTGGCCCTTACATGGTCTCTTCACTGATATTCAGTTTCCTCCTTCCTCCTTTCAGTCATCCCAGTTCTTCTGTGATTTGTTTCCAGTGCACTCATCTACCAATTTACATGGCAGTTTTGGCACTTCCACTGTCCAGAGATTAAAATGCACACCAGCAGTGAAACTCTCATCTGAACACCTCTTCCTGACAACACAGAAGCTACTCAGCTCCTACATCAACATATAGAACTCTGCCTTACTCACACCCACAAACAAAGGTCTTTTTTTAACCTCCTCAGCCCCAACAACCACTAAGCATCAGATGTTCTGAGGCCCCCTATAGATTAACAGATATTTTGGAGACTATAAAGTGCCACAGGATTTGTTGTTGTTTTTGACGATACAGACTAACTCAGCTACCTCTCTGATAAACATCAGGGCTGTGTCTACACTTACCAAAAACTTCGAAATGGCCATGCTAATGGCCAGATAGAAGAATACTAATGAGGCCCTGAAATACATATTCAGCGTCTCATGAGCATGCTGCTGGCTGTGGCAGTTCAAAATTGCCACGTTTCAGTTCCGCGTGGTTCATCTACACCAAGATCCTTTTTGAAAGGTCCCCCCCAACATCAAAATCCCCTTAATCCTATGAGCTGATAGGAATAAGGGATTTTTGATGTTGGTGGGGTCCTTTCAAAAAGGACCCCGGTGTAGACAAGCCATGCGGGAGCAAAACACGGCAATTTTGTAGCGCCATGGATGGTGGCATGCTAATGAGGCGCTGAATATGCATTTCAGGGCTTCATTAGTATTCTTCGATCTGGCCATTAGCATGGCCATTTCGAAGTTTTTGGTAAGTGTAGATGTAGCCCAGATGTTACAGCGATGAGCCCTCTAGAAATAACTATAAAGAAATATTTTCCAGGGTCTGTTGAGAATCTGCCCACTTGAAGGGACCGGTGAGTATGAAATGCAGGCATTTCATACTCACCGGTCCCTTCAGGCAGAGCAGGTTTTCAACAGACCCTGGAAAGCATCTTGGGAAATTAGAGATGTCTCCTATAAAGAAATATGCTACCTTGGCTCATTACTGGGTACTTTCATTTGGCGTGGCTAAGCTGGAGAGAAAGGACTCAGCCAGTGAAGCATGCTACTACACACTTCAATGTCTAGCCAGTACATGGTCTCATAAAGACCAATGAACAGGAAAAGGATATAATAACTTGAAAGCAGAGGGTTGGAGGCTCAGGAGGAACTCAAAGATGGATGAAAGCAGCAGCAACTGCCTGGAAGTTGGCTTTGGAGGGAAAACTGTGTAGCAGGCAACCTAAAGGGCAGGAATTTTGAACTTCATTTTGTCTACACCCTTTATTTCTGGAAGACTTAATAAAATAATCCTGCATTGCAATAATGCATGATTGTTTATGGGGACCCACTAAGGGCTAGAACCTATGTAATGCATTGTTCTGACCATATGCCTCCAAAGTGGTGATACATGTCTCAACTAGACACCAGAGGGAAATGCTCTCTCTCTCTCTCTCTCTCTCTCTCTCTCTCTCTCTCTCTCTCTCTCCACCCCCACCTCCCCCACCCCCACCCAAATGTGAAAACCTTGAAATATTTCATGAGAAAATGAACTTTTGTTTCCTGATCAATCCTACATATGACCGACTCTCTTGGCCACAGAACCCATCTCTAGGAGGCATCAACAGCTAAGCACAGATGGATGAAGCCTAGTCATCTTGATGTGAGCACTTTATCCAGTTTCCCCTTTCTCAGTGTCTTACAAACTCATAGACTTTGAAGCCAGACAGGGCAATTGTGATCATCTACTCTGATCTCTTGCATGTTGCAGGCCACAGAACCTCACCTACCCACTCCTGTGATAGATCTCTAACCTCTGGCTGAATCATTGAACTCCTCAACTCTTCATTGAAAGATAAAGTTACTGAGAAACGATCATTTATTCTAGTTCAGATCAGCAAGCAACGCAGACCCTATGATCCACCAATACACTCATGTCTTTTCCCTCTTTTTTGACTCCCAACTGATATGTCCCCAGATTCCAGCAAAGATTCTTGCTGTTAGCACCTAACCATATGATCCTGCACTTAGCAAAATTCAGCTTCACCCCATTTCTATAGCTCCAGTTTTCACGGTTGTTCAAAAGCTCTTGTATGATATTCTAGTCCTCTTCCAAATTTTTTCAGGCATAAGGGTCTGTTGACAAAGGGGGGTTTCGCTGACAGAACCTCATCTACATGGCTGGGGTTTTTTTCCACAAAAATCTCTCCTGGCAGCACAATCACGCAAGATTATGAAACTGAAGTGCAAGATTAGTAAATCAGTTATCTTCTCAAAGAAAGAGATCAGCCAATTTATCTTTTGTAAAAGCGTTATATTTATCCCCATTATCATTTACCTCTATGTTCTTAACTAGTCTCTCCTTCAGAATTTGTTTTAAGATCTTGCATACAGTTAAGGTCAAAGTAATTACTAGATTAGCAATGATCATGTTGCAGAGTTTGACACCCACCCCCCAAAAAAACCCATTACAGATTAATTAAAAAATTCTGTTTTATTAGGTTGAAATCTCATGTGTTAGTTCCTTTAATATTCTTGTACTTAGAGGATCTGGGGTCCCTGATTTGGTTCTATTAAAATGATTGAAATTGTCTTCCATCTGAGATCTGGCAATTTCTGCTTCCAGATCCTTGTTCTCATTAGCCACCCTGCCACTGCTTTCAAAGCTCATCCTTATTCTTATTAAAAATAAGGTCAATTAATTCATTTAGGTATTGGGCCATAACCAGTATATCTTTATTCTCCTACTCATCCTCAATGCTTAAGAATCTCCCTTCTTTCTCACTGTGTTTTCTTTTTATTTATGTGACTCACTAATCTTTTACTATTGGTTTTAAATTTCCTCTGAAAGATCCAATTCTGCTTAGCTTTTGTCAGTTATCATTTTTCCTCTACATTTTCTGACCTCCACAAACTTGCTTTCCTTGCTGGTCTATCCTTTCTTCTGTTCCTTGTAGGCTTTCTGCTTTCTCTTAATAACCTAGTTGAGATGCTTGTTCATAAAGTTTTATCTGAAATCCTGCCCTACAATTTTTCCCCTTGCTTGAGTTGCAGGGTTCAAATGGTTTCTGTGCCTTTGACCTAAAGTATTTCCATGACTCCACCACATTCAGATCTTTGAGTTCTTCGGTCCTGTCCTCTTTCCTAACTCATTCCCTGATTTTTTAAAAAAAACTTTGCCCTTCTAAAAGTAAAGATCCCATGATTCTTTATGTATCACCTAAGCAGGATGCCAAGCAGTGGCCTCATTCCCTTTCTTAAGCCTCCACACCATGAGTTCTCTAGTCATGCCTCCAGTGGAATTTGGCTTGGGCCAGGAGCTCTCTAGCCATGAGGACAAAGAGGGTTCACACTCAGTAGCCGCATCTACACGAGTCACCTACTTTGAAACAGCCGTGCCAGCTTCGAAATAGCGCCCGCCACGTCTACACGTGGCGAGCGCTATTTCGAAGTTGAAATCAACTTAAGGCAGTGAGACGTCGAAGTCGCTATCCCCATCAGGAGATGGGAATAGCACCCTACCTCGACGTCGAACGTCAAAGTAGGGCACGTGTAGACAATCTGCATCCTGCAACATCGAAATAGCAGGGTCCTCCATGGCAGCCTTCAGCTGAGGGGTTGAGAGACGCTCTCTCCAGCCCCTGAGCTCTATCGTCGCTGCGTGCAGCAGCCCCTTAAAGCTCCCCGCCCCCTTATTTCCTGTGCAGGAAGGTGAGAGCTCATGCAGGCAGCAGGACTGCCACGTGCCCAGCCTGCACGTCTCTCTGCAGCCCCAAGCCACCATCCTGCACCCCATGGCAGCCAGCCAGCCCCCCAAGTGCCCCAAGGACACCCCCCCCAACGGGAGCCAGGGCTCCCAGGCTAGCAGCCTGCCGGGGAAGAGGCAGCGGGGCCCCTCCTGGATGGAGGCCGAGATCCGGGACCTGCTGGGGCTCTGGGGTGAGGAGGAGGTGCTCCAGGTAATGGGGAGCAAAAGGCAGAACGCGGATGCGTTCTCTTGGCTGGCTGAGGGCCTGGCTGCCCGGGGTCACCCTGCCCGCACTCCTGACCACGTCAGGAGTAAGGTCAAGGAGCTGCAGCAGAGTTATGCCCAGGCCTGGGACGCTGCCAGCCAATCTGGAGGCCGCCCCCGCTACTTGCCCCTTTTACAGGGAGCTCAGGGCCATCCTGGAACCCTGGTACACCTCCTCCCACCCCCCAGCCACTCTTGACACCTCGGCCAACGAGCCCCAGCAGGTCCCAGAGGCAGAGTCCACCCCGGAGGCAAGTCCCACACCCCAGGGGCCCCCCCAGGAGCCCACCCCTGGGACACCGGAGGAGGAGGAGGGGGGATCCTCCTCCAGTGATGGGGGGCTCCGGATTGCCATCCCGTCCTGGAGCTCCACCAGGGTGTCCGCCCACTGGGTGTCCCCCGACTGTGGGAGCGGACCGTCAGGTATGTACCCCCCCGGTGCACACCCCCAGGGTTGAGGGGCAGGGGCAACAGACATGACCAGGGCCCTCCACATGCCCAGATGACCATGGCCCTCCCATCCCGCAGCTCCAGCAGGGTGTCCGCCCAATGGGTGTTCCCCAAACGTGGGAGCAGACCATCAGGTATGCACCCCCCATGGAGCACACCCCCAGGGTTAAGGGGCGGGGACAAGAGACATGACCAAGGCCCTCCACACGCCCAGATGACCATGGCCCCAAGGACAGCAGTGGCATGTCCCTCAGAAGAGTGCATCAGCCCCTGCCCCCCAGCAGGACAGCGCCATGCCCCATCCCTGGGGATGGGGAGAAAGGAATCTAGGGTCCCCCAGGGTGGGGGGTTGGACTCCCATCAGCAGCAGCAGCAGCAGCATCTCCAGGGGATGGGGATGGGGAACCAGCAGCAGAGGGGTGGGGGGACAAGGGCCACAGGTCAGGGCCCAGACTAACAGCTGTCTCCACTCTTGTTCCCCCTTGTGTTCCGCAGCTGCACCATCGGAGGGCACGGAGAGCGCCAGCGAGGTGTCCGTGGTCCCGGAGAGGCCACCAGGGCCATCCCAGAAGGCCAGCCCCTCGGCGGAGCACCAACCAGCCCCAGGACAAGGCCGACGGAGGAGCCGTCCACGGACCCCCAGCTGCTCGTGACCCTCCGCCATTAGCTGGAGGTATCGGAGCGGTGCCTGCAGGTGGAGAAGCGGCAGCTAGAGCTCCAGGAGCGAGCACTGGCCTGGTGCCAGGAGGCTTGGGGGTCCTTCATGCGCACTTTCGACCGCATTGCGCAGCACCTGGCCCCCCTGCCGAGCTGTCCGCCGCTCCGCCCACCACTCTGCCCGCCGTGCCACCCACCGCTCCACCTGCCATTCCTCCACCGTTTGCCCCCCTGGGGCCTGCCGCCGAGGGGGACCATGGGCCTGCAGACACCGGCCAGCCGTATTTGCTGGTTCTCCTGGCCCCCACCCAGCCTCGACCAAGGCTCCAGCCGAGACATGGGTTGCGCCCCCCACCACCAGGTGCTGGACATTAGGGTGCGGGGCCGAGGACGTGGCCCCCCCTTTGTACATATTCCCCCATTTGTAAATAGTTTTTGTTGGACTCCTGTTTTAGTAGCTGCCCACCCCATGTACATAGTTCCCCCCTTTTATTCTGTTAGTAATAAGGTTGCACTGTTTTGTTTGAAACAACATTTCCATTTATTTCAAAGAAAAGTGTGGGGGTGTGTGCGCTCGGGTGCTCTGTGGTGGGGGCAGGAGTGTTGTGGAGGATGGGGGGGGGTTCAGTGGGTGGCTCACCCGCAGCTGGCCCTGCCAGCGTTCACCCCGCAGCCTGGTCAAAATGGGCCTGCAGGGCCTCCCAGACCCGGATCCTCTCAGGGTCGACCTGGCAACTGGGGGTAGCGGGTAGCTGGACATCAGCCCTGCCAGCCTCCACAGCCCAGCCCTGGAAGAAGACCTCTCCCTTGCTCTCCACCAGGTTGTGGAGTGCGCTGCACGCGCCCACCACCTGGGGGATGTTGGTGAGGCCTGCATCCAGGCTGGTGAGGGGACACCTCCAGCGCCCTTTGAGGCGGCCGAAAGTGCACTCGACCACCTGGCGTGCATGGTTCAAGCGCGTGTTGAACCGCTTCTGGCTGGCTGTGACATGGCCCGTGTAGGGGTGCATGAGCCAGGGCCGGAGGGGGTACACCGCGTCTGCGACAATGCAGAGGGGCATGGTGGTGTCCCCCACAGGGATCTCCTGCTGGGGGATGTAGGCCCCCCCCTCCAGCCGGAGGCACAGGCCCGAATTTCTGAACACTCAGGTGTCATGGATGCTGCCAGGCCAGCCAACATAAATGTCCAGGAAGCGGTCCTGGATGTCCACCAAGGCCTGGAGGACCACGGAATTGTATCCCTTCCTATTGAGGAAGCGTCCTCCGCTGTGCTCCGGGGCATGGATGGGGATATGGGTCCCATCCAGAGCCCCAAAGCAATTTGGGAAGCCCAGGCTGGCAAACCCCACGATGGCAGCATCCGGGTCCCCAAGCCTCAAGAGCCTGTGGAGGAGCAGGGCATTGATTGCGCGGATGACCTGCAGGGCAAGGACATGAGCGAGCACTGGTGAGGGGTGTGCAGGGTGTGTCTGGCCCTCCACCCCTGGGCTTCCCTCCTCTCCCCCCCGGACTCCCCCCAGGGCTCCTCTCCGGGCTCCCCCCCCCAGGTCCTCTTACCTCCATGAGGACAGCCCCGATGGTGGCCTTGCCCATGCTGAACTGCTGCCCTACGGATCAGTAGCTGTCTGGAGTGGCCAGCTTCCAGACAGCGATGCCGACCCGTTTCTCAGTGGTGAGGGCACGTCGCATGGAGGTGTCCTGGTGCCGTAAGGCAGGGGTGAGCCACTGGTAGAGCTCCAGGAAAGTCTGCCGTCTCATCCATAAATTCCAGAGCCAGAGGTCGTTGTCCCACTCGCCAAGCACCAGCTGCTCCCACCAGTCTGTGCTCATGGGGTAGCTCCACAGCCGGCGGCGTGTGCGGCGGGGGGGCTGGGAGGGCAGCAAGGTCTGGGGCTGCTTCCTCATCCCCTGGGGGCAGCTCATCTTCCTCAAATAAAAGATGGTCTGATGCCTCCTGCATGGCACTAAACAGGGCAAGCACTGCTCCTCCAGGGGCAGGTGTGTGGACCTCTGGCTGCTGCTGCTGCTGCTGCTGCTGCTGCTGCTGCTGCTGCTGGGGGTCCATGCTGCTTCCACGGCTGTGCGTGCTTGTGGCTCTGCAGACCGCGTGCTGTGCAGGCTGCGTGTGTCTGGGAGGGGCCCTTTAAGAGAGTGGCTTGCTGTTGCCCAGGAAGTGCTAGTCCGCCCTATGACCCTGTCTGCAGCTGTTCCTGGCACCCTTATTTCGATTTGGGCCACTTTGGTGTGTAGATGCTCCCCTGCAGCGCCTACTTCGATGTAGTGCTGCCCAATATTGACATTGAACGTCGAAGGCACCAGCCCTGGAGGACGTGTAGACGCTATTAATCGAAATAGCTTATTTCGATTTCGCTACATCGAAATAAGCTATTTCGATGTAGCATCTCCGTGTAGACGTAGCCAGTAAGAGTGTCTGCTGCCTGATATACTCAGGTGCCATCTAGTAGCTGGGATGAGATGACAATCGGGAAAATGTTAGCAGTTATAACTATCTTTGAAACAAAGAAAAAGTGAATAAAGTTTTGTATCTTCCCTTAGTAGATATCTATATTAAGCACATTCATTTTTGAATAGGGATTGGTGTGGAAAACTTTCCAATAAATAGGTTGGGGAAGAATCTGTCCTGGCTTACTTCTTCTTACTTCTTGCTTCTTACTCCTTACTTATTAAGTGTCCTTTCCTCTTTTAGAAAAGCACAATGGGAAAAGAAATAATTCAATATGTGCTACCTTAATTTCCAAACTGAAAATTCCTTTGATTCACCCCCAGAAATAACTCATGGCAGCACTTTATTAAGATATCACTGTCCTCCTAAAACTGTTCATCTCTCACAAGGGGTATGTTTACTTGAGCAAATGCCTCCAGTGGAATTTAACTTGGGCCAGCTCATTTCTATGGTGATTAAAGGTAGCTGATGCCCATCATATTCCACTGCATTACTAAAGCATCAACTGCAATTCTGTTGAAAAGAAAAAGAGGGATAAGATTGTCATAACGTTGTAGAAGGGGAGCGAAGGCCCATTTTGTAATGCCCATGAAAAAACATTTGTTTGTCTGATCTCGTTCTTCCTTTGCTGGCAGTAAGTCAGTCCAATTGGGTTCAGAGAGATTATATTTTTATCTCAGTTCAAAAATAAAATAGAAGAGCTGAGCTATCGGAGGAGTTCCAGGGCAGAGAAACACCTTGCAATTACTTTGGTTTGGAGGCATTAGATCTGCTGACATGGTGTTTTCCGATGTCTTTGTCTTTCAATCATGAAAGTCACTCTCAGGTTTCAAACATTTTCAGTTTTAAGTGGAAAGACACAGCTACATGAAAACAAGCATGCAGTCACAGATACAGGGGAAGTATTTTTTCATGAGCTCAGATTTTTATATGGGTGTTCTTTCTTGTGAGAGGGCTACAGAATTGGGTTCTTGAAGGCCAAACACCAATTTACGGGATAAAATACAATTAATGTCTCTCACACACACACAAAAAACAGAATTTCAGTTCACAAATTTTCATCTCTTTAAACAATAACAGATGTCTATTCTACTTTACTATAAATGGAATTTCACTGTAAGTGAAACAACCTACCTACATCTTGCTCACAGTCCAAAGAAGAAAGTATTTTATGGGGATCTAAGCACCTGATCCTGCAAGATTTGAGAGCATTCTGAAAAGCAGAGCATGCTCTCAGTCTCTGAGTCTTCATTGCAAGGTGAGAGTGCTCAGCAACTGCTAGGAGCCGATAAGTGCCCACCAGGATTGGAGCCTTTATGGAGGTGAGAAAACTGAAGTCCTCCCTCCAGTGGCCACTGGTGTGAAAAGACATTGCAATGCATCTCTTGCTCACCAATATCATATAACTATTACCTTGCATCCTCCCTAGCACAATGGGATGCTGATCCATAAATAGGGTTTCTAGTTGCCACAGTAATAAAATTAAATAGTAATATATAGGTCATAACTCTTTTCATATCAATTTCGCATTTTTGTATTGCACTCATAAAATATATACCAATTCCATTGTAGTTATATATGTTTATAGAGCTTTCAAGTGTTTTAAAAGTAATAGCA
Organism: Carettochelys insculpta; assembly: GCF_033958435.1. Lineage (NCBI taxonomy): Eukaryota > Metazoa > Chordata > Testudines > Carettochelyidae > Carettochelys > Carettochelys insculpta. Next base: position 134,460,540 of record NC_134138.1, on the reverse strand, counting down.
AATTAACCAGGTGTAAAAAAATTTAATGTGCTGCAAAATAGAAACTTTGCATATGAAAATGCAAAGGCAGGTGCTATAGAAAACTTACTTTGGTCTCTGCCAGTTTACCCTGGAAATGCATAAAAGGCAGATTCTGTAAGAACTTCTGGAGTGTGATTACAGGTCACAAAATATGCTGGAAAGTCTAAGGAAGCCCATTTAGTCAACTGGAAACAAAGTCCCAAGTTCATCTGGTGAGTGAGCTAAAGATTTGAGTACTTTAAGACTCAGTCCTTCTTCCCGAGAAGTAATTGGCAGATTCAATTTTGAGTTTGACACTGAGGCTACCATTTCTCCAGAGAGGAATTGTGAGTTTGAGAATCTCATTTTATGAAGTTAGATAACTGTGTTACAATCATGTATAATTTAACATAGCTTCATTTTGGTATGCCCATCCTTCCCTGTTGGTTCTTTTAGTGAGTTATTAAAACATGGTCTCCAAAATGAATTGATTCTTCATTTCTAATTTTTGTACTCAGCCTTTTATTAATGTTATGCTCTCTAAATAACTTTTTGTAGACATTTTCCCTTAACAGATGGAAGCTGTTTTATTTGATATAAATTATGATGGGTAATATAAAAAAGGTGAGAGATGAGTCTAAGATGACTCACACAGCCCTGAAGTCCCCCTCTCTCTGACAAGTGGTCAGCTAGTCACATCTCATAATGTTACCAATTTTGTTGTTTTCCAGCTTCCCTGGGAAATCTGAACATCCTCTCTGATTCCAATTCCCGAGGAAAACACTGGCAAATGACTATTTCTGAATCATTCTACTCAATAGCTAAAGAGGGATCTGGGGAGACAAATTTATTGCCAACTAACCTTAATCACTTACAACAAGAGGGTTTTTTGATGGCAGGAAAAGCCTCAGTTGTTTTCCATCTTTTAGCAAATCCACCAAAGAGCACTGTGTGACTGGATGCTCAGACATAGACCAATATGCATCAATCATAGTATAATATTAAATACATTCTAAACATTTATAAATAATCTCACAATCGTTCCATACATTACTGTAGGCCAAAATTTCACCTAACTCAAGTCATAATAATTGGATGGAACAAATGTTTATTCCAGATGCCAAATTCACAGATGAATATGAATGAGTTTCAGAAATCTAGAGAGTTGTAAAGAGCCTAATAGGTAAAATGGTCAAAAATGCTGAAGTTATTTAGGCTTCTCGGTCATATTTTCAAAAATAGCTTTTGTATGTAGTTTTGTTTAAAAAATTGTTCTACTACCAACAAGGACAATGTAATCTTTTTTTTCCCTTGCTGAACAGTTCTGTGCCCTGTGTAGATTCCATGTATTCTATATAGATTCTTATAACATGTTCATCAAAATAGTATTTGAGCCCATTCCAGTAGTGAATTAAATAATGGGACTATACACGTCATATGCTTGTTCTTTCATGCTATCCCTTCAGGGAAGTGTGTGTGCAGTTTGGGAATTTTATATTAAATACATGTACACACAGACAAACAGACAGAAATGTGTGTGTGTATGTGCGTGTTTGTGCTAGAGGAAGCTAGATCAAAGAAATGAACTCAAAGAAATTAAAGATTCTAGTTTCCAAATCATATCTGCCAATTTATCTGCCATAAACAAATTTCACTATTTTTTCCTCCCATTAGACCCTCAGTGCCAACATATTTAAGGAATGGATGTATTATATTTAATCCTGTGCACCAACCGAACTTCTGTGCTAAGTATCGGTCAGTCAGTTACACTTGCAGATAACTGATTTGCAGGGGTGTCTCTGAGGGCAGAGAATGCAGAATCTTTATTAGTGATGATGATGCTTAAGGCACAATAAAATCAGCTTGCCTTTCAGATCACAGTTTACAGGCCTGGCAAAATATAACTTTTTTTTTTTGCTTGAACAGTAAAAATATTTGATGTGGAAATTATTGTAGAACCTCATGATGAATGTCTACAGTCACTTTTTAAGATTGTAGTAGCATTTCAATCACAGAGAAACTAAACCAGCAAAAACAAATAAACAATTTCCAAAATAAATTGAAGATTTTTGCCTGCTCTGCAGAATCTGTAAGTATAATGCCAATGAACAGGAAAAAGCTAAGACAGTAAACTAAAGATATGAATACTGTTAAACAAGCATACAGAGTATTGTTAATTTCAAAATCTAGGCCAAAACACCACTATTTACAAATGAAAAAAAAGAGAAAGGAAAAGATTTTTTCCTCTTTATTGTTATTATAATTGTACAGTTTCTGGCCGCATGGAAACAACAAAAAGCAAATTATGTTATAAAATACTGAAATTTTTTTCCCATCAGACTTATCTGCTCTGCAGACAGATAAATGCCAGAAGTGTTACTGTAATGTGTAAGTTTTGAGTCAGGGTGACTATTGGTAATAAGGAGAAAAAAACCCTGATAATAGTGCATTCAAGGTTGAAGACATTCTAGTTTGTTCCTACTCTCAAAGTTCCTTAAGGCAACATGTACTTTAGTAACATATATCTACTTGGTAAACTTTGGGTAGTGAACAAGAGTGGATGCCGAATATATCGATAATGCAACTTGATCTCTTTTTTAAAACATCTAATGGAAGGGTAACTGAAGCTTGTAGCCTTATTCCTGTCTTTTCATAGTTTTGAAGGGCCCATTTTGATACCACCAAGAATCTATGCACTTTTGTTTGAGAAGCTTTTGTTGCTTCATAGAAACTTGCTCTGTGATGGAGACCTGTAACAGGAATGTAATAGGGTCACCTCCCCTCCCCCTGCCCTCATCACATGGGTGGCAGGAGTGGCAGCCTGCAGTGTTGGGAAATGAAGCATTGCTCTGGTTGCCTCATGCTCCATGCCTGGGACGCCTGGGGAGAAGCTGCCCTTCCCTAGGGACAGCCCAGGGTGGGAGACTTGCGATCATGGCATCTAATAAGACCTGCTGTATAACATGGGCCATAGAACTTTCCCAAAATAGTTTCTATGGATGATTGTTTAAACACGGAGAATGCACCACATCCCTGGTAAATTGTTCCAATATATAATTGCTCTCACTGTTAACAAGACATGTCTTGTGTGGGCCTAAAGTTACTAGATTTAATGCTGAACCTAAGTCCTCTTTGGGTGTCTAGATTTTAGGCTGTCTGTGCCTCAGTTTCCATGAGTAAAACAGAGATAACTACACTTCTCTATCCAGACCTGCCAACCTCAGGGGGCAGGGTAGGGGGAGGTAAAGGAGGCAACTACGCCAGGCCTGGCAATTTGAAAGGGTCTGGTGCGCTTGGCCACGGCCGCTACTGCAGCAGCAACCAAAGCCCTTTTAAATTGCTACTGGAGCTGTGGGTGACACACTCTGTGTGGCACTGAAAGCTGGCCCCTGCCCCACCTCTTCAGCCTGAGGCCCTGTCCCTTCTGGGAGAATGGAGCAGGCCCCCTAACCTTGTCCAGGGGCCTGGCAATTCTGTTGTCTGCCCCCCCACCCGTCTCTATCTCACAGGGAAATTGTGGAGAGAGACAGTACAGATTATGAGGTGCTCAGCTACTACACTGATGTGGGAGAGGCACGTAAATTACCTAAATACTAGCGCGTTGTGCTGGGGTGGAAGAGGGGGAATTTTGCCACTTAAAGCTTTTACCTGATACAAAAGTCAAGTGCTTCTTGCATACATGCTGCCTCAGAAATACTTTAGACAGCACTTCATTACTAATCATGAAAACTTCAAAAATTACTTAGATTTGACTGTTTTAAAAAAATTTCAAGAATCAGAATTCACATCACCAATCAGCCTTCCATGGTGTGGCTTTTTTTTTGTTTTTTGTCTTATAAAAGTAAAAGACTAGTATATTCAGGCACTTATTCCTAGGGGAGAGAACTGGTTATATTTTCTTCTAAAATAAGTGAATCTCTGTCTAACACACACACACACACACACACACACACCACTTGGTCCTGATCCTGGTCTGCATCCAAGCTGTGTTTGCTGCACTTTTAAGAGGAAGGAGGCAGAGAGGGACACAGGTAACATGAAACCAGCTAACGGGATCACTTTAGCCATACTTCTTTTTCCTTTGTTACAACCAGGTCTGCTCATAGCAATTCCAGGCCCCAGGGCAGCACAATCAATGGGCCCCCCTCCCTCTGGGACAGAGCCACAAGCCACCCCCACCCAGGGAAACTTGAGCACCACCCCTCAATCAGAGAACAACTGTTACGTGGCAACCCCATCCTCCTCCCTAGAGTTGCCCCTCCCACCCTCCTTCCCCTCTCTGACATGCCCATCCCAGCTCTTCCCCATATCTGTCCATGCCCAGCTCAGCTCCTTTCTCTCTCTACCCCCGTAGCACACTTTTGCTCCTCAGCAGTTCTGTGCCTCCCCTCACCCGCTCCAGCTCCACTCCTTTCTTCCAGTCATCCCTGGCTACCTCCACCTCAGACCCTCCCCGCTTTTCCCTTGTTAGTCCAGTTCCTCCTTGCTCCCTACAGTCCAGTGCCCAGCTCTACCCCAGAGCTCCACTCTCTCTTTCTCTTCCCAGCCTGACCCCCTCTATGCCCAGCCCTGCTTTCACCTCCCCACTCGCACACACAGTTACAACCTCCAGGCCCTCTCCCGCCCTGCAGCTCCACAAATCCAAGCTGCAGGACCTGCCCATAGTCCTTTCATGCTGCTACAACAACACTATTTAAAAGGTACCAGGCAGGGCTACAGCAGTGGCAACCCCAGACCCACTTAAATCCACTGGGCACTGATGCAGTTGGCCCTTTTGTCCTACTCTGTTTGCAGGTTACAATCCCTACATTGGTCACTTGGCACCAGAGGATTTGATTCCACAAGCAGAATTCTCCACAGCCATTTAAGATAGGTTTAAGCTGCTCTGCACTGCCCGAGTAGTGTATAAAACTGCTTTGTAAGAATTTAAGATCCTTCCATAATTTTTCCTGCAAGGAGTAGATATATTTTCCCCTTCTCTATAAATTTTGTTTTCTCATTTGCTAACTTTATTATGACATATTATTGACCTGGGTCTCAAGCTTTGCTCACCCTAGACATTTAATCTGTAAGTTAATGAAGGCACAGTAGTACTCACCATGAGGAGGATTGGCAGCACTGGGCCCTGTGTTTGGATCCAAACTTGCCTTCCTTGAGTACCCAAAGTATAAAAAGGAATCTTTTGCCTTCTTTGTGCTCCTCAAAAGCATACGCTCATTTCAATGGGGATTTTGAGTATTGCAGTGAGAGCAAAATTCATTCAATTGCAGCAAAAAAATAAATAAATAAAAAATAAAAAAATTAAAAAAAAAAAAGGTCCAGAATGCATTGCTTAATTCCCACATAAACTCTGATTTCAGGGGGTTAGGCCTCCAGCTTGACTTCTGCTTTGTGAGAGTGTCTAGCAGCCTACATTCATTTGATTTTCTAATTGAAAGAAAAACGTCATTATTTCTTCTAGTTTCACAAATGCAAATTTATGTCCCTAATATAACAAATTTCAAAAATGTATTAGGGTGGGGTGCACCTGCATGTGCATCTGATTTTTGTTTGTTCATTTTTAACGCTGTAATTATGTGAAGAAGAATAGACTGTGTTTATCAGTGTCTTTATTCCGCGATGGATTTTCCTTTGTGTTCTCACATTTTTGCCAGTCTTCCTGTGGCTGTTTGCCTTACTCAGACCTCCCTTTCACTTTAACCTGTAGACTTGTTAGAACACTGAACTTTTGGAGCCAGTTCCTCACCTGGAGTAAATCAACACAAGTCCATTGATTTCACAAGTTTATACCAGAGACCTGTCCCTCAGGAGTTAACATACAAAGCAAAATAAATGAACATAGAAGGTTTGCCTTATCAGGCAAACAAATTGTCCGTACTGTGATTTACCCCTAGAGGCAAATATGACATTTTCTTTCAAATGAGAGGGTTAAAAATGACCTAAAACAGTGCAGGGAAATACTGAAAGTAATAGTAAGACTATTATTGCCTGAGATGGATGCAATCTGCTGTTTTCTTGCTGCCCTACCAATATCCGAAAAATTAACGATGTGATTTAAGACCATAAAACTTGCAGCTCAATTGTGGCAATTTATGTTCCTGTAAGCCTGATATGTGCTTGAGATTCCCAATTTTTTTGCTGCATAGTGTACAGAATATTTTTATTTTAAAGATCAGAGTAATTTCCACAATTTTATTTCCAATTTTTTTTAAATGAAACATCTTTGTTTTGCAGAAAGATGTTGAAATTTGCCTCCATTACAACTTTCTTTTTAGTAACTCGAATTTATTTTATACATATGAAAAGGAAATATTCGTCCAATGCATTGATTTCTTGCAGAGTAACACAACTGAAAGACAAATCAGAAGAAGGTATAAATACATCTATCAGTGTGTTTCAGTTCCCAAGTGAGAATGGTAAGCAACCTATTGCTCCAACCTTTTCTCCTTCTTCACTGAATATAATGTTTTCAGGTTCTGTTAGGAGCATGTCTAATTCATTTTTCCAGTTTGGTAAGACTTGCCCCTAGTCATTTCCTATTTGCTGTCTTGCTGTGAGTGGAGCCACATTCTTTGTGAGAAGTCAGTTTGGTTCTAGTGATTATCTCTGCTGAATGAGCATGCTCAGACCTGGTCCTGTCCTCAGTGGATTGAAATGATGCCTGTTCATGCTGGGGCTGTATCTTAACAGCATGTTAATAAACACACAGGGAATGTATCATGCAAACAAAGGCACACAACCCTGAGGCTACAACACACAGATTCAAAGATAGTAATAAACAGACAGTGATATAAAGTAAGAAATAGCTTTGTTATCAATAGTAACAGAGAGAAAGCTGTGCTAGGCTATATGCAATGTGTCTGTGCTTGTGGTAGGAAGAGTTAGCACCAAGATGCACTGTCATTTTCCCTTGTACTTTCCCTTTGATGAGCACTACAGTAAGGTTCAGGAGGAGTTACATGGATTAAATGGAATTAGGTCCATTCTTACTTCTTGATGGAGCAGTTTACAATACAAGGCATATTTCCTACTAGGCTATTAATTACATTTCACTAAATTCTTTAAAATGTGGGTGATTTAATACAAACTTTACTGTGTGACTGCAAAAGAGCGAGTACAATCACAATTGTTATCACTTTCCATCCTATGCAGTATCAACATCCTATTGCTCTCAGAAATAAAACAGAAATAGAAGCAAGCACTACACTAACAGAAGGGTAAAATGCTCTCTGCTCTCTGATTTGCTCACCTTGATCATTTTTTTTTCCGATTTGTCCACCTTGTTTACTATTTTTGGTTCACTGTGCCTTAAATATTGAGTCTGTTCTGGTCTGGCTATGGTTTGAAGAAGTGGGCCTGTCCCACGAAAGCTCACCTAATAAATTATTTTGTTTGTCTTTAGAGTGCTACTTGACTACTTTTTCGTTTTAGAAGGGTAAAATGTTACCCTTTCATCTACATAATACACATACACATTCCCCCTCCCCCCCAATGATCCACTCCTGCACACTCAGGCTAGGGCTACACTGTATGTATATCTCCAAGTAACTTATTTTGAATTTGGTGCCTCTTTCGAACTTATTGCTATCTTCTCACAATGGCCGCATCTATACTAGTAAGTTCTTTCAAAATGTTTTTCAAAAGAAGGAGCTCTTTTGAAATATCCAGCAGAGTGTCTACACACAAAAAGCATTTTCTCAAAATGAAATCAAAATAATGCAGCACTCCTTTCTAAAGCTCTCCTGTTTCAGGAAAAGCGCCTTCTTTCGAAAGCTTATTTCGAAAGAAAATGTGTAGACACTCCGCGGGCCCTTTTTTTCGAAAGAACGGTCCTCATGGGTTTGATTTTTTGATTCCTGGTCCATTCTTTTGAAAGAGTGGGGGCTGTGTGGATGCTCTCTTTTGAAAAAGCAGATCACTCTTTTGGATCTACTTTTTTGTGTGTGGATGCACTCTTTCAGAAGAAGTTCTTCTGGAAGAGACTTTTCGGCAGAACTTCTTTCCAAAGATCACTTCAGTGTAGACATAGCCAACGAGGGGTAAGGGGAATGACATACCGCACTTGAAATAGCTTTGCTCTGCTATTTCGAGTGCAGTGTTTAGCCGGGGGGGCAGGTTCTCTTCAAGGGTAGCCATTACCATAACCATATCCTCAGAGAAAAATATAAAGCTTTTCATTTTAATACATCAAAATAATGCCAGATGAAGATCATTTTAAAGGACCTAATACAAAAATGATGCTGGAAAGATAAGAAATATTCATTGACTATCTGGAGACTGTTCTGTACCGAGCAAGAAAAAGCACTGAAAGATGCAGTATTTACACACACACACACACAAAACCTCTTTTGTTTTCATTATGTATATGATTAATTAGGATCTCTCGGGAAGAAAACTAAAGCTACATTTAATACATTTCTTTAATTCTGAAAAGGAATCAGGATCTATCATTGCCTCTTGGTTCCAAAACTTAACATAAGCTCATAAGAATGAAGCAAGCAATTGTTTTCCTCTTTAGAAAAAAATCAAATGTAGGACAAAGTAAGGCATGACTTTGAGACTAGCAGTGGTTTTAGAAACCAGCTCACTGTCCCATTTGCAAGTAATAGACTTGAGAGCTTAATGGCAATTAACATGAACTAATGTATTTTTCAGTTTAGGTATGTGCCACTTACCAACCATTCAAATGGTCTCAACCATAATAACAGTAAATAAAAAGCCAACATCACCATTTGCATTAAGGCTCTGCTTAAAAGCACAGTAAAGTTGATGGGAATCTTTCTACTGACTTCTATGGCCACAGGCTCAAGCCCTGAAGACAGTGCCGTACAGCACTGGCAGGAAGAGCTATGGACTTTCTAAAAAAGCTCTTTTGCACCCACCTCTGGGCATGTTGTACAGTAAGCATGCTTTACTCCATGCAGTGATGCAGATTCCACTGCATCGCCTAAGCCAGAGCACTTGTTCTCAGCAACAAAGCAAGGCAAAACAGTCTGGTCTTGGACCAAGGGTTAGCTGTCCCTGTCCTGGCCCCTTTCTTCTCTGTTCACTATGACCCAGCTATTGATGTGAACAATGCGGCTGATCCCCAGATGCTGCAAACCGACATCAGGTCAGGATCCTGCTCCACTGTAGGAGGCGCCGAACAGGATGGTGACTCCAGTCCAGAAGATGTCAGCTCACTCAGGAGAAACCCTCCAGTGGACACTTCAGTAGCAGTTCCTGATTCATCGACCACCGAGTATTTGAGAGGGAATGCATTTCCCGAACAGCCACACAAAATAGCAGTGCAGTGGATAGTTAAGTCTGGATACATGTGCACAGTATACACATGTGTTGCCTCCAGGGCACAGTAACAAGGAAAAAACTGTAGTCTGTGCTGGGGATTGTTGGGACAGAAAGCCACTTGATTTTACACAGGGATATTCCAAAGTGTTTTGCTTGGGTGATGAGGTGAACCAATAGTGCCAATTTACGCACCACTTTGCACATAGGAATCCTGCATGGCTTGGCACATTCAAACCTATTGCACTTCACCTGCTGTGTTTCCTCTGGGGCTCTTCAAGCTATGCCAGCAGTGTCATTATACAGTAAATGACTTACCCTAGCCGAAAAGCAGGTCTGTGATAATGCCTCTGGCTTCATTGACATGCTGCAGTTTGCAGCAGAGAGCTGTAACTGCGCTGTTGCATAGTACCGCACTGCAAAAGGTCAGGCATATTGTATTGCTGGGATATGTATAATTCAGTGTCTGGAGATGTCCCAATAATTTGATGCAGAAAGACGGAATGGGGCACAAGGCAAAGAGGGAAACTCTGTGTACTTCTTCAGGGAGCCCAGAACTCCCAGCCCATGGAAAATAAGTGAAAGGTGGTTGTATTTTCCTTTTAATCCCTCCTGATTCCAGATCGCTCCAGTAGCAAGCATGGCTCCCAGGGTAAAGTAGGCAGCTGGATACCTGTGTGGCAGCGTGGACATGCCTACGGTAAGATTGCTACAAGCCCAGTCCCTCCAATCTCTACCCTAGTGCTGGGGCTGAGAGGGGAGAGTTCATAAGCACTCGAGGGGGCATTCTTCCATAGCTGGATCTGGGCATGCTCCAGCCCTTCATAAGGTCCTGCTGCAGTATATAGAAGGCACAAAGGCTGTATCTCTCTCTAAGTCTTTAATAAAAGTGTTTTATAGCCCCAGGCATGTGGCACCATGCCCATTATATAGGCTTGGCCCATATTTTCACCATGTGACATGAACAGCAAACACTCTCTGGGATAACTCTTTCTGAACAATCTTTCAGATTCTTTGGCATAGCTGCCAAGTTCTGTGTCACTCTGTGAGTGACATTTTTGAAGGATGTTGGAAAGTGAAATGAACCAGCTTTTGATTCAGCCTGTCTCCTCTTCTGATCATAAGGTAGTGGTGATAATGCATGACACATCCATAGCGCCTTACATCCAAAGCACCCTGTGAGAGAGGCATGTACAACTCTCCCCAGTGTAAGGATGGAGAAATAAGGCATGGAAGTATAATAGGTATAAGGGCTACTTCTCCTCATTGCCAGGAATCTGAGGGTTTACAATTCAGACCACATGCTTAGGAATCTTTACCCTAAAAATGGATTAAGTTGTTTAACTGAGGCATCTAACTCTGAAAATGTCAGCCTCTCTCAATGCAGTGCCAAGTAGCAAAACTCCCCAGGGCAAGTTCTGGGTTTAAAGCTAGAATAATACCCACACCATGAAAGAGAGACCCATACATTCAGCCCCAAATATTATTTCAACATAAGCAAATCAGCTCAGCAAACAACTTCTCCACAGTCCTCTTAATCCCCACACTGAGTTGTACATTAGTCAAAAGGCAAAGCAGGCTGCAAATTCTGCTGAACTTAGAGCAGCACAGCTCTGCCAGTGTTTTCAGTTAAATCATTACTTATTTACTTGTATTCCCAAAGCAGCATCTGGTCCTTAATCTCCGGAGCAGAGGGAACCATTTGCACAGATCGTAGTGACTGCATGCCAAGGAGACGTTTCCAGGGCTTCAGGAGCTGACCATATGCTACATCTTTTCCCAGCTGGAGTAAAGCCACACAGCCACCACTTAGCTCTTAACCAGTATGGGTAAAAAAATTAAAGATGAAAGGGAAATCATGTGTGGTGTGTCAGCACTGGATGGAAGGGAGGAATCCACATTGCAGTGTGTCTGTGTAATATGTGAGAGACAGAGAGGATTATGCAGGTAAAAGTACAGTAAGTATGTGCTTTAGTAGGGACTGGTGATTTTTTTGGAGACAACTCACTCTGTGGAGACCCCAAAAGGCCCCCATTACTAGCATAGATGTAGGGTCAGCCTCCCTTTCCAAAGACTCCTACAATAAATTGGAAGAATCCTAGTTCTTTGGGTCAGGAATGATTGATTATGATGCTAAAAGGGAGAAGAGAGAGATTAAGGAGTTATTTGCATTCTCCAAGTAAGCCTTCAGGAGTTGTCCAGAGCCAAGCCCTACAAACAGACACTGCAAGATCTGGTTTGCGTGAGCCACACAAATTATACCCTGGCTCTCTAGTCATTTGTCTGGGTGCAATGGGGGTGTCTGAGAGTAAGGTGTGCTCCTAAAGAAGTGGCATTAGAATCTTTTGAGAGCTGCCCTGCTTGTACTGGGGTAGATAGTTAATACAATGACAAAGCACTGTGACTCTGGTGATATTCAAAAGGGAGCAGACAATGTTGAGTCCAACCCTCCCTACTCTTCCTTTGGTTAATCATATATGAATTTTGCATTCAGTTAAAGTTGTGTCTCCAGCCGCTCGTACTTTATATCATCACCATGATAAGACGTTCTCACTATATGTAGAATGACCCTGATTCAGGCTGGTGTTTGCAGATCAACATGATTTTAATGAAATAAAAGGCACATCCAGCCCAGCCTGGTTTGAGAACACCACCTACCCTGTTGCCAGAACAGACAGGGAGACAGAAATATATCAAAGCCACCTAGGCACTTAAAAGGGAATAGGAAATAAAAGGGATGTGTCCAAGCAGTGCTGGTGGCAGGTGTCAGAAAGCGAACATCAGCAGGATCAAATAAAAGAGATTTTTTCTGTTGCTTCTTGAAAGGAAATTTGAAAAAATCCAAGACCCTCATGTTTTGATTAAATACAAAAATAATATCGATGAGGGAAACACTCAAAAATAGCCTGGTCCCAATACATAGGGATTCAGACTTCATATCATTCACTTCCTAGTACACAATAGAAAGACACAATGCTCAGCTTCACACATCTCTCCTCGTATGCTCTCGTGATTCCCTCAGGACTGCGGAATGAGCTTCCTGTGCGGGCTGTGGAAAACGGCACATTGTTTTCAGATTCTAGGTTTGGATCCTGGAAAGCATCTTCTCTAGGAAATGGCCTTTACTTTCACCCATCATGAGACAGTTACAGTGCCCCACCAAGAAAAAGCAGACACTGTGCATCACAGAGATAAAGCCAATTGGAGGATGGGATAGAAGAGGTGAGGTTTTGAATCTAATCTTCTAGCACAGCACCTTTACCAGTCTCCTGCTTTCAAAGAACCATTTTAGCCCTTCCCCACTTTAGTTAATGAACAGGATGCGGGCTCAGGAAATCTTAGTTCATTTCTCTGTTCTGCCACTTATTTCCTCGGGGACTCTGGAGAAGTCACTTTCTCTGTGTATGTGTTGTTGACAGGGCTGGTAGCTCCTAATATGTGAGTGCTTAATTTTCACCCTTAATAATGTTTCTTTAACACCGTCTTGTGTGTGAAATTTCCTAGCAAGTTGAAACATACAGTAAATTTTATCCTGTGGCCTCACATACACATCAGCAAGGGATATCAACTCCATTAGAACTTTTAGGTCAAACTCTCAGACTGCCCTACCCCCCCAGTTATAACCTCATCTACCCTATCCTCTCCAGCCTGTCCTTGCCCCAGTCCTGTCTCTTCCCTGCCTCTTGCTGTTCACCCCAGTCCCATTTTCCTCACATAACCAGCCCCAGTCTCCATCCCTCAGGATTCTCACCACAATCCTAGTTTCCTTGCCAGCAGATCCGAGGCTCTTCCCCTCTGGAGTCTCAGCTGTAGTCTCTGTTCCACTCCCAGCCCTAGTCTTTTAATTCTGCCATTCCTGTCTCCCCACAATGCTTTTCTTCTGTCTTCTTTGCCCAGTCAATCCTAGATCCCCCCCTTGAACTCATTAGATAAATTATTGGTTTCATGTTATTCACTTAGAACTATTATTTATTACACCAGTTGGCCTGTCCTTTTCAGTATTTTGTTTGTTGTTTTACATTGTTTTATGAACTTTTAATTATTGTTGTTTATTTATTTTAGTAATTGAATTTTAATTGTCTTTAGAGCACCCTGATTACTTTCCCAGGGAGGCACTAAATAAATAAAATCATTATAACTATAATAAATGCAATAGATGATAAAGGTTATTTTATAGTGCATTGTGAGTAGAAATCCTCTCCTCCCTCTCCCAGTAGTTCCTGCAGGTTAGAATGGGGTAGGTAGGAAGTAAAATGCCAAGCTTCAAATTCCCCCTCTGCCACTGATTACATCTGCAACCTTGAACGAGTCACGTTTCTCTTTGACTAAGTTAATTCATCTGTGAAAGGATTACTATGAGGTTTATCTACGTCACCAGAATCAGCAGGTGAATTAGATAATATTTATAAAGCCTTCTGATCTCCCCCATGAACACAATACAAATATAAATATAAATACAAAAATAAAATCCTTAATTATTTAGATTATTAACGGTATAACAGAGACACTGGTACAATCTCCCATGCAAGTGGAAGCTACTGTTGGTTGATTTAGAATCTTCAATTAGTGCATTCTACACTGCTTACACAGCAAGCGGGCAAGTCTTTCTTAGATGTGTGTCAGGGCAGGAGACGTGCATACACACCAGAAGGGAAACAGTTCCCACGTTTCCATGCTAAATATAATTACAGAAAAGGTTTCCTGTAGTCCCTATGGAATATAGCCCTCAGTGATTTGTAGCACTCTGCTTTTCAAAATACTTCCCCTCCCCACCAGAAGATTCCTAGAGGCAAAATGTTTTGCTGTGGGGTAATGGCATGAAAAAGTCAAAAAAGTATTAAACACTAAACAAGGATAACAGTTCTAAGTTTTTAAATCAAAGTCCCTTTGAACATTGTACAGACACAAAATAAACTTTGAAAATGACTGTTCTCTTTTTTTGTAGTTGTTATTGGAACTTTTGTAATTTAAAAATACCCTGACTCAATTTAAACCAAATGTGTTAAATTTGTTTCTTTTACGGCACTGAAGCCCTGTACCAGGCTTTAAACAAAAGAGACATTTTCTTCTGTTGGCAGCTCATTAGAAACGTGTAGAAACTGGAGGTTATTATAATACTAGCTCCTTAACTCTAGTGGCAATAGCAGTCACTGCTAGCTATGAATTAAAATCCTTACTGTCACAAATAGATTGCCCCAAGGGGGTGTATTTGGGGCAACACTACTCTGTATCCTCATTGGCTGCAAGCAGGTACAGTGACCTTGTCTAAGCCACCAGACATTGGTGCAAGGATATACTGACTACAAAAGGCGATCAGTTTCTAAGCTATTGCTAATGTAGGGTCAAAACAAAAAAGCAGTCAAGTAGCACTTTAAAGACTAACAAAATAATTTATTAGGTGAGCTTTCATGGGACAGACCCACTTCTTCAGACCATAGCCAGACCAGAACAGACTCAATATTTAAGGCACAGAGAACCAAAAACAGTAATCAAGGAGGACAAATCAGAAAAAAATGATCAAGGTGAGCAAATCAGAGAGTAGAGTGGCAGAAGGCGACACATTAACATGTGGTTTGAACCGGGATGGGAATTTTCTGTGTCATTATAGGGACTCTTTTGTATACTTGGCTTACTCTAATTCTTGACCCCGCCCACTTCTCCTCCTCTCCTCTCTGATTTGTTCACCTTGATTATTTTTTTTTCTGATTTGTCAACCTTGATTACTATTTTTGGTTCTCTGTGCCTTAATATTGAGTCTGTTCCGGTATGATTATGGTCTGAAGAAGTGGGTCTGTCCCACGAAAGCTCATATACTAAATTATTTTGTTAGCCTTTAAAGTGCTACTTGACTGCATTTTTGTTTTGATAGTTTATAGACTAGCGCGGCTTTCTCTCTGTTACTAGTATAGGGTGTTTGGACACCAGAGAATAAAGCAGAATGTCCCAGTCTGGTCAATTATAAAAACATAAGAACTGCTATATGGGGTCAAACGGATCCATCTATCTCAGCAGCCTTTCTTCTGACAGTGACCAATGCCAGGTGCTTTATCATGAGTGAACAGAGTAGGGCAATTTATTGAATGGTGTATTCTGTCATCCAGTCCCAGCACCCGAAAGTCAGGGCTTTAGGACATCCAGAGCATAGGTGGGCATCTCTAGTTAATGCTGGACCTATCCTCCCTGAATTTATCTAATTCTTGTTTGAATTTAATTGTACTTTGACTTTCACAACAAACCCTGGCAATGCGTTCCACAGATTGATTGGGTGTTGTGTGAAGATATATTTCCTTATATTTGTTTTAAACTGCTGACTATTAACTTCATCGAATGATCCCTGGTTCTTGTGTTACCAGAAGGGATAAGCAATACCCCACCAATCATGGTTTCACAGGTTTTTATCATAATGCCACCCCACAGCAGTCTCTTCTCTAAGATGAAGAGTCCCAGTCTTTTGTAACCTCTCCTCAAACAGAAAATGTTCTATACCCCAACCATTTTTGTCGCCCTTTTCTGTGCCTGTTCCAATTTTAGCGTATCTTTTTTGAGATGTGGTAACCAGAGCTTCACAAAGTGTTCAAGGTACCTTTGATTTATATAGCAACAATATGATATCTTTTGTCCTATTATCTGTCTCTTCTGTAATGATTCCCAACATTCTCAGCTTTCTTTGATTGCTCCTGCACAGTGAGTGGGTATTTTCAGACAGCATTGCTTATAATTCCAATCTCTCTCTTGAACTGTAACAGCTATATAGAGTCCATATTTTGAATATGTACTTGGGATTGTGTTTTCCAACGTGCATTACTTTGCACTGATCAGCATTGAATTTCTCGTGCCATTTCTTAACCAGACACCTAGTTTTGTGAGATATCTTTGCACTCAGCTTCAGCCTTAATTAAACTAAGTTATTTTGTATTGTCTGCAAACTTTGCCACCTCTCTGATTATCCCTGTTTTCTGGTCATTTATGAAGATATTGAACAGCACATGTCCTGTTACAGATCGTATTTAACAGCTTTCCACTATGAAAACCATTTATTCCTACCTTTTGTTTCCAGACTGTTCTGGTCTGGCTATGGTCTGAAGAAGTGGTTCTGTCCCACAAAAGCTCACCTAATAAACTATTTTGGTAGTCTTTAAAGTGCTACTTGGCTGCTTTTTGTTTTGATAGTGTATAGACTAGCACGGCTTCCTCTCTGTTACTTTTGTTTCCTGTTGCCTACTTACTGATCTATAGAGGACTTTCCCTCTTAGCTCATGACTGCTTATTTGTTTAAGAGAGGTTAGTGAGAAACCATATTAAACATTTTTGAAAGTCCAAATATGCTACATCCACTGGATCTTCCTTGTCCACATACTTGTTGAGCCCCTTAAAGATTCCTATAGATTGGTGAGGCGTGATTTCACTTTTCAAAAGATATGTTGATCCTTCCCTGACATACGTTCATCAATGTGGCTGATAATTCTGTTCATTATTGTAATTTCAAACAGATTTCCTGGTACAGAAGTTACTCTTGCCAGCCCGTAATTACCAGGTTTGCCTCTGGAGACATTTTCAAAAATGAGCCATAGTTATACTCCATTCAGAAGCTGATTTAAGCAACAGATTACATGTCACAGTTAGTAGATCTTCAATTTCATATTTGAGTTCCTTCAGAACTCTTGTGTATATACCATCTGGTCCTGGTGACTTATTCCTGTTCATTTCACACATTTATTTCAAACTCTCCTCTCTTGACTCCTCAATAAGGGTCAATTGCTCAGATTTTTTGACTAAAAAAATGGCTCAGGTTTGGGACTTTCCCTCACACCATATATAGCGAAAACTGATACATAGTATTCATCGAGATTGTCTGAAACAGCTTTGTCTTCCCTGAGTGCTCTTTAACACCTTGTTGGTATATAGGCCCCACTGAAACTTTGGCAGGCCTTCCTGCTTCAATCACACTTAAACACACACACACACACACACACACACATTTTTTGTGTCTTTTGACATTTCTCTCTGTACTTTTATATTTAATTTACCCACTGTGGCTAGGAAGTCAGTGGAGGTGCTACCCAGCTGTTTTTTTTAAGCCAGAGAGCCAAGGCCAGACAGCAATAGACAGGGATGAAGGGTAAGAATAACTGAAGGGTGTGTTTGATTGTTCTCAGAAACAAAGAGCCAGGGCAGCACAGGGAATGCTATGGTTGCACCGGAGAACCACGGCATGGTGAAACATACCAGGGCTGCTCACGATGCATTACCTGAATTATGGTGTTAGGATTTTTTTATGCCCACTGGCTTTTCTTCTGCAGTAAATTAACCCCACTATATCATGATCAGTGGCACTAAAGTCAGAAGGCCCATGATCCCTAGAGGACTGTTATTGATGTGACACCAGAGAAAAATGATCTTGAGATCTTGAGTACCTGTGAGCAACTCAGCCATATGGCAGAACAATGTGCAGGGTTTAATAAAGTTCCACATGGTCAAAGCTCCACACACACCCTTCCTACTCCTGCGACACACGGTTATCTGAAGCCACCTTCCCTGAGCAATATGAGCTGGTGAATTACTAGAGAACCTGGTGAGGGGAAGCAACAGGGGTTGGCCTCCCTTTCTGCACTTACTGTGATGGTGGGAGCTGGAGCAACCCAGCAGCCTGCTCCACTCCACCCTGCTGTTCTCTCCCAGACCACTGCACTCTGCTTCAATGAGTGAAGTGGAGCACTCAGGGGCTAGGACCAAGACCAGTCTCAAACGAAAGACATTGACCTCATTTTGCCTTATTCACCCTTGCTGTTCCATGCAACTGGGGGCCTTGACAGATTCCCTGCTATGTGCAGGGCAGTCTGCAGCACTTGGGATCAAGATTTCACATTAGACAGTTGCTTAAACGTGGAGTGTGTGAAGGAAGCTTCAAGAGAAAGGATAAAGGCCCTCAGAGGCACAGCACTCCCAGAAGTATGTGCCGTAAGACAGCAGAAAAGGGGAGCAGGTGCTCGCCTACCCACAGTGAGATGCATTTTCTATGGAAGACAAGATGAGCCCACACAAGGGCAGCATTGCAAAGAATATAGCAAACTGATGGATTTTAGCAACATGTACAAGAGCAGATGCTCTCAGAAAGAGCCAGTTATTCTTGCTCAGGAGGGGGATGATGATCATGACTTTACCCCTGAGTCTGTGAGCATATCAGGTTCAGGCTGTTGGAACAGGGAAGAAACATGGAACTATACCAACCTCCATGCATGTAGCAATGCTAATAGATATTCTCCTGCAATGCGATTCTTCGGGATGAATAGGAGGTAAAACACGCCCATTGCACAAAGTGGTTGTAATCTGTACAATGAGAGCATACTGTAGCCTGTCAGACGTGTGATTTCATAGTAATTAACTTCAGAAATAAACAGTACCAACTGAAGTTTGTGGTGCTGGGAGATAAGAACCAGGCCCGCCGATGGAGGGCGGGAGGAAAGGGCAAAGGGGGTGATTTCCCTCCAGTCCCTTTGAATTGCAGCTGCTTGGCAGGAGGGGAGGTGGTGAATGGCCTTGGCCTCACCCCTTCTGCCCTTGGCCTTGTCCCTTGAGAGCACAGAGCTGGGGCCTCGTTCCACCTTGCCTCTCATCACCACCGATATGAAGCATTGACTTTCTCTTCAGGAACATGGCCATACAAGCTATGGGTCTGACCAGGGTGGAGCGTCAGAACTGTGTAGCTGCAAGGCAAAATGGGGAGTCCCATGGAAAAGGGAAGCAATCTTGATTAAAGTAAACTGGCACAATGAGAATTTAACAGAAAGATAGAAAAATGAAATGAAAACTGATGAATCAGCTACATAGGACGGAAGGAGTGGAAATGAAGGTGGGAAGAGGGGAAAGAAAATTACTGCAAGTGTCTTTTAAGTAAATTGAATTGCCTGAGGTCACTATGAATATTAAAGATGGGGAAACTGTCCTTGTAATTGATATCTTTATTAAAAGTGTCGAACTTGAGAATAAACTCCAGTTCATATGTCTCCTTTTGTAATCTGGTGTTAAAGTCCCTTTGTTTTAGGATGCAGGGTTTCAGGTCTGAGATACTATGGCCTACTCCCCTGACATGCTCACTGATGGCTTTATGTGTATTCAGATTCCTAATGTCTGATTTGTGTCCATTCATTCTTTGGTGAAGTGATTGTCCAGTTTGTGCAATATACATAGCAGAGGGGCATTGCTGGCACATGATGGCATATATCACATTGGTGCATATTCCAGTGTGCTAACATCTCAATCATCTGCAGAGGAGGGGTATAGTAGACCACTGACTTATGTGTAGTTTGAGTTCCTGGGCAAAGATGTGTAAGTCAATTTCGTATAAGTTGGGAACAGGTTGGGGAGGGTCCCTGCTGCCCTTGGTCCCCCAGTCTTGGCTATGCCTGGCTACCTGCTCCTGTGAGCGGCAGGAAGCCCAGAGCCAGGTGCAGCAGCACCGGTCAGTTTTCTGTCTCCCTGGAATGGCAGGGAGCTGGGAACCAGGCGGCAGCCTGTCTCCCTGCACCCCTCCACTTGTGGAAGCCCGGAAACTGACCAGCGCAGCAGTGCTGGTCAGTTTCCAAGCTCCCCGCCACTCACGATTTCAACACACATTATTGCAAGAGCCATGTAAGTCGAAATCTTGTAAGTCAAGGGTCTACTGTATCACAGAAACAGCAGAGATCAGTACAGCCTGCGTGAGCCACATGGTGATGATAAAGAAGCCATCAGGCAAATTACACAACTACACAGACTAAAACTTACTGAATCCAGCTTTGAGAAGATGCTACTAAGCACTGGCCACCATTAATGACATCTTGCCAGAGCTCTTCATAACCAAAATTTTTACAGCCTTTGATGTAATGAATGGATTTTGGCACATACTCCTCAATAAAAAGTCCAGAATGCTTTGCAATATCATTTGGTTGCAACAGATGGCTGTATATGCTAATAGGCATAAGACCAGAACTGGAAGTTTTCCAGAGAAGACTCACTCACATGCTGCATGTCTGAGGTGAAAATAATTGCAGATGACATCCTTATTGTAAGAGAAGACAGTTATGATACAGAACAAGACTGTGACAGCAAACTACAAGCTTCTGTACAGCAGTGCAAGATCAATAACTTAAAATTTAACCCCCAAAACACAACTCAAACAGTGTGAATTAACTCATATTGGCCATCTGCTCACAGTAGAGAGGACAAAAGCAAATTCCAGCAAAAGCAAGGCAGCCAGAGACATAGCAGCCATATTGGATGTGAAAGGGGTATACTACTCCATAGGAGTGAGAAACTTTCTGCACATGCTGTGTCCACACTTGGCTGTTATAACAGGAACCCGTTGGCAGCTCAGAAGCTGGTACTTTCAGTGGAACTGTGTGGGTTCCCAACAGTAAGCATTTGACATACTGAAACAAAAGACAATGGATTCCTGGTCCTGAAGCACTACCAGCAGGAGAGCCACTGACATGTTACTGCCACGCATGGGAGGAGAGACAGGAGGTCGCTCTTTCGAAGGAGTAGCTGTCAGTTATGCCTGCAGAACCTTCTCAGAAACTTGACAGGCACACAAAGAGAAAAAAGGAGCTTCTGTCTGTGGTATTTGAAAATTCCATCAGTACACCTGTGGCCACACAATTATACAACCCCTGAAAGACAATTATGTGAAAACCTCTTCTTAATTCTCCAGAAAAGATTGCAATGCAGTCCAGGAAGACCATGAGAAAATCAGATATTGTCTAGTGCCGTTATTGGTGTTAGCTGAAACCCTAAACAGGCATAACATATTCCCAATTTCAGCAAGCTAAAGGAAGGGGATCAGAACACTGTGTTCATTAACATGTGCACTGTTTCCAAGTTTCAAGAGTGAAGCTGGTGTAAATCAAAGAGACTATGGGAAAAGGATATCTGACTACAATCAATCAAGAGACTGGTTTTAGCAGGGTGACCCGAAGACAAAATCCAAGTATAGGAGCAGAACAATGTTTTCAAATTAAAGATTAATTGGATATGCAAACTGGAATCAGGTTTTGAGGACAGAGGGCTATCATACCCACATCTTTTTATAAATGTTTCTTGAAAAGTAAGTGCCTCACACCTTAACATTGACAAATGTCTTAAATGGGCTCAGAAATGAATTTAAAGAGGTTCAGAATTGAATTTATTAGCCAGGAATGAATTCAAAAAAGTTTCTTTCTAATAGAAGGGTGTGAGTCCTGCCAGTTGTGTGATAAATATGACAGCAAACATTCTTACCCCAGGAGCTATGCTCCACAGCCCCACACCCATGGAAAAAAGGTGGGAGTGGACTTATTTACCTCAAAGGAAAAGCAGTACTAGATGAGTAGACTATGATTCAAACTTTGGAGATGTTGGTGCCTTACCTGATGCACAAAGCGAGTCAATGCTCAGCAAACTGAAAGACTTTTTCAAGATATGGCATTCCAGACACCACATTAACTAATAATGAATCCCATTTTGCATCAGAAGCATTCAACGAATACATATGCAAATAGCAGTTTGACCATCATGCCTCCTCTCCAAGGTACCCGCAGAGTAATGATAAGGTGGAATCGGCTGTCAAAATGGCATTTTTTTTCTAAGCAATTAGTCCACACCACCGGATCCATTCTGCCAACTACGAGGGCTCCTAAGATCAATTTTGGTACTCCTGCTTTTCATGAGGAGTAACACCAAATTAGGGTAGCACAGACACATCCTTAGCCTTCTAGAGGTGTCCCACAGTGCTCCAGTGTGACCACTTTGAGCTCTACTGCTCTCCAGGTGTTCAGGAAATGGCCCGTAAAAATTTGATTCTAATTTCCTGTTTGGGCAGTGTGGCAAGCGGAGCAAGCAGCACAACTCAGCAGCACATCCGGCTTTGAATTCCCAGGGTCACAAGAAAGCTCCAGCATGGAGCATACAGGAGATCCATGACCTTATTGCTGTGGTGGGAGGGGAGTGAAGATGTGCTGGCAGAACTACAAAGCAGCAAAGGAAACATGGACTAGCATCTCACAGGGCCTGGTGGAAAAAGGATACCCAGGGATGCCCAGCGTGACGTGTGAAAATAAAGGAGCTTAGGCACGTGTACCGGGAGCCAAAGGGAACAAACAGATCATCTGGGTCATCACTGAAAATCTTTTGTGGGATTCAAACAGGGGACCAACCACTGTCCCCACACTGTCTGTGATTCTTCAGGCAACCTTTGGCTACAGGAGGGAAGACATGGTTGATGATGAGGAGAATGGTGAGAAGGTGAACAGAGCAGCTGATCTCTCTGATGGCCAAGACCTTTTATAATCTTGGAGCCAGTTCCTCCTCCCAGGACATTTTGCTGCCAGACCCTGATGGTGGGGAGGGCATCTCTGGTTTTTAATCATGCTACAAGTAGTTTAAGGCAATTGGTGGGATCTGTGGCTGCCACTGTACCTCACAGCTGGAGCCCCACAGAAAACTTATTAGCATGTCTGGGGATTCTCCCTGCCCATCTCCACAAAGATCTCAGACAATTACCCTATAATCCTTTTTACAAGGTTTCTGGGAAGGCCTGCCTTATTCCAACCTCTGCATTAGGACACCTTTCCACACCAAGCCAGCAGTAAATCATCTGGCATCACTGCAGCACAAAGCAGTGCAGCATAAGGTACAGCCTTCTGCCTGAGGTTCAGTCAGCATCCACTCCTTATCATGGGATGTGATTTGGAGAAGGCTGATGTTGCACATAGCAATGTAGATGAAGTGGGGGAAGCTACATGTAACTTAAAGGAAACTTTCACTGTCCCAGCAAAGTGGGGAAAGGAAGAACATGGTGACAGTGAGAGCCACACAGACCCAGTAGCACAAGCCATCCCACCAAGGTTGCCCCCCTCGCCCCCCCGCTCTCTTCTTTTCCCTGGGCTCCTGGGGAAGGGGAACTTTCACTTTCCCAGCAAAGGGGGTGAAAACATGCAGTGACCGCGAGACCTACACAGTCCCGATAGCACAAACTGCACTGCTTACCCTGTTCCACTCTTTACTCCTCCCTGGGCTCCTTGGGAAGAGAAACATTAACTGTGCCAGCAAAGGGGGGAGGTGTGGCATATAGCAACCGTGAGAGTCACATCACCCCAGCAGCACAAGATGCACCACCATGCCTGGCCCCCCTATTCCATTTTTTCTCCCCAGCTCCTATGGGAAGGGAAACTTTTTCAGTCCCAGCAAAGTGGGGGAAGCATGGCCCCCATTTTGCTAAGACACTGGTGTGCACATCAGCAGGACCTACTTTTTTAACCCACTGTCCCTCTCATAGTTTGAAAACAGCCTCCAATCTGTGCCTTATCATGCCTGGCAGAAAAAGCAAGTCAAGCAGCTCCCTTAATATCTCTGTGTTGTACCTGCTGTATTGAGCACATGTGAAAGCAAAACATTGTCCGTGTACAGAACACATCCCTATTGTCTTCAACAGACACACGTTCATGAAACGCCTTTGTATGTAGTAAAAATGATCTACAGTGAATATGTCTCCCTAATGTCCGCCCTTCACATTTTTTGTAGCAGTGGGTGTAACAAGAAGCTCTTACCACTCCCACTGCACCTCCAGCTGTTAGACTAGCACAGATATGAAAGCAAACAACAGACTTGGGAAGACGTGTTCCTTGAGCACGTGCAATCTTCCTGCATGGACAGGGCACAGTTAACGCTTGGAGAAGGATGATGCTGTAGTAGAGAAGGAGATGTTGAAGCTCATGGTGCAGCAAACAGAGCTCCTGAGGTACTTAGCAGAGGATCACAGAGACCCACTGTGGCCCACGCTCCACCACATGCCCTACTCACTATGTTCCATACCTTCCACTCATCAGCACCCAGAATATGGGGTAAGGGGAGAGAAAAACAGCCATCCACTTAACCCCCAGGCACAACTCCCAGAAAAGAAAGCTGATATACCCACAGCTGTGATTACAAAATGCCTCTTGACTTTGCTGAGCCCCCTCCCAAGCTCCTGCCATGAACTTCTTTACTGTTTGCTTCATTTTGTTCCCTAACTAAAAATGCATAACCTCTCCACAACAGTGTCTTTGTTGCTTGCACTACACAAGTGAGGGTGGGAGTTTTACAGGGTTTACAGGCCAGCACACATCATATAAGGGGTTCTCCCTTCACAGCAACAGACATGACTGTCATGTTGCTGTCAGGTCATTTATAAAGCTGTTTTTTTTTTTCAAATCTTCTCTGATTAGCAGTGCCCCCTGATGTGCTTTCTTTATTTTCCTAGTGTCTGGCTGTTCATCCTTAGTGGCCAGGTGATCTGCCTCAGCCCTCCAGCTTGACATGAAATTTTCCCTATTGATCTCACATAAATTATAGAGCACAGGGCAAACTGCCACTACAAGGGGAATGTGTTTCTTGTTGAAGTCTAATTGGGTCAGTAAGCTGCTAAACCCAGCCTTTAAATGGTCAAAAGCACATTCTATTACCATTCTTCAGTTGTGCAGCTTGTAGTTTAATTGTTTCTTACTGAGGTCCAGGCTGCCTGTGTATGGCTTCATGAGCCAAGGGAGCAAGAGGGAAACTGGGTCTCCCAGGATCACTAATGGCATCTTCATATCTCCAACAGTAATTTTCTGGTCTGGAAAGAAAGTTCCATTCTGCAGCTCTCTGAACAGAGTTCCTAAACGTGCATGCACCATGCGTCTTTCCCAGCCAAACCATGCTGATTTTGGTGAAAAAGCTCTTATGATCCACCAACGCCTTCAATACCATGAAGAAGGATCCCTTGCAGTTTATGTACTCTGTGACAATGTGGACCAGTGCCAAGATAGGGAGGTTCCCATTAGGGAACACCATAGTGGCAAAACCATCCACTATGTCCTGCACATTTCCCAGAATTACTGTCCTTCATTGCAGAGTGGTATTTATTGCCTGGGCTACTTGGATCACTGCAGCCATCACTGTAGATTTGCCCACTCTGAATTGATTGCCCATTAACCAGTAGCTGTCTGGCACTGCAAACTACCACAGGGTTATTGTCCCTTGCTTCTGAACTGTCACAGCAGGTCTCATTCTGGTATCGCCGTGCTTCACAGAGGGAAAAAGCAATTTGCATAGTTCCATGAAAGTGGCCTTATGCATGCAGAAGTTTTGTAGCCACTGCTGATCCTCTCATGCCTACAGGACAAGGTGGTCCCACCAGTCTGAGCTTGTTTCTCGGCACTAGAATTGGCATTCCAATGTGTACACAGAATTGAGTGCAGCGAGCATTTGCCCATTGCTCTCCACCAACGTTTCACATTCATGTATGTCAGTGTCCTCCTCAGAGACCTCATCAGTCTGACAGCTGCTACTTAGAGTCTGCAGATATTGCAACATAGCATGGCTGTGTTTACCCTAGAGAGTTTTGTCGACAAAAGGAGCCTTCTGTCGACATAACTCAGGGAACATCTACACACATAGGCTGTGGCCACACTTGGCCAAAACTCTGAAATGGCCCTGCAAATAGTCATTTTGAAGATTACTAATGAGGCGCTGAATTGAATATTCAGCGCCTCATTAGCATTAGAACGCTTCCGGCCGCGGCACTTCGAAAGCGCTGCTTTCAAAAGTGCATGGCTCAGCGCGGCTACACGGTCCCTCTCAGTGGAGGGAAATAAGGGGATTTCGAAAGGAGAGGGGTCCTTTCGAAAAGGACTTCTGTATAGACGCACCGAGCCGCGCGCTTTTGAAAGCGGCGCTTTTGAAGTGCTGTGGCTGGAAGGGTCCTAATGCTAATGAGGCACTGAATATTCAGTTCGGCACCTCATTAGTAATCTTCGAAATGGCCATTTGCATGTTCCATTTAGGGATCACATGTTAGCTTCATGTCAGGACATTCCATCTGGATAGGTGTTAACATCCTATTTTATAGTGGGAACTAAGACAGCAGAAGGGAGACCACATTTTTGAAAAGGAACCTCTGAAACACCTGGATTTAATTTTCAGGAGTGCTCAGCATTCAACTGCAGTTGAAGTTAGTGGGAGCTGTGCATGCTCACCACCTCAGAAAATCAGAAGCCAAAGTCATTGTAAGCTGGACAACTGAAAACCATGAACACAAAATACATGGCCCCTTCTGAAAGTATTCAATGCAATTTGCCCAAAGTCACAGCACAAGTCATTTCCACAGCAGAAGATATAGTCTAAGCCTCCTGACTCACAGTCTCATACTTTAGCCACCACATTCCCTCTCAAATCATGCTTTTCTTTACCAGGTTATGTCCTGTAGATACAATTAGAGTGCTTTTACTCAAAAACAAAGGTATCTTTTCTTCCACCTTTGATCAAAACTTTTGATTCCTTCAGGTTGAACCTCTCTAATCCGGCACCCTCAGGACCTGACCTTTGTTGGATGAGAGAATTTGCCAGACCACAGGAGGTCAATATTGTCTAGCATTATTACCAACACTTCCACTGCTTCCTGGGTTCTTAGAAGACATTTTGGGGTAAATCAGAGCTAAAAACAGCACACAACATCAAGAGCCATGATTGGTGGCTGAAAACAAAATTTGTGGAACCATGGGAAATCTGGCCACACTCATGATAACTGGCCAATTAGTTAATTACAATCATGCCAGATTACAGATTTTGCCAGATGAGAAAGTGCCAAATTAAAGAGGTTCAACTGGCATTACATTCCCAGAGATATCTGAGCATGCTGGCATGTGTGCAGTATGAGGCTGTGTGGAGTCCTATGACCGAAGCAGATTCACTCAATATCTTTTTTTAGCAGGCATCTACGCAAAGCAGTGATGTCCTCATCATAAACATGTACAGTGTGAAAGATGAATGCAGGATCCCTGAATTATGGGAACTAGCATTCTCTGAGCTGTGATGCCACTTCCTCTCCATCAGCTACTCTGTAACCAATACCCTTATCGAACACTTTCATACTTATCACAGAGATGATGAAATCTTATTGCATGTCCACAATCACAGTTCATTCCTACCTTGCCAGTCACCAACCTCACTCCCCTTCCTCAACCTCAAGTTTGCTATGTGGATTATCAAAGTCTTTTTTTTTTCCAGTTTGTTTTTACAGGCCCACTGCCAAACCTAAGGCTGGCTTCTACGGACTCGCTCCTCCCCTCACCTTAGGGGGTGAATACACATTTAGCCTGAGTCTAAACTAGCAAGTCCTTTAGGAAAATCAGGCCTTCTTTGGGAAGAACAAGTGGAGCGTCCACACACAAAATTCACTCTTTCTAATTCCTTTTGAAAGAACGTGGCTCTTCTTCCAAAGGCCCTCTTCCTCTCTCAAATGAAGAAAAGCAGCTTTTATCCAAAAGATTCTTTTGGAAAAAAGCATGTGTAGATGCTCCGGAGCACTTTGTTTGAAAGAGCAGTCTTCATGATGCCAGATTTTTCAAACCCTGGCCCATTCTTTTGAAGAGTGGAAGCTGTGTGGAGGCTCTCTTTTGAAAGAGGAGATTGCTCTTTTGATCTGCTTGTTTGTGTGGCCGTTTCTACACAGGCCACTTCTTTTGGAAGTGGCATGCTAATACAGGGAGCAAAAGATGCTAATGAGGCACATATGCAAATTCCCCACACCTCATTAGTATAACGTCACATGATTTGGAGTCTGGAAGACCGTTCTTCCAGACTCCAAAACGCCGTGTAGAAGCGCAACCCCGGTGGGGGGATTCCGGAAGGAAGTCCTCCTTCTGGAGGCCCCTTCTTCCCAAAAATTTCATCCGCGCCTCATTAGCATCTTTTTCTCCCTGTATTAGCATGCCGAAGGAAGTGGCTTGTGTAGAAACGGCCTGTGTGTATGTGCTCTTTCAAAAGAAGACCTGGAAGAGAACTTCCAGAAGATTATCTTTCGAAAGATCACTGTAGTGTAGGAGCATCCTTAGAGGGAGACAAACAGAATCAAGTGAATCGATCCAAGACATATTGTGTTCTTTAGACTGTAGAAGTATTTCTGGAGCACCAATGTCCAGTATGAAAGTTTTAAATCAAGTTCTTCCTGCATGGAAGCTATGCTTCTTGAATGAGAAGGGTTCAAACTAATTACTTTGTTCTGTGGTACAACTAAGGGACTAGATTCTCTAAAAGTACACACATTTCTTACTCTAAGAATTCATGAGTTTATAAGTGTAACTAAGAACTGAGAAACGAAATCTTTACTAGAATAAGCGGGAGTCACTCCACTGACTCAGTAGAGTATGTGTCTCCAAGGCTGGCATGTTTCCTTGCATATGTGCTTTCTGTGGCTGATTCTATCTGCCAGAAGATTACACAACTGACTGGCTCTGAGTACTTTAACATCTTCCTGAAATTTAGGTATTTTAATGGTGCAGGTCCATCGAAGGTATAAGAAGCATTGAATGGTCACTAGTAGAATGCTCAGCATGACATCACCAAGGGGTGAGATGGCCATTGAAATGGCATGAGGCTATGCTTGCACAGCACCCTAAGCTCAAAATATGATATGCAATTTGCGGTAGGCAAACTGCATCTCTTATTTCAAGTTTATTTCAAAATAGGCTATTTCTAAACAGCAATAAATTTTGAAATAATGCACTATTTCAAAGCATTCCTTACTCCTCCTGCAACAAGGAGTACGGGGGTGCCGAAATAGCACATCTGTAATTTCAAACGATATTTCAAAAGAACGGGCTCGTTTCAAAGATGCTATTTCAGGTAGCTATTTCGGGATACTTCTGCGGTGTAGACATAGTCTATGAGTCCTTTCACTGCTGCTGCCCGAAGGGGAGTGCAATCAGTGTTGGTGCAATGGAAGGCAAACAGAAGAAAAATGTTAGTGTGGACAGAGAAATCTAGGCTTACCTAAAATGCTGATAGGGAATACGTTGGACAACAGGAAGGGTGTGTCTACATGGGCACAAATCTTCGAAATGACCATGCTAATGAATGAATGAATAAATGAATATTCAGCACCTCATTAGCATTAGGACGCTTCCGGCCACGGTGCATTGAAAGCACCACTTTCAAACGCGAGCGGCTCAGCGCAGCTACATGGGGGTCCTTTACGAAAGGACCCCACACATTTAGAAATCCCCTTATTCCACTCAGCTGAATGGAATAAGGGGATTTTGAAAGGTGCAGGGTCCTTTCAAAGAGGACCTCTGTGTAGCCACGCCAAGTGTGCTGGTTCGAAAGCGGTGCTTTCAAAGCACTGCGGCTGGAAGCGTCCTAAGGCTAATGAGGCACATTCATGGCCATTTCGAAGATTTGTGCCCATGTAGACACACCCAAACTGATATCACTGCTAGAAAGAAAAAGAAAGCTTGATGGGCTTGCCTTTATCCTTCAAAGCCTTGCATGACCGTGTTCATTCGCGTCTGATTAAGGTTTTGGATTTTGTTTTTAAGTTTATGGTTCTTTCGAGACTGTGAGCTAGTATCAGTGGTGGGAACACAATTTACACTTGATATAAAACCAACATATAATGATTTCTTTTCTCTTCTTCACATTCTCTCTTCACATGCATGCTAAGAGAGTGAGCTTTGCATTGACCAATGTAGATTTTTTTAAAAAATTTGGCCTAAAAGCCCTAACTACCTGATGTCATCTATCAGTTGTCAAAGTTACATGGGAAGGCTGTGTCTACACTTGTATTACTCATTCAAATGAGGCATGCAAATGAGGGAAGTATAAAATGCAAATGAGGTGCAGATTTAGATATCTGGTGCCTCATTGGCATATTCTTTTGAAAGGTCTTTTTCCGAAAGAAGAAAAGCCGTGTAGGCGTGGCTGTTTTGAAAGTAAACCCCATCTTCAAAAGAACCCTTCGTCCCATTTTTTTGGGAAGAAGGGTTCTTTCAAAGACGGGGTTCACTTTCAAAAAAGCCATGTCTACACTGTTTTTCTTCTTTTGAAATAAGAATATGCAATGAGGCACCAGATATGTAAATCTGTACCTCATTCACATTTTCAATTTCCCTCATTTGCATGCCTCTTTCAAAAGAGGAATGCAAGTGTAGACACAGCCTTTAACTTTTGTCCCTAGGCTAAGCAATTAAAGAGGACCTTTTTGTCCACCAGTTATAGCTATGGAGGTAGAAAACCTCAAAAAAAAACTGTTGGCATAACATTACCCCTCTCAATTAAACAGGTGTTAATGTCCAAAGACAGGAGTGAGCATAGTATTGTGCAAACAAGGGCTTCCCAAGGAGATTCCGTGCGACAGGGGAAACTGAGGCACGGTGCACAAAAGTGCGAATAACCTAAATCTCCTGGCGGAATACCCTTCTGGGTTTTACCCTGCAGCCCAGGCCGGTGTCTATGATGGCCAATCCAATAGGGTTATACAGGGTTGTGATGCGGATCTGTGGTCTGGTGTTTTCCCTGAAAGAAGGAGTTAGGCTTTTTCTTAAAGGTGAAACAAAGACTAGTTTATTTAAAGTTGCACAAGGCAGATAAAAAACAGGGTGACTGAGCGATCTTAGCTGCAGACTAAATATTCCCCTCACACAACCAGTGTTAGCACAGGGTTTTTATTTCAAAACTAGAGCCTTCGAACTCTAAACGCTGCAACAAGCAGCACCTTTAACTAAACCCTTTTGCTTACTGCACATCCCAGGATTTTCACTGTTTTCTTTTTGTGCTGAAAAGGGAAAGTTGTTAGAATACAGAGCTTTATGCTAATATAATATATAGCCCGCTGTGGGGTGTTATTCCCACACAACAGGTAGGGGAGAGCTCTTTGGCTCTCGACCCAATTCCCAGAGTCCCCTCCTACGGTGGCTCCGGTCACTCAACCTCCCTCTCGATAAAGGGGGGAGCAGATCTTATGGGGCTGCCTTGTTAGGACAGCTCCCGAGGTATAGTGGAGAGCTCACCTCCTACGATGGATCCAACTATACCTTAATTTGGAGTCCCTCTTTGGGTAACTCCTAGTTTTTGGGTTGCCTCTTTGGACAATTCCCAATTCGAGCTACCTTTTTACAGCACTCCCTTAATCACCCCAAATTTGGGACCACCTCTTATGGTTGATCCTTAGATTTTGGGTCCACCCTTTACAGGTTAAAGTCTAAACGATATATAAGCTCTGTCCCTTTAAGGGTTAGATAAAAATGCAATTTCTTATTCTATTATGTTGTATGCATTAGCTCTCCGGCTGGTTTCAAATATAGCCCCCTGTGCTTTACATTTAAACTAGAGTGTTTAGGGCTTACAAAATCTGAGCCGCATTAGTGAGGCCTGGGGCAGTCCCAGCCTATCACTGTTAATATGCTGCTGTTATTTTAAATCTAACACTATATTTTTAACACATCCAACAACATGCAAATATACAGCAGCAAGCATAAAATAAACACATTAAACTACTCATGACAAATACACTTTGGTTTACCTCTTTCCCAGATCTGTCTCCAGGCGCTGGGCCTGCAATCACTTCCTACAGGAGCTAGGAAGTGATGGCCAGCACAGGCACGTTTTTACAGTGCCGCGCAAGGCCTGACAGAAAGAGAAGAAAACAAAGAACAGGAGGAAAAAGCACCAACGTGGTTAACAAAAAGCCTCCTGTAGAAAACAGCCTTTAATTCCCATCACCAGCCACCGGCAATGGTCGATAAGGGGAAGGGCAGGACCGCTGCTGCGGTTTGTCCCTGTCACAGGGTGCCCACTCATCAGGCAGCGTCACCTGCCAAGACAAACCCTGCGGGTAAAAACACTGGAGCCTTCAAAGATTGTGGCAAGCAGGAGCTCTTCTGCGTCCCTCAATGACTATGGGTGCTCAGTCCGAGTTCCTGTAGTCGTCCTCTTCGTGTCTTCGACGTCCCACGGCGGCTGGGGTACGATGATTGACACGATGTTTGTCACCTTCTTTCTTCTAGTGATTTCTCAGCTCTCCAGTGATCAGCTCTCTTCAGCCGTTCCCATGCGACTGTCTAAGTGCAAATGAAGCAAGCCAGTGAAGTTCAGTGGCCTCTGGCTTCTAACTTTATAGAGCCAGTGAGGACCTGGTTGAAAACCTTGTTGCACTTTGGTTGCCACGGCAACCAAAGAAAGTTCTGTGTTACATATTCATAAGGTATCAAAAACTAACCAATTGATTGTTAGAATTTTAAACTTCAACTTATACATATTGACTACCCCTTATGAATATTAACACCAACTGCCATTTCCAACTGTCAGTTTTGTGTACTTCATATTATACAGCCCTTTATAGTGTTTTTAAGGGGGATTTTTACAGTAAACCTTTTACAAAGCGCTTCTATGGGTTGATAGGGAATAAAGTCATGAATGAAACAACATAGATGTTTAAATGCTCAGTTCCTAAGGCTTTTGGTTAAGATGCGGGGAGGAACACACAGACATCACAGCCCATGGCCAGGGACATATCAAACACCTCAGACGAGGATATTTCAACACATAGCTGAGCTGAGCATGGACTGGGAGCTCAGTTTGCCTCCTCACTACCATATTTTACAATATTGAAAAGCACTGGGAGATGTGCCTTAAGTATGAAGGATACTCTACCAAATACGCTATATTTTCTCTAGTCTTAATTATGTTTGGTGAGCTTTGAGAAAAACTGTTTCAGTACACCAAGGTGAGCCAACCTGGGAGAAAGGTGATACTGATGAAAACTCACAGGCTGCTTCTACACATGCCACTTTCTCCAAAAGTGGCATGCTCATAAACAGCCCGAAATATGCTAATTAAGCACATATGTAAATCCTAACACCTTATTAGCAAAAGGTCACATGATTTGGAGTCCGGAAGACATTCTTCTGGTCTCCAAAATGGTGTGTAGAAGCGAGGCCTCCCCTGGGAAGAAGAAAATTTTGGGGAAGAAGGGGCCTCCAGAAGGAGAACTTCCTTCCAGGAGGCCCCCCGGGGGTCCATGCTTCTGCACATCATTTTGGAGCCCAGATGAGCATGTTCCAGACTCCAGATCATGTGACCTTACACTAATGAGGTGTCAGGAATTTACACATGTACCTTATTAGTATATTTCAGGCCATTTATTAGCGTGCCACTTTCAGAGAAAGTGGCATGTGTAGAAACAGCCATAATGATTCGCTCCTTATTCTAGTTTGATCCTGATCCACACTACAGCTGGAAGTGCGACTCTGTAATTGGGAAAGGATACAATCAGCTTAAATATGTTACACAGGTCAGTCTACATCTGCACCAATATCCTAGCACTTTGTCTCTCACGGCCCTGTCCCATGGCCCCTTAGCTACCCATACCAAGACCCTGCATTAGAGCAAGCATATCAAACATGCAGCCCAGGGGCCAAGTGAGGCCTGATCAAAATTTTTGTGGCCCACAACTACTCGTTGATAAAGTATGTAAGTGCAGTCTGCACACTTGCACGCCTGCCCCAGGCATGTGGCAGGGGAGCCCAGCTGCCCACCCACACTCCTGCCTGTGCAGGGAGCCGCCACTGACTGGCCGGGGGCAGCAGCAGCTCCTCCTCCCCTTGCTCCCATTGGTGGGGGCAGCAGTGGGATGAGGAGCCATGTGAAAGCCACTTCTGGGCATGAGAAGCTGTGAGTGACCATCCCCAGAGCCATGTACTCTTGGAATCGCAGCAGCCCCAGCCCGGCACTCAGCCTGAGGCAGCAGGAGCAGCACAGGGACCTGCTCCTCTGCAGCCCCTGCACTTACAAGCTTCTGGTGCTGCTCGTTGCCACCATCAGCATCCTGGACTTGTGCCACAACTTGCAGGTGCTGTATTCCTGCTTCCAGTGCCTGTGCACCCTCACTGACCTCTTCTTGCTCAACATCAGCCTCCACCACCACTGGACCTGGGATGCAGCTAGCTACCTCTGGGACAGCTTCAGCAAGAGCCTCTTCGGTAAGGCAGGGAGCCCCTCTGCCCCTTCCCCGTCACATCCCCCACGACAGCCCTCATTCCTGCTATTCTTCACCTTCCCCTCCCCCCGCACATTCTCTTTCACCAGCCACATCCTCCCACAGCCCCACTACCCACTTACCGTACAATCATCTTTTCCCTCATTTCATTTTCTAGCTTAAATCTGCATCTACACTTTATCCTCTGCCTTCCTCTATCCTCTGCCACCACCATCTTACCCCAGCTCCATCACCTTGCCCCTGATTCTACAACATACTCCATCTTATCTTCCCCCCACTTTCTCTAACCTTTCCATCTGAACAACTGTGTCTCCAGAGCATCAGTGTATTTTCCCTATATCCCTAATGACTCTATTCCATTTAACTGTCTACCAGCATATTCTGCCAGTTTCATTCTCTTATTGAGACTGCTTCTCCACCACCTCTTTCTTCCCTTTTTCCTCAAGTACCTTATATTTATATTTAAATTAAAAATTATCATATATGAGCAAACAACAATTTTACACATCAAATTTTATGAACTATTAATAAAATTATAAAATAATAAAATTGACTATTATATTCTCAATTTAAATTATTGTATTATATTCAAACAAGACCTGAAAAATACTATAAAACATACCCAAAACATAATTTATAATAATAAATAATTACAACTTTTCGATAGAAGTATATTTTCTTTGGTGGCCCTGAAAGCTATCAGTTTGCATTTGTGCGGCCCTCAGTAGGCTTTGAGTTTGACATGCCTGCTTTAGGGTGTCTTCTCTTTCACCTGGGATGATGGTGTTTTCTACTCCAACCACGCAATCCTGTACTTCACAATTCACAGTGTCCATTTGCCATCATGGAGATGCCATTGACATTGTCTGGATTAAACTGTTTGATATGCACAACAGGGCAGAAATGTCATATCAGTCTAAAAGAGAAGAGAATCAGGCCTCATGTTTTTAGCTAACCATAGCCCTAACCACTTAGTGGAACAATAAAAATGAACCTTGGGGAAGGAGCCTTAGTTACACTTAGAATGGATTGGTGACATTGGTTGTGAATTGTCTTGAAATCAGTGATCAATATGTAAGACTGACAGACCCAGGTTGACAGCAGAAGGGAATGACCCTGCAACCTTAGGGGCTAAAGCCATGCGCTCTTCTCTAAAAGCCAAATGGCTCTCAGCCAGAGCTATAGAGCAGTGACTTTAGCCTCCCATGTCAGTGGTCTCAGTGTATTCAGGGTTACAATTAGTCTAGTTCTTTTGTTTTAAAATCATTGACATTGTATCTTAGATTAATCCATCAAGTGGTATATCTTCACCTCTTTTAAAAAACAAAAGCACACATTCTAGAAGTTCAATTTATCTTCACTTTTTTTATATACTCCCAAACACTGGGAGCAACAGTTGAAAGGCAGAAAAAAGCTCATTGAGAATGAATTTGTTGTGTTGAAGCATTTGTAATTAAGCATGGTAACCAATTACAGAAATACCTAGAGTCACTCAGTGATTGGTTCTTACACATCAGAGACTTCCTAATCAATTTGAAATAACCAGACCTTGCTATAGAAAATAAGCAAGATCACAGCATTTGCTAATGAGTCTCAAAAAATGATTTTCACTGCATGAAAATGTTCATTGTCAGGAGAAAGACTGTGTATGCCCAGAATCTTTAGGGTCATTTTCATTTGCATTTGATTGGAGAAAAGTCCCCCTTGTTCTTCTCCCTTCTCACATCCTCTGAAACACTGCCTTTTCCCTCTCTTTAGTGATTTAGTTTTATTGTAGCAATGTGGTACACCAACTGCTAAAAATACACCCAAATAAGACTCTTTGTGCTGAAGCTGCTAGTATATACTTCAATTATTACTTAATTTCACTATGTTACAGTGGTTTCTTTGAATATAAATTTGCAGATGCAGGACTTTTGGAAATTTTGTGACAGAAGATACAGTGGCACAACTATGAAGCACACACCAGAGTAGTGTATTACACCATGAATAATACCACTTAAACATCTGAACAATTTACACTGAGCTCTTCTTCTGTGGGGACTTGAATTCCTAGAAAACAAGCAGTTTCAAACTTATCAATCTGATAAAATCCTACCCTATTATAATAGTGTCTAAAACTCACATGGCTTGCAGGTCACTTGTTCTTCTCACAATAAAAGAGTGAGGTATCCACCTTACCTACTCATCTTTCCCAATCCAGTAGTGTTCAAAAGAAAGTAAATTCATTATTATATCTCCTTTTAACAACGAAATGCAAACTATGGCTCAGAGACCCTGCAGTCACCTATGCATATGAGTAACTCTGAACTCAGTGGGATTACTCACCTGAGTGTTGCTGGCAAGATCAGGACTTGTTCAGAAAAGGAAGACACGGATAACACATCCCATGAACTTTCTCTATTTTTTTGTATTTTAATTTCTTCCTTGTCCTAATTATTTTTTATTTTCATGTGCAAGCTGATTTCCTAGTTCCAGCAGGGACTGGAAGTGAAGACACCAAAATTCAAAGAGAGAAAACATTATTTTGCTTCTCTTGAAGAAAAAACACAAGAAATCTCACAAGAAAGACAAACATTTCATAATTCAGAGAAACTTCATGTGCTTAGTGGAAAGGAAAGAAGGGGACAATGATAAGTTGCTGGTGTACTGAAGTGAGTTGGCCTAACATTCTTATCCTGTACATCTAGGCCGTTTCTAAACAGGCCAGTTCCAAAGGGAAGTGGCATGCTAATACACGGAGCGAAAGGTGCTAATAAGGTCCCTTCTTCTGGGCTCCAAAATGCCGTGTAGAAGTGTGGCCCCCAGGGGTGTTTCTGGAAGGAAGTCCTTCTTCTGGAGGCCCCTTCTTCCTGAAAATTTTTGGGAAGAAGGGGCCTCCAGAAGAAGGACTTCCTTCCGGAAGCCCACCCAGGGGTTGTGCTTCTACACGGGTTTTTGGAGTCCGGAAGAATGGTCTTCCAGACTCCAAATCACGTGACATTATGCTAATGAGGCACAGAGAATTTGCATCCACTCCTCATTAGCATCTTTCACTCCATGTATTAGCATCACACTTCTGAAGGAAGTGGCCTGTGTAGAAACAGCCCTAATGTCTCCCTCATCATTGCTCTCCAAGGCAATGTCTACACTACAATGATCTTTTGAAAGAAGTTCTTCCAGAAGAGCTCTTCCAAAAATTTGTTTTGAAAGAGCGTATTCACACACAAAAAAAAGGATTTAAATATCAATCCACTCCTTTGATAGAGAGTGTCCACACAGTCCCTGATCTTTCAAAAGAACGGGGAAGGGATCAAAAATTCCAGCACCATGAGGACTGCTCTTTTGAAGAAAGGGCCCATGGAACTTCTACACGTGCTTTTATTTTTTTTTTAAAAAGAAGCTTTCGAAAGAAGGCACTCTTCCTGGTCTGGGAGTGGAAGAAGGCTTCTGGAAGAAGAGATGTGTTTTTTCAATTTCGGATTGAAACAGTGCATTTTCGAAAAAGGGCTTGATTTTCCAGAAGAACTTGCTAGCATAGGTGTGGCACAAGGGTATGGAAGTTATTCCACAATAAGCCGTTTTGAAAGAGTTATTCTGGAATAGCTTATTTCAGACTAACACTGCTACACACAAAAGGCATTTCAATATAGCACTAGGCGTTTTGAAAAGCAGCATCTACACACAATGCTATGTCTACACGTGCCCCTCCGTTTCAGAAGGGGCATGTAAATGAAGTGGGCAGAAAATGCTAATGAGGCGCTGGTATGAATATTCACTGCCTTATTTGCTTAATGACAGCCACCCACCCTGCTTTAGAATTGCAAACTAGCCATGTAGATGGGGTTTCCTTTTGAAGGCACCCCATCTATACAGCTAGTTTGCAATTCAAAAGCAGGACTTTTGACATTCCAGATGGTGAAAGTGCCACTTTGAATCATGTAGACGGTGGTCTTCACAGCTGCCATTATGCTGATGAGGCACTGCATATTCATGGCAGTGCCTCGGTATCATCTTCTGACCTCACTCATTGCCATGTTCTTTCCAAAAAGAAGGGGCTAGTGTATATGCGGCTATCATGGCCTATGCGGATTTTCACAATGGTCCGTTTTCTGTGATCTCTACCTTACTGAACATTTCCCCCTTACCAGTCTCAGAGGCTTCTTGGTTCAAAGTTTATTCTAGATACAAGTATAAAGAGGAAAAAAATAGGGAAGGTCAAGGAACACAATCCATGCTCTGTGAACTCTAAAACATCAACCAACAATTAACTGTAGTAGCTAGATGTTGCTCAAGCTTCTTGAGATGCAGCTGAATTTAGTGTCCATACTCTTCTGAATCCAAAAAGCACCTGCTGGACCACAGATGTTGCCAGACCAGAGAATCTGGGATAAAAGAGGTTCAGATCCCAGACATTTTTAGATATTTAAAGATCCTGTCCAAACAAAGATTTAAAGACTGAAACGGTAAACTGCTGCATCTTAATTTATTTATTGATGAAGCTGTTCTAAGTAGGACTATTTGGAGCTTTAAAAAGTATCACCAGCACTCAGACCACACATAGAGGTCAAACGGTCCAATTTTGGTACTCCACCTCAGAAAGGAAACTGTCCTCTGTGCTAGATATTGCTCCCTCTACAGCACACAATACATTTCTCTTCCCCCTGCCTTATAATAAATGGGGAAAGTCCACAAAGTATACGGTGCTCAGCTATTCCAGTGATGTGGGCTGTACAAATAATTCAGTGGATATATAAGATTTTTGGAAATAAGTCACATTTAAGGATTCAGTATCATCACTTTGTTTTCCCTTTAACATTCTGTTTTTACAATATAAACAGTTTTTGAAAAATACATTACAGTGAACTGTTCCATATCTGGCAGCCTTGAGACTAGGTGATTGCCAGATATTCAAATATTCTGGAAATGGAGAGGATCCCTTGACATCTGGGTTCTGCACTATGCCAACACTCCCCTCCATGAAGTCCTGGGCATTCCAGCCCCTGGAGGACCACCTCTACCAACACATCCCACTCCTTGCTTCCA
Organism: Carettochelys insculpta; assembly: GCF_033958435.1. Lineage (NCBI taxonomy): Eukaryota > Metazoa > Chordata > Testudines > Carettochelyidae > Carettochelys > Carettochelys insculpta. The sequence continues at coordinate 134,421,425 of NC_134138.1, read as the reverse complement.
GCAGCTAAGGCCCTGTCCTAACCTGCTGCAAGCAGGGAGAGAGGGGCGGGGCAGCCTGGCTCACCTTGCTCTGGCCACCCGTTCTGCTGCACTCCCCAGCGGATGCTGGAGTTAAGCTGCTCCCAGCAGGCCCCAGCCTGTGCTGCTGCATGGGTTGGGGAGATGACTGGCTTCCTGTGCTCCAGCCACCTGTCCCTGACTGTGGTTAAGCGGCCAGATCCTCCAGCCTGTGTTGCCGCACCTGGGGTGAGGTGCTGGATGGGTGCTCCATGCTGCCGCATGGGGGTGGGCAGACAGGTGCTCCATGATGCCATGTGCAGGGAGGCAGGCGGGTGGGTGCGCTAGACACCTGTTTCTGCTGTAGTTAAACAGCTCCTAGTGCACAGCTCCCCTGGAAGAGGAAATCCAGGTGCCAGGAATGGCACTCTCAGTGCTGGTTATCTGAGAGTACTAGTTAAATGAATACTGGTTAAAAGAGAATTTACTGTAAATGGAAACAATGTTTACATATTAAGCACCATTCAGCCAAGAAACACAAAGATTCATTAAGAACTAAAGCTTAATCACATAGTAGGCATGCCCTTGGTTTCTTTCATGCATAAAATGTTGATCAAGAAGCAAAACAAAAGGTTACCTTTGAAAGAGAAGAAAAAAGTATTCTGTTGGTTCTCTCTCACTCAATATTCTGGAAGATCTTTAGCTCAGTGCAAACTGGCAGTGCACTACAAATTAGACCCCACAAATTAGTGTCTTCTGAAAGAATCAAAACATGATTCTTCAAGGCTCCTCTAGCAGAGTAACTAATGCAAACCATAACATTTAGAAAATTACGTTGATGTAAAATACGATTTCTTTTCATGTGTGTCAATGTCAGAGTGGTAATTTTCCCAAGAGATTCACAAAAGAAAGTACCACAAAATTTTTGGGAAATTGGACTATTCTGATTTTGTGTCTAATCAAAGCTCGTTGTAATCTTCCAAATCACAACACAAAGATGACATGCATGTTCATTGATAAAGTAACCATGTTGACGAAGCTGACTGATTCTTATATGGACTGCAGACATATTTTTGCTTTTGGGACATCTATATAATAGCAATGAGCTGGACCTGATTTTTGTTTGTTGGTTTATTTTTTCCATGGCATAATTTGCTTCAGAATAATTTATAGCCCCAAGAAACAAAATATGGACTCGAGAGCTTCTCTCTGCAAATATGGTAAAGACTGACAAGGCTGAGTTCTTCTGTGGTTAGAAAATTAGTCACACCATGCGCCAGCAACACCTTCTGATTGACCAGAAGGATAAAGTCATGGATGATTAGCACTCTCTGGCTGTTTCTACACATGCCACTTTCTCCAAAAGTAGCATGCTAATAAACAGCCCAAAATATGCTAATGAGGCATGTATGTAAATTCTCAGTGCCTCATTAGCATAAGGTCATGCGATCTGGAGTCCAGAAGACACTCTTCCAGACTCCAAAATGGCATGTAGAAGCACAGCCCCCAGGGGTCTTCTGGAAGGAAGTGCTCCTTCCAGAGGCCCGTTCTTCCTGAAAATTTTCGGGCACCAGGAATTTATATATGTGCCTCATTAGCATATTCAGACTGTTTATTAGCATGCCACTTTCAGAAAAAGTGGCATGTGTAAAAACAGCCTCTGGTTATAACCTGAGTGGAAACCAGGAAGAAACCATTTGAGGGGGAGCAAGAAAAGTTCCACACATTCTTGATTTGCCAGGCCGCCCATTCGGAAACAAAACAGCTGTTTTTCAGTTTGTGCATGCCAAGGCTACATCTCTGATTCAGCCTCTTAGCGTATTCAGTGTCTGAAGGCAAAATATGAAAAACTAGTGTGCTGACACATGATTATTAAAATAATAAGGGATACCAAGGACCTGACCTCATAAACTGCATGTAAAAAATACATTTTAAAATTACAACATAAGACAACAAAATTAACAAAGATTCTGAGGAAAAAAAGGATGGAAACTGAAATGTCTTTGGATATAAGTCATGAATAGTTTGAGACTCTTGTTAACATTCAGAAGAACCTCCATTTGGGATTAGAGGAGAGACAAGACAAGGAAAGCATCACATTTCTTATGACCATGTCATTCACTGCAGGTGAAGGCTCTACAGAAAAGAAAAAATAAGTCTGTTTCCTTTCTCCTTCTACACATCAGATGCATAAGGCTGGACAGAGTCAAAAGGATTCTGATGATGGATATATTTTAAATAGTAGCAGTAAAATTAGACAAAGAAAAATAACAAGTTTCACCTATTAGGAGATCTTCTACTTAATATTGATGTGAAATGGTAAATTTTCAATGATATTACAGATGTACTAGCAAATATTAGCTGCGTCTACACGTGCACGCTACTTCGAAGTAGCGGCACCAACTTCGAAATAGCGCCCGTCGCGTCTACACGCGTCAGGCGCTATTTCGAAGTTAACTTCGACGTTAGGCGGCGAGACGTCGAAGTCGCTAACCTCATGCGGAGATAGGAATAGCGCCCTACTTCGACGTTCAACGTCGAAGTAGGGACCGTGTAGACGATCCGCGTCCCGCAACGTCGAAATTGCCGGGTCCTCCATGGCGGCCATCAGCTGGGGGGTTGAGAGATGCTCTCTCTCCAGCCCCTGCGGGGCTCTATGGTCACTGTGGGCAGCAACCCTTAGCCTAGGGCTTCTGGCTGCTTCTGCGGCAGCTGGGGATCTATGCTGCAGGCACAGGGTCTGCAACCAGTTGTCGGCTCTGTGTATCTTGTGTTGTTTAGTGCAACTGTGTCTGGGAGGGGCCCTTTAAGGGAGCGGCTTGCTGTTGAGTCCGCCCTGTGACCCTGTCTGCAGCTGTGCCTGGCATCCCTATTTCGATGTGTGCTACTTTGACGTGTAGACGTTCCCTCGCTGCGCCTATTTCGATGTTGGGCTGAGCAACGTCGAAGTTGAACATCGACGTTGCCAGCCCTGGAGGACGTGTAGACGTTATTCATCGAAATAGACTATTTCGATGTCGCAACATCGAAATAAGCTATTTCGATGTTGGCTGCACGTGTAGACGTAGCCATTGAGTCGATTTCCATTTCTTCTCCTTTTGATACCAGTTTGAATTCTGGTAGAGAAAAATGGGCTAAGCAATTGTCTTGTTCAAAGGATCAGCAACTAATGTGGTATGGAGCTCATCAAAATAAGCAAAAACTACTGTACTGTATTCTTGCATTTTGTCTCATTCCTTGAGACAAAGAACATAATTTCACAATCCTTTCAACCCCAAGAAGGAGACCCAGAAGAGAAAAACCTCGGGGGGGGGGGGGCATAACATGATCCTCATTAAAAATAAGCAGTCCTGTAGCACCTTAAAGACCAAATAAATCCATTAGGTTATGTCTACATAGAAAACTTATTTTGAAATAACAGCCCTTATTTTGAAATAACCTTGCTAGCATCTGCAGAAGACAACCACTATTTTGAGATCATTTCAAAACAGTGGTTGGTTCATTTTGAAATAAGTAAACCTCATTCCATGATGAATAGCTCCTATTTTGACCTATTTTGAAATAGCCATTTAGAAATAGGGACTACATAGACAGGGAGCAGAAACTATTTCAAAATAATCCATAGTGTTAAATGGCTCTATTTTGAAATAGCTGATGGTTATTTTGAAATGCATTTTGTGTATAGCAGCATTATTTTGAAATAAGCTATTCTAGAATAGATCTTTCAGAAGCTTTGCTATGTGTGTCCTACTGAAATGTGTTGTTAGGTTGGGCATACCTGCAATTAGCCGTTCAGGTACAACAATGAACTACCTAGATAGTGGTTAATGGCTCATCAACGCCCATCAAGAAAAGAGTCCATTATGCCAGGAATTGTATACAATGGAGACCTCTCAGAGGGGACACATATATAAAACTTTTCTGTTAGTCTATAAGGTGCCACAGGGCCCTTCGTTGCTGTTACAGATCCAGACTAACATGGCTACCCCTCTGATACTGTATACAATGCAGACTCTTTGACCAGTGGAAATACCTATTCCCCACATTGCAGCAAAATATCTTTCCCATAAACTAGAAGAAACCATAAAAGAGGAAACAATGTAATCACTTGGCCACATTCTCACCACCACTCAACACCAGGGAAGCTCATTTGTAGCCCGTCTATTGCGGATTTGTGATCAGTTTGCCCCATCTGTCAGGGCACTTCTTGATTCAAAGTCTACTTAGTTCATAGAATTCAGACTGTGAATTTATTTTTATTTCATTAGTAACTAACTTTGGTCTATACTCTGACTCTTTATAATCACAACCTCTCTTTTTGTACTTAAAGCTAGTTTGTATTCCCGAAGAAATCCCCTTCGGCGAACTGTCATGTGGGTTGAGAACAAGAGGAAGACCAAAGCTAAGATACATGCAAAAATGCCATGAAAAAATTCAACATAGATCCAAAATCCTGGGAATCTACATCATCAGATCGAAATACCTGGTGACAATTGCTACAACAGGGCACATCATCCTTCAATAGTATATGTGCAAGCCGTGCAAAAAAACTTTGTTTTAGAAAGAAAAACTCTTAGATTCCAGAATTCGGAAATAGATTGGATGGATAAGCCACAAGAGAAGCAGCAGACTCAAACACTGCCGGTAGATCCTCACTACCTCTTGAGAGGAAAGAAGCCATATGTTTCACCTAAAGCGGTGTGTTTTGGTTTTCCACAAAGCTCTTCTTGTCCCATTTTACAGCCTTTCTAACTTATTTGTTGGCTTCTGAATACAGTCAGCTTCCACCTTGGCTGTTCTTGTTTTGCTGCTGTTGACTGATGCTTTTCTGTCCTTTCAGTACTTCACTTTTCTCAGAGCTTCTGCTGTGATTCATTCTTTGTGACGTCTTCTCCTTTTTCCCAATGTTTTATTGCAGATTTCTTTTCAGGCTGTTTTGAGGGGATGACGTGGAAGACGTGAAGCAGTTCACCTACTTGGAGAGTATTACAGGCATAGATGGAGGAGCAGATAAGGATATCAATGCCAAGATAGGGAAAGCAACAGCTGCATTCAAGACTCTCCATCCCAAATGGAGTTCACAAATAATATCTTTGAAGACAAAACTGCTGACCTTCAACAAAAATGAGTAGAGCATGCTCTTGTGCAGATGTGAGTCCTGGTGTATTAAAAAGTCTTCAAATCACAAGCTACAGACATTCATAAACAGATCCCTGAGGTAATCCTTCACATCAAATGGCAAGACTTCATCACAAATGAGGAACTTTGGAACAGAGCAAGACAAGAACCAATTGACACTGAAATCAAGAGAAGGAAGTGGGTATGGCTCGCCCACGCTCTCAGAAAACCATCATCCAGCATAGTCCGTCAAGCTCTCACATGGAACCCGCAAGGAAAACACAAAAGATGAAGGCCTCAGACAATGTGGAGAAGGTCTACTGAGACTGAAGGACAACAACAGGGGTACTCCTGAAGCCAAGTAGAAGTTTTGTCCCAAAACAGGGTGAAGTTGAGGAGACTTGTGGATGACCTATGCTCCATGCACAGAACAAGGGTTAAGTAGTAGTAGCAATAGTAGCAGTGTGCTTTGATTGAAGTGCTTGAGAAATCTCAGCTGAGTTTAAGATGGCTAATGAGTATCCATCACACTGGGGAAAGGTGGACTGAATACAGCTTACACTGGCCAGGCTTTTGACCAGAACTGTTCCACCTTGCATTGTGGTATAAAGCAGGAGAGGCAGGGGAATTGGCTGAAACCTCCCAACTGATGGTTTATGAGTGGCTGAGACCATTTTTGTAACTCGATTGGTGTTTCCATGCCAGTGGATATCTGGGCCTGTCAGATGCCTGTGGCTTGATGCAGCTTCACAGTTGGTAGGACAGAAGGCTCAGTGGTCTCATGGTCCAGGTTTCATCCTGGGGACCCTGGCACAACTTCCTTATTCATTTTTTCCATATCATTCATCATTGTCATTGAATCATAGAATACTAGAATTAAAAGGGACCTAAAGAGGTCATTGAGTCCAGCCCCTGCATCATCTAGATAATCTCTGAGAGATGTTTATCTAATCTGCTCTTAAATATCGCCAATGGTGGAGATTCCACAATCTCCCTAGGCAATTTATTCCAGTGTTTAACCACCCTCACAGTAAGGAAGTTTTTCCTAATGTGAACCTAATCCTTCCTTTCTGCAGTTTAAGCCCATTGCTTCTTGGCTTATCCTCAGAGGTTAAGGAGAATACTTTTTCTCCCTCCTCCTTGTAACAACCTTTTTGGTACTTATATAGATCTCTGTCATAATCTCCTGCTTAGTCATCTCTTTTCTAAGATGAACAGTCCCTGTCTTTTTAATCTTTTCTCACATGGCATCCATTCCATCATCTTTCTTCCCTTCTGTATGCCTTTTCCAATTTTAATGTATCTTTTTGAGACAGTGTGACCAGAACTGTACACAGTATTCAAGGCGTGGGTGTAGCATGGATTTATATAGTGGCATGATGATATTTTCTGTATCACGATCTATCCCTTTCCTAATGATTCCTACCCTTCTGTTAGCATTTTTTAGACTGCCACTGCACACTGAGTGGATGTTTTCAGAGAACAATGCACAATGACTGCAAGATTTCTTTCTTGAGAGGTAACAGGTTGAGGAGGGAGCCGTGTTTGTCTGTTTCAGTGAAAACAACAATCTTTAAGGTGCCATTGGACTCCTTGTTTTTGAGTGGTAACAGCTGATTTAGAACTTATCATGTTGTATATATAGTTGGTACTTTCCCCCCAGTGTTCATTAATTCACATTTATCAACATTGAATGACATCTGCCACTTTCTTGCCCAGTCATCCAATTTCATGAGATCTCTTTGTAACTTTTCACAGTCAACGGAGGGTAGCCATGTTACTCTGGATCAGTAGAAGCAATTAGGCATCCTTAGAAACATACCCATGAAAGCTCATGTCCTAATAAGTCTCTAAGGAGCTACAGGACTCCTCCTTGTTTTCACAGCCAACTTGAGACTTAACTATTTGATTAGTTTTGTATCACGTGCTAATTATGCTCCTGCATAGTTTACTTCCTGTTCCAAATCATTTGTGAACTTGTTGAGCAGTACAGTTTCCAGTACAAATACTTAGGGGATCCTGCTACATACATCTCTCCACTTTGAGAACACACCATTTAGTACTTCTTCTTGTGTCCTATATTTTAGCAAATTACTGATCTATGAGAGGTCCTTCTCTCTTACCCCATGAGAGCTTACTTTGCATAAGAGCCTTTGGTGAGGCACTTTGTCAAAGGCTTTCTGAAAGTCCAAGTACACTGTGTCCACTGCAGCACTCCTCTCCACATGCTTGTTGACCCCGCACAAAGAATTCTAGTGGATTGATGAGGCACAATTTCTCTTTGCAAAATGTGTTGAGTCATCAATTAAATATCCAAAGACAGGAGGCAAGATTTTTTATAAAGAAAAAAAAAAATTTAGCTAGTTCTGTTGGTTTATTTCAAAGTTAATTTTGTACAGGTGAGAATGGCTCAATTAGTAGCACTGAAGAATAAAGTTTTCAGTTTTTCTACAGCAGAGGTTCAACATAGACAGCAGCTTCCTCTCCAGTAACCCTCAACTCTGAACCTGAAGGAATTGTCTGAGGCGGTCTCAGATGACGTTTCCTTCAACCTGACTATTTGGTCCTCTCCTTCACTGAGACTGCCTATGACAGTGAGAAGTAGTAGCATAAACACAGCAATTTGCTTCAGGTGTACCCACTGGTGCAGCTCAAACAGGTGTAGCAGCAGTGAGCCTTGTTCAGTAGCATTTTAACTGCTCTGACAGCTAACCCTGCTTTGGGGAAGTTCTTGAGGATATGGTGCTTGAAATGCTAGTAACCTCCTAAATTAATACACTGGTGGGGGCTGTAGGGGTGTTTGTGGTACACTGGAAAGTTCCTTCTGAGCCAGCAGTAGTGCTGTTTTGGTGATATAATCAGATGATTAACTGAGGCTTTATCTACACTACGAGATAAAATTGATATATAATAAATTTGAATTCTTAATCTTGATATTATGAATTCAAATAAAAGTGTCTACAAAACTTCCTGAGATTTGACCCACCTTTTCTCCATGTTGAATCTCTGCTTCCCCATTGCCCCATGCAAGTTCAACAGCATGAGCACTGCATTGTGGGTACATATCCCACAGTGCCTTAGCCCCAGTTGCTTGTGGGTGTTTCATGTTGGAATCCCAGAATTCCAAGCACTATCCCAGAATTCACTGCATAACTAACCGCGTGAAAAAAGAACTGGAGAGCGTGCCATTTCCTGCCGCAGCATTCCAGTGCAAGCATGGATACACGAATGCTCCAACGCATAACACAGATCTTTTTGGCAACCAGAGCAATTGTCACACAATTTGCTCTTCAATTCCAAAGCTCAGTGTTGCTTGTGCATCCTAGTGCTGCTGCTACTGCTGCTGCTGCTGCTGCTGATGATGATGATGATGACGAGGCTGGTGTTTTGGAACAGCAATAGTGCCAACTGCAGTCCAAGAATGCAGAGCTGGTGGCTACCATGAATGCACTGATGACAGTGGAGAGGCGTTTTTGGGCTTTAAAGACCACTAGACACTGGTGGGATAATATTGTTTCGGAATCCTGGGATGACCAGCAGTGAGTACAGAACTTTCGCATGTGCAAGTCCACCTTTATGGAACTTTGTGATGTGCTGACCACCACCCTGAAGCACAGCAACACGAAAATGAGGCAGGCTTTAACGGTAGAGAAGCAAGTGGCAATTGCACCATGGAAGTTTGCAACTCGTGACAGTTACTGATCAGTGGCAAATCAGTTCTGGGTGGGCAGATCTACAGTGGGGTCCATGGTGATGGAGGTGGCCCGTGCAATCTGTCAGCATCTCATCCTAAAGACTGTGAACCTGGGAGATGTACAGGCCATAGTGGATGGCTTTGCTGCCCAGGACTTTTCTAACTGCAGTGGGGCAATAGATGGCACGCACATCCCCATCATGGCCCCAGCCCACCTGGTCTTGGAGTATATTAATTGACAGAGGTACTTCTCCATGGTCATGCAGGGGTTGCGAGATCAATGTTGGCTGGTCAAGGAGGGTTCATAATGTGCACATATTGCGAAATTTGGGATTGTACCAAAAGCTCCTGGATGGGACTTTTTTCCCTGATTGGAAAATCAAGATCGGTGATGTGGAGATGCCCATTGTTATCTTGGGCGACCTGGCTTACCCTCTGCTTCCCTGCCTGATGAACCCCCACACAGGAGCCCTGGACCCCAGAAAGGAAAACTTTAATTACAGATTGACCAAATGCAGCATGATCATGGAACGCACCTTTGGACGTTTGAAAGTAAGGTTCAGATGTTTATTGACCCATTTGGACGTTTCTGAAGCTAAGGTCCCCACCATTATTATAGTGTGTGCTATTTTGCACAACATATGTTAATCAAGGCAGGAGACTTTCCCATTTATCTGGAATACCAAAGTGGAGGCAATAGGCAGGGCTTACTCACAGCCGTCTACACTGCCATCCACCAGTACCCATGCTCAGGCTGCGGCAATAAGAGATGCTATAAAAAACAGCTTTACGACTGATCTGTAACACACACGCTACCTATGTATGTCTCTGACATAATGCCAGTAAATCAACAGTGCCGTAATGAATGAATGCTCTTTTTAGGTGGAAGGGGGTTAAGTTAATAAATAGAATGTGTTGTGCCTTCAGCGCCCACCCCACTCCCCTGGTTCCCTCAGCTGCGCATCTACTGCTGGCAAGGGAGTTTCACTGCCCAGCTGTGCCTTCAGCAGCACTCACCCTCCCCCCACCCACCTGTTTTGATTTGTGTCCCCCCCGCACTCCAGCAGAACAAGAAATCACATCGAGCTCAAAGGAATGATTTTATTGTGGGGGGATGAGAGGTTTACGTGGCCAGGAAAAGAAGCCTTATGAAGGCTGCTTGAATAGCCTTTTGCAGTGACCATTGGGGCTGGAGCAGTAGGATAGCCCTGCCCTTCCTTCCTGTGTGTGGGGACCCTGACGACATGGGGTGGGCGCCCTCTCTTCAGGGACTCTGGCCTGAGGGTATCAGTTGATACCCTGCTGGTTTGGGAGTCCCTCTGCAACTGAAGCAGGGAGTGCAGGACCTCTATCTGCTCAGTAATGGCCATTATGAGCTTTGCTGCAACCTCGGTCTGCTTTGCTGTGACCTCAGTGTGCTTTGCTGCAGCCTCATTCACCTTTGGCAGTTGCTGGTGCTTCAGGCCAAGCGTTCTCTCGTTAAAGTTAACTTGACTCTGATGCCATTCAGCTGTACTGTGATGCCACTGAGGGGTGTCCTTCGTCAAGTTCTTCTGCTCTGCCTGAGTGTCTTCAGCTACGTCTACACTAGCCCCAAACTTCGAAATGGCCACGCAAATGGCCATTTCAAAGTTTACTAATGAAGCACTGAAATGCATATTCAGTGCTTCATTAGCATGCGGGCGGCCGCGGCACTTCGAAATTGACGTGCCTCGCCGCCACGCGGCTCGTCCCGAAGGGAGTCCTTTTCGACAGGACCCCACCTACTTCAAAGTCCCATGAGCTCATGGGAATAAGGGGACTTTGAAGTAGGTGGGGTCCTTTCGAAAAGGAGCCCCATTGGGACGAGCCACGCGGTGGCGAGGCGCGTCAATTTCGAAGTGCCGCGGCTGCCCGCATGCTAATGAAGCGCTGAATATGCATTTCAGCACTTCATTAGTAAACTTCGAAATGGCCATTTGCGTGGCCATTTCGAAGTTTGGGGCTAGTATAGACACGGCCTTCATGTGCTGCAGGATTATATCTTGTTTGCATTTCCTGCGTCTTCTGGTTTTCTCTGCAACACTGGGCACTAGGTCTGGAAAATGAAGGTAAAATTAAGATACAATTGATCTAATGTGCTTTGAAGCGCAATGAATGGCCCCTTCTGTGTACTATCCCTGAAAGGATACTTTTGAAGGACACATAGGTTATTAAATATGGGACAGTAAGTATGAATTTCACAATACCTCACTTGCCAACCCTTCTCCAGCACATTGCTTTGTAATGGTAAGTTACAAGCAACTGTCCCCTTTTGGTGGTAATGAGAAGGTCTTCAAAGCAGGGGCAGCTGCCAGGTGTCCTGGCTGGGTGTCCTGTGGCACTGACAATGGACGGCTGTGGGTGGGTGGGGCTTCGATGAACAATAAAAATAATGTAAAAAATATATCCAAAGAAAGGCTGGGTATAAATGGACATGGCAGAGGAAAAGCACAGCAGAGGAATCCCCTGAGTGGCACAGGGGCATGCCTGAGAACTGAAAACAAATGGTGATTGGAAAGGGATATGGGAGGGGAAATGCCCAGCAGCCATGTGTTGCCCAGGAGTTCTGCAACATCACAAGAAACACTAAGGGTTGGGGGGTTGGGAGGGGAAATGCCCAGCAGAACCGGCAGCAGTGTGGCGCGGGGGGAGGGTCATGAAAACTGAGAAGAAATGCTGGTTGGAAACCACATCGTGGGATGGGGAGTGAAGCACCTGCCGGATGCTGCAGACAAATATAAAGAGGCAGGAAGCATAACAAAAAAAAAAAAAGATGCAAATTCCTCTGCTTCTGCAGGTTGCCAAAGAAGATGTCACCCTCCTAAAACTAACAGATATGGAGAAAGAACATCTTCTCCTGCTGTGTGACCAAAAGTCTGGAAAATTTGCTAAAATGCTGTGTGGTGCCATGACACCAGATTGTTATCTCATTGCCTGGCGTGGCAAGGTGTGCTACTGTGGAAGCTGCAACAAGTCAGGCCTGCCCAAAAGTCTCATGAAAAAAATACAGGAATGCCTGGATGGGGCCTTTGAGGAGATCTCCAAAAAGGAGAAGCGCTCCATCCCAAGAAACACTAACGCACTCTTCTGAGGGGCACAGAACCACAGCTAGCAAATTTGTCCCTACACACAACCCTATAGCTATACCCACCCCCAGCCTGCTTCTAGCATGCAGAATAAAGACTCACCCAAACTGCTTGCTACAGAGGGCTTGGGGATCAGCATGGAGGTGAGCAGCATGGAAGGGACTGACGTGGAGGGTCCCAGAATGGAGGGAGGACTGTTGAGAGGACCAGTTCCAGGTCGATGGTGAAGAGCTCCAGGCTGTCCAGAACAACTTTCTTTGTGCCCTGATTGTTGCTCCCTTCCTCCTCCACATTACCCTCTACTTCCAGGCCACACTGCTCCTCCATGCTTAGCCCAGAATCCATACCAGGTCCTCCATAAGTATTGTAATTCGGGTTCCATGGTGGGGTCGCTCCCCATAAGCATGAGGAGCTGTTGATAATGGAGGCAGGTCTGTGGAGCCGCCCCGACTGCTGTTTGGCTTCCTGGACTTTTTGATAGGCCTGCTGGAGTTCTTTAACCTTCATGTGGCACTGCACAGAGTGCCAGGAGTAAACTCAGGCTGCCATCTTGCGTGCCATCTGATGATAGATGGCTACCCGAAGTCTCTTCGCCACCGATTGGTCTCCCCACATGGCAATGAGATCCAGAACCTCCTAGTGGGTCCAAGCTGGGGTGCTCTTGCGAGCCTCAGAAGTGCTAGTCAAAACACTACCCTGAGTGTTCATGATTGCAGTACAGGGCTATGGATAACTGCTAATGATGCAGTGCGATGGCTATCAATGTGGTGCGACGCGATGGGCAAAGGGAATTTTTTCATAATGGACACCCTTTTTATTTGCAGGGCTGGGCCGGGCCGCTAAATTCCAATTCAAATTTTAATTCAAATTCAAATTCAACTGGAACTTTTCAGGCTTAATTTGACCTTCTTCATGCACACCTGACAGCGGCGCCCAATGAAGCAGCCATATTTGGAGGGTCACTGCATAGCTTTGTGGGATACATATGGGACACTTCTGATGGCTAACAAATTCAAATTGAGGACATGGTGCTTCCGCAGTAGCCTGGATTCAAGATTTTAAATTCGAGACAGACTCTATACCCGTCCCATAATATCAATATTCTGTAATTGGCATTATGGCTCAATAAATTGAGTTAATATTACACGTGACGACAGTCAAGTTTTAGTATCTATCTAAAGCCTTGAAATTTGAATTTACCTCGTTGTGTAGAGATACCCTGAGACTGGCAGGTACTTGCGAACAGGGTGCTGAATGGTAACCATTTAGGATGAGAATGTGCTATCTTTATAGTAAGAGATGGAAAACATTCTTGGTGCCTAAGTGCTAGAAGACACAAAGATGCATGGCTAGGAAATGCCACCTGAAAAATGCCTTCTATTGGGATACCACTGTTTTGCTCTGACAGGGCTAAAGGAACAGCCTGAGAAAGGCCTGCTGAGAAATAAAGAGGTTCCTCTAAGAGGGCAATTCTACAACAGAGAGAAGTAGTAGGGATTATAGAAAGATACTTTTTGTAGAAAAACTTATTTGAATTGTTTTCTGTCATCACTCGATCACTGATGGAAACAAGTTTTGGACATTGTCAGGATGAACCAGGTTGAAAACACTAGTCTAGACATGAAAAGAAGGAGCAGCTCATTCTCTATAAGCAAAACAAAAAAGCAGTCCAGTAGCACTTTAAAGACTAACAAAATAATTTATTAGGTGATGAGCTTTCGTGGGACAGACCTACTTCTTCTCTATAAACAATCTTTGAAGACTTCAAACTTTTTAAAGAAAAAACAGCAGATGTAAAAGAACCCACCCTATTGATTCTTTTAGATGTCTGTAACCCTCTGTGTGTGTGTGCGTGTGTGTGTATATATATATATTCAATATGAAGATTTTGTAATCAGGAAGACAGGGGGAAAGGACACCTGTCACCTGTCCCCTCCCACCCCAACTCCGCATCTTACAAATTTTCAAGAGTAAAATGTGTGGCCTCTTTTTCTCTTGCAAAGTACTCAAGAAGATCCTGTAACTACTTTTTAAAAAACCAACACAGTGTAAGCCAGCAGCTATAGCAAATGTAAAGGAACTGGAACATACAACACAAGGTGGGAAAGAATTCCTGTGTGTCCTCTCCCTCCCACCCCCAGAAAGTAAAGATTCATTGCAATGATTAATTGCTGGTGTGGGTGAAGGAAACAGAAGGGCTGCAGAAGTGGACCAGAAGGAAACAATAATAGAAACTTGACCAGTATCAAGCTGATCACTGCTGGCAGCATATATGTTTCAAATTCACACAGTGAACTGAGGAAATAAGTCTTGGCTGGGATGCATTTCTCTGGGATATCCCTAAGGAATATCCATCAAGTGATTCATCTAAGCAGCCACTGGATATCATTACTGCTCTACCAAAAATGGAGATAAAGCAGCAACCCAGAAAAAATAAGAGAAACAAGTGCCCCAGATTTTTTCTCAAACTATCACGGGGAGATCATAGGGGTGGTGAAGAAGGGAGGGGGAATGAAGAGGTTTGAACTTTTCATCTGTAAGTCCCCCATTTGCCTTTAAGCTGTGCACATCTACTGTGCTCTCAACAGAAAATACAACTATATTTTGCAGCCTTTAAAGAGTGAGATAATTGCTTTTTTGAGTCACGTGCTATCTAATACAAAACTTCAGGTTTTTTTCTTCCTCAGTCGCACACAGTAGGACCTCTATCAGCCAAAATAGCATAAGCTGTGTTAGCGATGCTAATGGACCATCCAAAGCAAATATAATGCAGCAGCTTTGACAGGTTCACATTTTGAAGTCCTCTTTGAACTCAAAATCTTTCTTTTCTTGCATCATAAACAGTGGGCAATTATAAAATATGAGGAGAGAGAAGCTTCTGCTGTCTCCACAGCCACCATCTTAGAGTGGTGTGCTGCCCCTAAATAGCTGGTGGATTATTTTCTTTCATATGTTGTTTATCTAAGACAGAATTAATGGCAGAACACTGAATGCTGAAGCGTTTGGGAATCTTGTTTGGGTCAGGGGCAGCATTCCCTCTATTTTTTCCATTCATAGGCATTTTGTTATGTGCTGCAAGGCATGGGTGGATTTGCACCACCCATAGAAACACATGCTGCCTATTGTGGGTGGTTGTGGGTGCTGTGCTAATCAGCTGGATGGCACCTGAATCTCTCCTAGGTGGCCACCCAAGCACTCAGCTTACAGGGAACACCAGTCAGGAGCTGTTAACCCACAGAAAAATCAGGAGGGCGCTACACATAAGTGAAAAAGCAAAAAACAAAAACAAAAACAAAAAAACCCTCACAGACCTTTCTGGAAGTGGAAGGATCTAACTCAGGGATGGGCAACCACAAATGGCTGCATGAATGAACCTCTTTCTCCTGACTGGGCTTCAGCGGCCCAAGGCCCATTGGTGTTCCACCTGTGGCCCTGCAGCCCTCTGGTCACCCCATCCTCTATGCACCTCTAGCTCACTGGGGCACTGGAGCCCTGCACTTAACCTGCTCCTCCACCTCCCTCCCAGCACTTCTGCAGCATGTGACTCACCTGATTCACGCTGCATCCCCACTCCTTCCCCTCTCTCACAGGGCTGCAAAGCCACAAACAGCTGATTTGCAGAATTCCAGCTCTGGGAGGGGTGGGGTGGAGTGGAGATAGAGCGCAAATCAGGTGATTTGCAGCTTCCCCTAAGTACTGGGAGATGGGAGTAGGAGTAGGACGTGTGGGGCTCCACAGCGCTAGAGTGCAAAGAGAAGGGGGGCAGCCAAGGTGTCCATGGGCCGCTGGTGGAGCCCCAACAGGCTGCATGTTGCCCACCGCTGATTTAACTAGTGGCAGGGGAGGGAGGGACTTGCAAGAGATTCTGATTTTTTCAGCTACATAATTTGAGAGGGGGAAGACTGCCATGCAAAAAACCAAATGCAAACCCCAGATCTTTGGGAAGGACTATAGAAGGGAGGCAATGAGATCTCACAGACAGACACTCTCACCTGACGTGAGCATGATGATAAGTTGCTAAACTTCTTTGGTTCCCCACTTTCTGTCTTGTCCATTTAGACTGCTAGATTTTTGGGGCAGAGACTCTCTCTCTCTCGTGTGCTTCTGTGACCAGCATAATGTGGCTCTAAATTCAGTTACGACCTCTGGACATCACTGTAACACAAATAAAAAATGGTAAAAATAAAATACACTGCAAAAGCGAAACAGTCACATTCTGGCTTTTTTGCTAGCTTCAGGGATTCAGGGAATAAGTGGCTGACTTTATCTCCCCTGGCCCTGTCACTCCCTCCAACAAATTAGCTCTGTGGTATTATTTTGAGAGTTTTACAATAAAAGAACATTTTGGAAAGTGCACCATTTCATAAAAATAAATGAAAAATTCATAAAATGTTCCCAAACTCTCAGGCTACATCTACACTACAGAGATGTGTTGAAAGAAGCTGTTCCAGAAGATCTCTTCCAAAAGAGTTTCTTTCGAAAAAGTGCAGGTCCACAGATGAAAAAGCCGATCGAAAGTGTGATCTGCTTTTTTGAAAGACAGCATCCACACAGCCCGTGCTCTTTCAAAACACCAGGCCAGGGATCAAAAATGAAGACTGTTCTTTTGAAAGAAGGGCCCTGCAGCATATCTACATACATTTCCGTTTGAAAGAGCATGTCGAAAGGAGGCGCTCTTCCTGAACAGGAAAAGGAAGACTGATTTCGAAAGGTGCACCACATTCTTTTGATTTACTTTAGAAAGAACACTTTTTGTGTGTAGACGCTCCATGGGCTCTTTTGAAAAAGCCCCCTTCTTTCAAAAAATGTTTCGAAAGAACTTGCTGGTATAGATGCAGCCACAGTGTTTGACAAAGCTACCAACATTTCATCGTACTTAACTTCATTGCCATAAGTTCACAAGGAGAAAGCCAAGTTTCACCTGGGGTAGGAGTGACATCTCCAACTCATTTTCTCAGTCTTTATTCCCCTGACTAATAGCTACTATAACAACAAAATTAGAGGATCGCTGACTAATGAGATGTCAGTGAGTGGGAAACCATCAAGATTCTAAGTTTAGCCAAAGGACTAATGGAGGAATTTGGTCATAAACTGGTTGTGATGTGTACTCATTATTTAGCTATAAGAATTTAAACTGACATGCTACCTGCTATTATCCTATTAACCCAGCTCTGTGTGCCCCTTGCTAATTCTGATCAGTTGACGCTTTTGGTTTTAAAGATCAAACTTGAAAAGATTTATTTGATTTCATGGTATTTTAAAAGGCAAGAAATTTGTTTGCATTCTACGAGCCATTGTGCTGAAAGTGGAAATGCCAACAGGCTGTTGGAATGCTGATGAGAGTCATTATAACTTCATTGACCTGCCTTGGCACTAAAACACCCAGTCTTTGCACCATTGTATTTGTGACATCCACACTCTCCTGGGTCTGTAAAGAGTAAGGAAGAAGAATATGGAGCTAAACCTTACAAACAGAAGTTTGAAATTAGTGAGACATGAACCTCAAATGTTAGTTCACATAACCAACCCAAAATGTGTGTGTTTATGTGCAGCATAGCTGCAGCTCTCTAGCTGGTGCCCTCATGAGATATCTTTGATTAATGGAATGATAAACACCACAAGGAAAACTTTTCTTGTGATATTTCAGTACTACTGGAATTGGAACAAACAGGAAATTCAGAGGTGTTTGACATTTTTTGGAACATACCCAAGTTAGTATGAGTTTCATGAAAAGACTGGGGTTGGTTTTTCTATCTCTACACAAATATCACGAGAAAGCAGAGGAAATAATTTCAGGTTGCGGGTGTGGGGGGAGAAAGGGATGTTCAGATAGGCTTCGTCTACATGGAGCTGCGCTGCTGGCAGCATAATGCAAAGGAAGGCTCGCGAAAATGCAAATGGTTGCTCATTTGTGCAGTCGTATGGCTAATTTGCATACTCCCGTGGGATTGCCCTGCTGGCAGAGGCTGCTATCGTCAGAAAACATGCCATGTATACTTGGTTCTGTCATGAAAACCCCCTTTGTCAGCAGCCCCTTATCCCTGGAAAAAATCAGGGGTAAGGGGCTGCCAACAAAGGAGGTTTTTGGTGATAGAACCACATCTACACAGCACATTAGCTATGCAATTATGCAAATGAGCAGCCATTTGCATTTTCAAGAGCCTTCCTTTGCATCACGCTGCCGGCATCATGGCTCTATGTAGACATAGCCATAAGAATTATTCAATTTTTGAAGTGGTAATCATGTAAAAAATATATTAATAAATAAATAAACACATTGCATGATGTCTTGCACACTTCAGACATACACAAAATGCCAAAGAAATATCTACAGTGGGAATCATATAATAGATATGGCCAGGCCCATAAAGAAAAAATTGAGTCTCTAATACATCACGTTTGCTGGGGCCCTACCCCTTCCCATTTCATTTTATTTACACACAGATATTACAGATGTTTTGGGGGTTCCCCTAAGGTTGGAAAGTTGATGCAATTGTTCTCCTAACTCACCCCCGCATCAGCCCTGGAGATAACCAGAAAAACAGAATTTTGCTTCCCATAAAAAAAAATGATTTAATCTGAAATCAGGATGAAAGGCCACAAATTTGAAATGTTCAGGTGCTAAATTCATTTTGGAAGAACCAAAATTATATTTTTGACTTGCTTCCAGGATGCCTGATTCCTTGGGGATCTGGCTGCCTGGAGACTTGCTAGCTGCTATGGCCATGGAGAGCTTGGAAACATAGGGAACCAGGGAGACTGGGGACTCAGGGAGCTGAAGCTCTGAAGATCCCCACTAGGAAGGCTAGTGAAGATCCAGGCAGGTATGAATCAGAACTTCTGATGGATTTAACATGGTCTTGTAGAACACTTCAACTCCACCAACTTTCTGGTATGAAACTGCTCTGTCAGCAAATTTTGACCAGTCTACAACATAGTCACACCTACGAAGAGAATGACGTAGGCAATCATTAGGAAGGGCTTTTGAAGCTTTGGCAGGATTTAAAGTAAGCCATGATTTAGTGTTACATTAAAGATTTCTCTTCTTAAAGGACACCAAGGCCAAAGGTATCAAAACAGAATGATACACTATAATTCATTAGACTAATTTTGGGCCCCAGATTTGGTTATATCTGTTCAAGAAATACAATGGAAAGAGGAAATGTTCAGAAAAGGGTAATAAAAATGCCGAGCGGGTTCACATGCAAATACTGGTCTTAATAGTCCAGCAGTTATTCTCATGTTCCAATAGGACTTCATATGAGAGTAACTATAAGCACATGATAAATGTTTGCAAAATTGGGTTTAAAGATTTGAAAGACTGGGGTTAAATAGCGTGGGATGGAGAAAACTATAATCAAGATACCTAGGATGAAGAAATACACAGTGAAAACTAGCCAGGCACTTCATTTCACTTGCTCCCACAGTACGAGAACAGGAAGACACTCTTTGAAATAAAGGCGTGATAAATTAAAAGCAAACCAAAAGGAAATATTTGTGCAGTATGCAGCCCACCTGTGGAACTTATTACTCTGGGAGGTCAATGAGACAAACCGTGTGGCTGGATTTTTAAAGATTTAGATAACTTTGTGACCATCAGTTACACTGGTAGGTATGCTACGCATATATAATATTATTCTCACTTCATAATTCCTGGCATCAGTTGATTGCTTGCAGGGGTAAACCAGAAATCTTGTCCCCTTCCTGAGCAACATTAAAGAAAATTTTGCGTAAGGGAAGGTTGCTGACTCTCTCTGAAGGATCACTGAAGATAGTGATGGGAAAAGCATCCAGGCCATCTACTTAGAAAAGCATGATGTAGTTCCAGGATAGTATATATATTTGATATTAAATTGCTTATTAGGTAGAACAATGAGAATGCTGCAGCTTTTAGTTCAGGTAGGGTTTGAAAATTAAGGTTTGCAGATTGGCTTACATGGCCAGGAACTTACTGAGAACCATAGCTAGCCTCTGCCTACCCTGAGACACTCCTTCACCTCAAATCAGCATTAGATCTCACTTTCTTATCGTATATATTTTTGGACTGGAATGCCAAAATGTCTTGCGACTTGCCAGGTACACTGACTATGGAGAAAACTGGGGACAGGAAAATTTGCAGGATGTCTAACCCACAGTTAACAAATTTGAGACATAATGGCCGATTCACGGAAAATTCAAATTAAAGCCACGGGAACATAAAATCTGTCATGCTGGATCTGGACCATGATCTATCTAGTCTGGTTTCCTGCCTCTGACAGTGGCCGACACAAGATGCTTTAGAGGAAGATGAAAGGACCCTGCAGTAGGCAGATATGAGATAGCCTGGCCTCTCTTGAAGGTCCCTTCCTAATCCTTAGCTGGAGATTGGTTTAAGATGTGAAAAATGAGCTTTTTATCTCCCATTCACTACTCTTTTAGTTAGTATTAACTGTAACAACTCTGGCTACTCTTGTTAGCCACGTAAACATCTGATCCTTCTTTGAATCTTGCTAAATTCTTGGCCTCAGTACCAGCGCTGTCAATTTCAGATAGTGCTGACTTAGGAGTAATTTTTATAAGGCTAGCTGAACATTTCACTCAGCTCAAGTGTCAGGCACAGGACACTTCATGGACTAATGACCTGATCCAGTGTGGGAATTCTAATATCATTGTGTAATTTAAAAGATGAATGGCGACGAGGAAGAACATGACCTTGTCAAGGTCACTTTGAAAATAAAAGGAAAAATAAAACCCTCTCAACATAGCCACAAAAGTACTATTCTTAGTCATATATCTTCTCAAAATATGCAGAAACTTTTGAATACACACTGAGTATACTAAAGGAAAAATGACTCATTTTTCACCAGAGTGTAGAAATCCATCTTGGAAAAATGAGCAGTGGTCCGAGGATACTGGGAAAACAATACAATGACATTGATTCAACAAGGGAAGGCCCATACAAAAAAGAAATCTTATTATCACAATGGGCAGCAATATTTACAATGTGACATCGCAGCAAAAGAAAGAGGTTGTGTATAAATTATGTCAGAAAGAGTATCGTCTGCCTATAAAGATCTGGTGTAACTGAACTTGACATA
Source organism: Carettochelys insculpta (assembly GCF_033958435.1). NCBI lineage: Eukaryota > Metazoa > Chordata > Testudines > Carettochelyidae > Carettochelys > Carettochelys insculpta. The sequence goes on along the minus strand of NC_134138.1, from coordinate 134,400,432 downwards.
TTGCATCTAGTTCTAGGCTTTTCATTACCCAAAACATATAACAGGAAAACAGAGCAAAGTTCAAAGAAGAACGACCAAAAAAGATCCATACACTGCAAGGAATGATCTATAAAGAATTTTTAAATACCTAAACAGGTACGACTTGGCTAAGTGGTAACTGCTATGGCGACTTTGCATAAATATTGTCTGGAGATATTTGAGAGGTAGACTCTAAGAGTGACATTTGCAATCTCACTCTGGACACTTGATGCTGTTCTCAATCATTTTTCCGAGCTAAAGCGACCCTACAAGTACTGTGTCTGGCTAAGGGAGGACACCTTCAACAAAGCGATTGGGAAGGACAGCCTTAAAGTTGTCTTCCAGGATCTCTTCATAATAATGGCTGATATAGGAGTGATACGACTCGGGGGATGACAGGGGCAGGGTCTCAGCACTGCAGAGATTACAGGCTGTGGTTTGACTAAAAGCACAGCTAGGAGGAGACTGCTGAAACTATGGGCCCCAACAGGGCTAGCATTTTTCCAGGGTCCCTGGAGCAGGGCACAAAGGTGGATTAAAGCCATGTCAGTCTCACCTCCCCTGGCCTGAGGGCTGATGCCAAGAAGCTCCATACCTAATTTTAACCTAAATTGGGAAAAAATATAACTTGGATTTGTGTTTGGGGTGGAGGGGGGTGGAGTGTAATGAGGAGTAACTGAGAAATGGAGAAAGGCAAAATCACAGGCTGAATAATCAGGGGAAAAACCCATAATAATTCTGCTCTGGGCTGTGGAATCCTCTCAAAGGCAAGTGTTAGACTCTTCACAGCTTGTAATTTTAACAATGAAACTGTTCAAAGCACAAGAAAAAAAACCCTGACTACAGGGAACAGTGCTCTACATGGTGGTGGGGGGCACGGGGGGGAGAATGCATTATACTTCTGATAGGTAAAATATAACTGAGAAGGAATTTCCATCTTCTTATTTAATATGTATATTTATCCTTCAATGCCTCCTTTCAGGGGAACATTGTGCTAGGTGCTGCACAAACTCATCTGCCTCATGCCACCAAGGGCAGATTGCATTCATGATTTTATAGGGGCTTTGTAACCTAGGCAGAAGCTTCATGCAATGTCCACACAGGCCACCGCATCCACGTGCTGTCATGCAAGACAGCATTTCACCATGAATTCTTGAGTTGAACACCCTAGAAGTTACTAAGGAAAAAAACAAGCGCACGGTCATTTTTGATGACAAAAGGACAGACATTGCATTTCAGGATTAAACAACCCCCTGCTCCATCACAGTCACACACAAATATAAGTTATGAGCATGTCTTAACCTCCATTGTCTGTTGTCACTATCACCACCGGCAGATTAGCCAGAGCTGATTGCTTTAGGCTTCAAACAGAGTCAGTATCTGGAGGGGGGGGAAGTGTTTAATAAAGCCCTCCCCTCTGTACCCTCCCACCGCATTCACTTGCAAATCGCTGTGTGCCTGGAAGTGCCTGCTATCCCCCAGCCCTCAACCTTCCCATACTGAGTGCTGCTGCAGCACCAGCAGCTGCAGCAGAGCCCTGCATGTATGTGTGCGGGAAAGAGGGAGGGTTCCTTTTCTTCCCCCGCTATTAATCAGGAGCCCGGGATGGAAACCAATCAGCTGGAGAGCCCCCTCGGCTCGGCCTTCCTGCATGCCAGAGTTAAAAGTGATGCTGGGAGAGCGCGAGCCCGTTAGACGCGAGTAGCTCTAGCAGTGGCGGGAGCAGGCGGAGGAGCAGCGCTGCTTCCACCCTGCGCGCTGTGTCACTGCCCTGGGCTGCGCGCCCGGCCGCTTCCTTCTCTTCTCCCGGGTAAGATTCGGCGCTGCGCTGCTGCGGGCACGTGGGCGGGGGCGCCGCCCGCCCGGCTGCCCCGGGGCTCTCTCGGGCGGGAACGTTCTTGCCAAAGTTGTCAGCCCCGTGCGGCAGGGGGCGGCGGCGGGGAGGGGGCGCCGGAGCGGGGCTCAGTCGGGGCAGGGGTGGCGAGGACCGCGCGGAGCGGAGCGCGCCGCGCCTGAGGTGGCGTGTCAAGGAGGGCAACGAGAGTCGGCGTCCCGCTGCCGATCCGTGGCACGAGCAAACCACTTGCGTGGGGGGGGGACTCCCGAGCGGCAGCTGGTGGAGAAAGTGCCTGGGAGGCGAGAGCAGGTTGCCGACAAGCACGGAGCGGGGTCCGCCGGGCGCGGCGCCGCGGAGCACAGTTGAAAGAAGGGGCGTCCGAGGGGGATAAATCGGGCGGGGGTCCTGCCGCAGCCGCCCAGGCGCAGGCAGTCGGAGAAGTCCTTCCGGCGGGGCGCTGGCGGCGGGAGGCGGACAGGCCCGGCAGTCAGACCCAGTCCAAGGCACTGGGGTGACTGACCCGCGCTGTGGTTTTGCTAATTGTCGTACACACGTCTCCTGCAAAGAGTTGCATCAGGAAAGAAGCAGTTCCTCTAGCGGTCGGGGCCGTGGGCAGAAGTCTCGTCACTGCTGCAGTCAATTCCATATTTTATGGGGAGCTCATTGCAGCGCTTTGTAAGTGCAAGTGGATGGTCCCCTCAGTAATTCCCGCTGACATTCAAGGATCAAGAAGTTTAATGACCAGCATTACACCCTCCCTGACACCAGTCCTGCTACTCTTATCCAGGATGAGAGAAGGAGGCACCTCTCTACTGACGTGTAGGATTTAAGGTTTTGCTGGCATTTTAAAGGCTTCTTAGGTGTAAGGTCAGCTCTTCCTTTAACGTACAGGTATTGCAGCAAAACTGGAAAGGTAGGATGCCAATTCAGGAATAGTTAATGACAACACACGTACGCACATCTAGTATTGCGAGAGTACACAAATATACATGCACACACATAATTATTTCTTCTTTGGGACCGTATTTAATAGCCCTTGGAAATATGGTAGTTTGGGGTGGAGATTGGGTAGAGCTCCTAGTTACAGTCAAAGTGAACATAACTAATCCCATCGAGATAAAGGCTTATGCCATGCATTCTCGGGAGTGAAATATCTGTTGTGCAGTCAGTACCACAGTGAAAGTGCTTGCTTATTAGTTTAAGTATTCCATAAATGTGATTTAACATCTGTTCATGAGCAGTATAATGTCATGGGTAGTTGTGCTTCCCCCCACTTTTTTTTTCAATCCTTTCTAAAGGCAATCGAGACAGTAAGTTTGCATGTGTGAAAAGAGTGGAAGGCTGGGGATGTAAATCAAGCAGATTCCTTCTTCAGTCATATAAACATTAATAGGCCTGACGGGGATCTAATTGGATAGTTTCTTTAAACAGCCCAAATGTGCTAATAAATATTTCAGGGAATCCCTTTTCTCTCTCTTCCCAATGTTAGCTGCCAGGGCAACTATAAAAATATGCAGTAATCTCATATGCTCTTGGCTTTACACTTCATTTCAATCATTCTGTGTGTATTTCTACTGGCTTGTGATTGTGGGAGAAAGCAAACTGATCAGAAGCAGCAGTACACTTTCAAGGAAAACACTACTGATTTAGTCTAGCTGTAATTCTTTGCAAATATCCTTTTCAGTCATCGAGGGACCCTCTAAGGGGTTTATTAGTCTCTCTCTCTCTCTAGATCAACGTTTCTCAACCTTTTTGGTACCAGGGAGCATCTTGCTGCCTTCCTAAACTATCTCAGAGAGGTTTCAAAGGAACGGGTGCTGGTGCGCGGAGTGGTCGTTGAGAAATGCTGCTGTAGATATTTTAGATTTTACACCAGTTTATGGCTTTCATGTAGTTCAGTACGAGTCCTCCAAAGGTTACATATGTAGGGACAGTCATTTTCTACCACCTAGTTCACTGTTAGAAATGGGCATCTAATTTCTGCCTCCTTCACTTGCACAGCTTCCAAACATTCACATTAAAGATTTTTTTTTTCTGTTCCACATATTTCAACTAATGGAGTATTTATAGAACTTCTGAATGGTTAGCAGAACATGCACATATCACTGCTTCTACAAGCAATGAAGTTAATGTACAACTCAAGGATATGATGCATCCTCAAGTCATGAGCCTCCCCCATGCTCCTTCCCCTCAATTTTCATTAAATTTATTTCCATCTTGTGAGTGAACATAATGTCACCATGCTGATTTTCTCCTACTTATAGATTTCAGGAATGGTTGGATTTGGATGGATCTCCATTGCATGGCTTAATTCATGCCTGCCTACCTGTGTAGCAGGCTAGTGTTAATAATCTGTGTCTAGGAGAACACTGGCACATGTTTAAATGATAGCGTTCAGCTCTTAGCTGACTTGTGGTGGGCTGTCTATGTTGACATTTGGTTTCTATTGCAATTTCTCAATGCCAAAGCTCAAGATGAGAAAAAAAATATGAATCTCGTCAGAAATGAAGACTGATTACTAAGGTGAAAAGCAATCTTTGAAAAAACAAAGTTAGTAAAATACTGTGGTGCCCACCTGCTATGTTGGTACAAAGCATGAAGCATAATGACGGTAATTCCATCAATGAGTCTGCTGCAATGAGGCAAGATATAAAGTATTAATGGTTTAAGGTGTCTTTGATTACTATTATTATGCATGAGAAGGAGCGTGGAGGGAGTGCAGCACCAAATCTATTGTAGTGGACAGATTTCTTAAATTAACCCCCTGAACACTAGGATAGCAAGTATAGCTGTGTGGCTTTGCTCGAGGGGTTTTAGTGTTTCTAATCACTTGGCCTCACAACTCTTAAAAACTAGCCAGTTAGCTTGAGCAGTGATTAATCTTCCCTGCTGTGCAGCACTGTGTGCTGTTCCTTTGCTTACCGTCCTTACCATCCCTAGGATAAATCCCTGAAACTCTGACTTAGAATAGATGAGGAGCTCAGCATGCGGGTGAATCAGTCTCTTCTGCTGCCTCTGTGTGGGGTTTGACTGGTAGTTTAGACATTGGTTCCAAAGTTTGAAATGTGTTCCAGGCAAGATAAAATCTGGCAGGAGCTGGTGTGCTTAGTCATAGCAGTGTGTTCTGAGGCTCTGGAGAAGTATGGAGCCCTGGTTTATAAGACAGAGAAGTGATTCAGTTTGAAGTGCAGAGGTTTCTTTTTAAATAGTGTTTCAAGTCAGATGCTTTCTGCCTTATTTGACTAACAAAAAGGCACAAAAGCAGATTATCAACCCCTATTTCAGTTAAATACGCCCTGTTGAATATTGTATGACAAATGCAAAGCATCAGGAGCCTTATGCTAACAGGGGTACTTCAGAAGAAACCAGTTGTATTGTTTGCGGCATTGCATTAGAGCTTGTTTAGAGACCACTTCCTGAAATAAATACAAGAAGTTTTGTTCTAGGGTTCTTATGCTTGCTAAGTCACATTTTAAAAGCTTCCCCTTCCCTATAGCCCCTCCTACATCTGTTAAAGTTAATGACAGCATTTTTCCTTGCAAGCTTCTCTAGTGCATTGGCATTCCCCCGTTTTGTCCCTCTGTAGCCCAATATTTAGCCTAATTATGATCACCTGCATTGCTTCATTAATTTCATATATTGGAATGACAGCAGAATTAGCCATTGTCTCTACACTGGGTGCTGCCAATTGTCACTATTCTCTTTTTTTCCAGTTGATTGGCATTGCACAGGTTCCTTTGTAAATCTTGTCCAGCACCGGGTGCTGAATATGATTTTTTTGGGGGGAGTTTCATGATGAGAATGTTCACTAAAACTGCCCCAAATGTAATGTGTTTTATTGGAGGCCTCTTACAATTTAAAGGATCTTCCCACAACACCAGGCATTATTCTCCTTCAGGAGCCTATGTCCTAGCACTCAGACCTTGTGTTACAAAAGTGAGCAGGCCGACTTTACTTTTGGGATCCCACAACCTCTAAATCTCCTGGAAGGGGTAATTCCGAGCAATGAGATACTCTTTCCTTCTTGTGGGGATCTTCTAGCGGGCAGGGGCAGCCCTTCCAGCATGGAGAGTCAGAGCTTAGGTCTCCTTTCTCAGTTATTGCAAGGGCACTGTGCTGAATGTAAGAACGGCCATATTGGGTCAGACCATCTAGCCCAGTATCCTGTGTTTTGACAATGGCCAATCCCAGATGCCCCAGAGTGGGTGAACAGAACAGGTAATCATCAAGTGATCCCTCCCCTGTCATCCACTTCCAACCTCTGACAAACGGGCTAAGGACACCGTTCTTGTCCATCCTGGCTAAGAGCCATTGGTGGACCTAACCTCTATGAATGAATCTAGCTCTTTTTTGAATCCTGTTAAAGTCCTGGCCTTTACAACATCCTCTGGCAATGAGTTCCACAGGCCCACCATGCCTTGTGGGAAGAAAAACTTCCTTTTGTTAGTTTTAACCTGGCTACCCATGAATTTCATTTCCTGACTCATAGGCCTTCTAGTAAGGGAACAAGTAAATAACTTATTTACTTTTTCCATACCTGTCAGTTTTATAGACCTCATCATATTCTCCCTTAGTTTCCTTTTTTCTAAGATGAAAAGTCTTAGTCTTTTTAATCTTTCATACATAACACCATTCCAAACCCCTTATCATTTCTGTTGCTGTTTTCTGAACGTTTTCCAAAACCAATATCTTTTTTTTGAGATGGGGTGACAACATATGTATGCCATATTCAAGATGTGGGCCTACCATGGATTTATATAGAGGCAATAAGATATTTTCTGTCTTATTCTCTATACGTTTTTTTATGATTCCTAACATTCTGTGTGCTTTTTTGGCTGCTGTTGCACATTGAGAGGATGTTTTCAGAGAACTATCCCCAATGACTCCCAGATCTCTCTTGACTAGTTATAGCTAAATTAGTTCCCATCATTTTGTATGTATAGTTGGGATTATAAATTAGGGGGGGTTATTAGTCCCTGTCTTTTGTGTGTTTCGCTGGGATCCTGAAAAGGTATGTTAGCAAGGAAGTGATGACTTAACTGTGACGGGGCCAGAACACCTGATGGCACTGGTGAACAATCCAGAATTATACTGAAATTATATTCCCTTGCTGCGCATGCAGCCCTGAAAGACACAAGCCAAATACCTCCTCCTCCATTTTTTACTCCCCCTGGTACACACAGCCTATATACATTTCCGTCTTCTCCCATTCTTCAGGAACTATGCTCGCCATGCTGCGGTTTAAGTAACCTGTGTAATATTTAGCTTTACTTTGGCATATCGGGCAGATTATTTCATGGATTAATGAGGTTGTTTTGCCCGGTTATACAAACACACAGAAAATGTTTAATTGTAGCTGGAGTGTGATTTAGATTTAATTTGCAATGTAAACGTCCACTATCTCCTCCCAGCCTTTCCCCAGGGAGACAGGATAACATAGTTTTGCAATAATGTTTACAGCTGTGAGAGAGATAATAGGTAGTATGCCTTTCCAGCATTTCCACTGTTGCACCTAATGATGGAACCTGAACAGGAGTAGGCAGGAGAAGGGTCAGTGGAGATTGAAAATTGGCATACACATTAGACACTAGTCTACCTTCCAGAGGTATTGCAGGTGTAAGCTCATCTGAGTGAAAAATAGACTCCTGCTTAACAAATGCTGCACTTCAACCATCCGTTAATGGCTACTGCAAGAACAAATGCTTTTCAATCAACGTGATCTGCTTTAGTGTGAGGGTTACGCCCGGACATGAAGAGAAATAAAACTGAGATGCAAATATGTGTCTCTGAAGGAGCCTCTACTTTGCATTCAATAAGGAGACGGAAAAAGAAATCTGTTCTGCATTAAAGTTGGTTAGGCTGCATGTGCTCTGCTATGATCAAGAGAATCTGAATCAGGATTGTAAGCCTAAATGAGGTTGAGCCCAGGTACAAACACAGAAGTTATAGCCTAAGGGAGAATGTTCTTACATCTTGAAAGGAATCAAGATATTTTCCATCAGATTTTTAAAAAAGCACACTGCTGCCTTTAATTTCCTCCTGAAACTTGCACGTGAAATCTGTTTCCTTACTGAATTTGTTTTTTCTTATGTGCACATTAATTTGTTATTGTAGGGTTGCTGATAAGTACCATCTTGCCAGTTTGAATGAAGAAAAATTAATAATTTCTTCATAAATGTAAGAAAAGAGAATCAGTAATATCCTCTAGCAAATCATTTGTTTGTATTTTTATGGTGCCAAGGAGTCAGTTTTGGCTTTGCTCTGTGTAATGGACAACACAAAGTTCTAGGATTGCCCCCATTATGACAGTGTGATCACCCACAACCTTTGAATATATTTATGCTTGTAACATCGTGGCGTGATAGGCAATGCGTAGGTTCAGAAAAGCTCAGGGACTTGCCCAAGGTCATGGAGGAAGTCCGTAGCAGAGCATTGGTTTGACTGTGGGTCAGCAGAGTCCCATGCTAGCACCCTTACCAATAGATCATCCTCTCTGTTTTTTGCTCATTTGCGCTACTCTAGGAGCTGGTCAAAGTTCAGAATTCAAGGTTGAATATTAAAAATTCAAGGTTGGGGTGGACTAATATTTTTATAATACTCCAACACCTTGCCTGTACTTTGACAAGCTCTAGCCATAGCTGAAAAATACAAAAGTTTTGTGAAAACTGAATCTAAGAGTTTTTTTTCCTGGTTTTTGACCAGCTTTAGAATAAACCAGGAACTGGAATGAGTTATCACCTACTTCCCCTTTACTTTTGGATGTAGCAATCTGAGTCAGTCATCTACATGGTACTAGTCACTTCTGTTCTGACTCAGCTACACTTGCCAGTAGGATGGATGGTGGAGCCAGTGCTTTGACTGTTTCCCACTTATATGTGTGGCTAGGGGTAAAGTATTATTAGCCCCACAGAGGCTGCTCCTTCCCCCATGTTATATTATGGTTATGGGCACCCAGTGCAGCAAACCAAAGAATCACATTATGGTCTCTTACTCCTCAGCCTGTCAAGACAATCTCATTTCCATAAGTCATCCCTGTTACATAGGGCCACATTACTATTTCCCTTGGAGAAACAAGGCAAGTAAGGTAGTTGTTCAGAAGTCAGTAGAATAAAGTGTATTACCTCACCCATCTTGTCTCACTAATATCTTGGGACCAACCTGGCTGCAGCTACACTGCTGCATACAACTGTGAAGGATATCAGATTTCCTCCACAATATGAGGAAAACTGGAACCAAAACTTAACACTGACATCTACTTCCTGAACAAATGCAAAAATAAAAACATCATCCCCAAAGGCCTTACCATCTATAACTCTTTGACGCAGAAGTTGGTCCACCCACCTGATGCGGCCAATATAATAGGACCAACGTGGCTACAATACTGCATACACTACAGGTTGAACCTCTCTCATTCAGCACCCTTGGCTACTTGACTGGTGCCAAACAAGAGAATTTGTCAGCCTGCAGGAGGTCATTATTGTCTACCATATTACCAACCCTCCAGTGTTTACTGGGCTCTTAGAATATGTTTAGGGGCAAATTATAGTTAAATAACAGCACAGGACACTGACAGCTCAGAGTGGAGACAGTAAATAGACTTTATGGAACCATGGGAAACTTGGCCACACCCGTGATAAGTGGTCATCTGGCTAACTAAAATCATATCACATTATGGATATTGCCTGATGAGAGAGTACTGGGCTAGAGAGGTTCAACCAGTAGTTCCATTGCATGGGTTTGGAAACACAGCCACCGCGAGGTTATTTGTCCAGAAATAGTGTGTCATTAGCACTCAGGTCTTGTGGCATTGAAGGTAGTGTAAATGATGACAGATGTGACAATGGGATGGCTGGATTAGTTCTAAGAAGCACCTGTGTACTCGGTCTACTAGCCCAGAGATTCCCAACCTTTTCGATAGTGTGGACTGCCAATCAGGTCCTCCAAAGCATTCATGGGCTCCCAATTAGTCCCCCAAACTGTTTGCTGGCCCCCATCAAAGCCAATTCTAGCCACTATGTACACTTTATTAAATGAAAAAGGAAACCACAACACAGATTTTCAGACAGCAAATAACATTATTTGAAGATATTTAATTTAAAATAAGAATTGATTGTAATTTTGTAATTTATTGATAACTTATTTTCTGTAATCATTTTTATTTATCCTGTATTTTTTTTTTCACGGATCACCTGCAATACCTTCTCAGACCTGCAGGCATCTGCAGACCCCAGCTTGAGAACCACTGCACTAGACAAATGGACCGGCAGTAATCAGAGCTGGAGAAAGCATACCTCCTTTTTTTGTCAGTTACAACCAGCAATTGGTGAAATCGCAGAGAAGGAATACACGCATTTAGAATCACTTTCATGAAATGACTACTTCCTTTTGTGAAATGAGTGCTCGCTTTATTTGTCACTGCCTCAAGGGAGAAGGAGAAGAAAGGTGTGAGCCCACTAACCTTGCTCTTTTAGACAATGCACCAAATAATTTTTACACAATTGTTCATTTTGTCAGAGCTCTTTTTAAGTGCAAGTAACTGTTCCTGTATTTCCTTTTTCATCCCTGCTGGTTATTAAACTATTTCTTGGTAAACATGGGAACTTTTTCCTCATGCTGCTGGCCTCTTTCTGCCAGGCCCAGATCTGGAATAGCACTAAGTGCACAAAATTGACAGGGCTGTTCATTTGCTTCACTGTTTTACTGGAGGGTTCTCATCAGTTTACTCTGCAACATATGACACCACCACAATTGCTTCTCTGGTGACCAGATTGTGACCTCCAAAACACTGGGTGAGGTATCACTAAATAACACAGGAAGGAGGAGGAAATTAATTATTTAGACATAACAACAAACCACCGTGGGGCTTAGTCACCACTGCTCATTCAAAATCTTGCACTGATTTTATAGAACAACTTGCATGGCTACGAGTTGGACTTCACCACAAATCTTCAAGGACAAGGTGGCCTTTGTTAATTAGCAGAGATGGGGCAGGAAATGGAAATATAGAAGATATTTTGTGTGGGGATAGAGCAATCTACTATAGAGGTTTGCCTGCAGGGGAGGGGAGGGGAGAAAATTCTGGGTGCACACTATTAATTTCTACACAATTCTGCATTGTGCCAGGATGCAGAATCCCTGCAGGAATAACACCCTCAAGGGTAAAATCGGGCCCAGTGCATCTTATTTATTAATGCTTACAAGGAATGGCACTGTTTCACAGACACCTTCAATCTCAGGTTTCTTTGAACAAGGGTTCCGTTCTGGAATATATCCATATTCAGGAGCTAAAGGTTTAGACATATGTTTGAAGCCTTCAAGATTTGGTGTTTATATGCCCATATGTACCTCTAGAGTTTAATGAAAGCTGTGTACACACATTACGCCTGAGGACATTATGTGCCAAAAAATTAAAACTTCTGTGCACAATATTTTAACATTCTACAAATGTTTTTTGTCTGAATAACAAAACATAATCACACCAGTTTCAATTATTTGGGTAATTTATTTCAAAATACCTGTCAGCAAGTATAAAGACACACACAAAAATATTCTCTGGCAGTAGAGAGTTTCTTTAACAACCCTGTGACAACCCAGTTCCTGCTTCTCTGGCCCATTTGCCTCCCAAAGTCCAGCTGGGGAGGGCCTGACACCCACAAGCCCTTCTCCCTTGCACCCAACCATGAGGTGCTTCCTTGCCCAAATCCCTGCACTCCTTCCCCACACTCACAGACCAGAGCCCAGCTGAGGGGCCTGATCTTGCCCAGGGAAGCACACCCCCTTTCCCTAGAGCACAACCAAAGGGCCCCTGCTTGCCCAGATAATCCCACTCCTTTTCACCCCAGAACCTAGACACCGGCCCCACCCAGAGTCCAGCTCTGCACCCTCCAGCCGACAGCTTCCTCCTCCCCCTCAGAACCCAGCAATCCACAGGGAGAAAGAGTCTGATGCTTGGTCCCAGGTTTACAAGTAATAAGCTGTGTACAGCTATTTAATTCCCACCTGGCAGATGGGGAAATGCAGCTGCCAGAAACCCTGTAGCTCCCTCCTTTTTTCCCTCTCCCCCTGCCCAGTGTCTTCTATGTGCGAGGTGGGCAGCACTGCTGGGTCCAACAGCCTCTAGTGGCAACCAGCAGCACTGCAGACCATTTCTGTGGGGGAAAGTAAATTCTCTGCGCACACTATTAATTTCTGCACAATTCTGCATTGTGCAGTGGTGCAGAATTCCTGTAGGAATAACACCCCCAAGGGCAAAATTGGGCCCAGGTTATCTCATTTATTAATATTTACAAGCAATGGCACTATTTCACAGACACCTGTAATCTCAGGTTTCTTTGAAAAGGTGTACTGCTTTTAATGCAGTGCTTCCCTGTCAGAAACGAAAGGGTGTTCTTTGAATTCTAGAAAGGCTTTTCTTTTTCCTTGCTCAAAAAAAAAAAAAATCACAGGCTTCTACTTGTTTCCCACATAATTTAATTCTGCTGTGAAATGAAACTATATTATCATATTTTAAAACTTTCAGGATGTCTTTTGCAGGATTTCTAAAATGGTGCCTCATTAGTTTACTGTAATCCATTTGTCAGATATGCTTCAAGCTGCCAGGTATCTCATTCACTTTTAGGTAGCATAGCTTTCCTTAGCAACTGGCTGTAATTTCAACCAGGCTGATAAGCGTAACGTCAGAAGCTGACTGTCACGAATCTAGAAGGTTAAAATACAGCACTCACCCTCATGTTCAGGGGAAATAGTATACTGAACCCTAGCAGAGCAAATTTACACAGTAGGGCTTCTCAGGAGTTGCTTATAGTTAGTTATGATTGCTCGTTAAATGTTAAATAGACAAGTACATTGTATGTGTTTATTGATGTATTCAGATTTAACAAGAGATGTTACAAATACCTTTCCATCCCAGACCAGCATTTCAGCTGTAAATTTGTTTCTTGCCATTGCTCCCCCTATCTTTGCTCTCCTTCCTCCCCGCTCTTGTGCTTACTATTGTACAAAGGGCTGGGACAGTCCCACGTGGTCAGGACACCAGAGGGTTAGTTATTCTGTGGCTCCTTCTAAGAGGGTGACTTCAGTAACAGGCTTCAAATGCATGCAGGGTTCTCAGTAGCATAAGCCAATCGTGAACCACACCCTAGAGTTTGAGACCATGAATGTGCAGCACATGTTGTAGATTGCTGTCAGACACCTCAGGTTCAGAAAAGGTAGCATAACACTGTTTGACTCAAGCCAGATCAGTACTGTCAAAAAAGACTAGATGACCTAACAGGTCTTTTCTATCTCTGACTTCTGTGGAGGGAACACAATATTCCTTTAGCAAAAAAAAGGGTAAAAAGTGCATGTTTTCAATCACTGTCCTCTTCATCTTTTCTCACAAGAGCTGAACAAACGGGATTCAGACACAAGCTGCGATAAAAAATGAGTAGAGCCCTGCAAATTCACCGGTATCTGGGGACCTATTTTGAGAATCGTAGATTGGAGGCATATACAAATTGTGTTTCCGCACAGGGCTCTAAAATGAGTTATTGCCAATAAGAGTTGGGCCCTCAGAAATAACTTTCTAACGCAAGCAAGATTAACTTGATATGTTGTCTGCAATGAGATATTAGAGATGATAGGGAGAGAGAGAAAACTTTCATTTAGAGGGAAACATGACTGATTAATTAAGCAGTAATGAACAAGGAACCTTGCCATGCATGGATATGAGGTTTGCAGTGCTAATTTAGCACAAAGTACAGCTCCAAATCTGTTATTAAATTAAAAAGACTTTTTAAATTGTTTACATTGTTTTTTCTTATCTTCTTCTATGTGGCAAAATGATTATCCTGCTGTTTACAGAAACCAGTCAGAGCCACAGAGTGGCAGGGGGTTGCGGGGTGGGGATGGGGGAACTGTCCTGTTTTGCAGTTAAGAAATGCGCACTAATATCCATGACATCATAAACAGGCACTTCAAGGCAGTGAGTGTTCTTTGAGTTGCACATTAAACCAACCAATTAGCAGGCTAATAAACAGCTTTGGACATAGAGCAAAAATGCATTGTACTTATGGATTTTTTTTTTTTTTAAATACAAAACCTGTTCACCTCACTGACAAGTAAATAAAGGGAAGATATTTTTTTCACTATTCAGAACAGCTTCTTTGGATAGGTATCACAATTATGTCACATAATATAACTTCTTTGACGTCATTAGTGCACAATGTTAGTGAAAGATATTTTTCCCAGCAGGAAAGTCCTGTGGAACAATAGGGAAATGATAATAATAAAAACCTCCAATGTCACCACAAGGGTAAGTGACAGAGAAGTTTCACTATGACAGGAAAGATTCTATGTAATTTGTAGCAGGATCGCTCAACAATAGCAATTTGTCATGCATTGTGATAGAAGTTGATGGGTTCATTTCTTAACTGAATTATAAATTACCTCTGTATATCAACAACAGAGCTGGATTTTTATGTAAATTCCCTCAAATTTTCTTCCTTTTCCAATCCATTTTCCTTCATACTGAAATTATTTCCACCCCCTCCCATATAATCTTTCCACTAATAAGGTGTTTAATAATTTAGAAGTCTAAAAAATGAGCATATTTCAAAGGGGTTGCTATCAATGTTAGTCTGAGAGCCTCAGGCTACAAAAATGTGGAAGAGGCTACCAAACTTTCAGAGTCAGAATCCCAACTGTCTTTCTGCTCCAGGCAGCTATTTTATTAAAGTTGGTATTAAACAACACTGCCTAGAGTCTGATTAACAATTTATGGCTGTCTATGAAGGATTAGCAGAAGCCTATCATTTTGATATTTAAATCTTAATTTGCATCTAGGAAGAAGACCTTATGCAGGTTAGCAGTTTTATTTGTTGTTTTCAGCTGTATCCAAAAGAAATATGCATTCTGCACTTTTCAAGCAACATTTTGTTTTACTGCTCTTTGAGGACCTGTGCCTAGGACCCATTTTGAAATAAACGAAAGCTCTTCTATGGTCTTGTGTGGAGAAGAATCAGCCCCAGCCCCTGTGTGTTGAGTCATATTCTGCAAAACGAGGATTACCTTCTGCTAGGTGCCCAGCATGTCACCTCTGCTGAAGTTAATAGTAATTGGAAGTGCTGGGCACCTAGCAGGTTTGGGCCCCACTTTTGCATGCCTAAGAACTGATTGTGTCCAGCAAATGTTATCCTGGAGCAGTGGTTCCCAGCCTTTTCAATAACAGGGCATGCTTCAATGAGACAAACATTTCTATGTGTCCCAGCTCCAAGAGGCTCTCTCCCTTCCGCCCTCTTCTCTTGCCACAGCAAGGAGCGTGAATCCTTGCGGCTTGAACCCCAGCTGGTACGGGGTCATCAGTTTCCTTCTATGGTGGCTCTGCAAAGAGCTGCAGCAAGGGGAAATTAATGACATTTCACACCACACTTGGACAGTCCTCATGGCACTCCATTATGTCATGGTGTAACTCACACACCTAGGTATAGTTCACTGCCCCATGTAGTGAGTGGCACCTAGGCCACTTACACAGAGAAAGATGGAGTCTCTACAGCCTTAGTTGAGTACCAGGTGGCTTTTAACTCAAACTGTAGAAGCTCCTGCACTAAGCTCCAGAGGTCCCAGGTTCAAGTGTGCCTGTGGGTGGTTACAGTGATGCAATAGTTGAAAACCACTATTCCAGAGAGTGGAATCTAGACAGACATAACTAAGACTTTCTTTGCAGACTATTCTAGAGAGCAATTCTCTTCTTTGATCATTATTTATATCATGCAAGGAGTTAACTTGTGGCAGTGACTGGGTTGATGATCAGACAGATTCCAATTAGGGAGCACTGCTGCCCTTACCAGGGAGAAGTAGGGAGGAAATGAGGTCAACCTGCAGCCTCTGACCCTAGCAGAAGTGGCAGTATGCTGCAGGGTGGAGAGGGAAGACATGAGGAAATAACCCGAGAACAGATATGAAATGAAATTATGCTCATTTGCACCAGCAGAAAACCAAAGTAATTCCATGAACGTTACAAAAAAGGTGCTTCTCGTTTATAATTATCTGCCAGCAAAATCTGGCCCATTTGCTTCAAGGCTATTATATATATATACACATAGAGAGAGAGAAAAGTGCTGCAATTACTTCCTGTTCTGTAGATGTTTATTTTAAAATGACCTTAATATCCCCATGTCTCAGATCCCTTCAAATGTAGGTCCGTCACAGAAAGATTTATTTCCATTTCTGAGTTATTCTTCACTGGACTTCATGCTCATGGTTATTTTAGGGGTTAAACAGTGTGGTCTTACCCTGCAGTGCAAAGGGAAAAGAATGTTCACTAGAGGCTGGTGGCTGAACTGGCTTTCAGTAAGAAAGGTTTGTTTGCTTGACTATTACTACTTAGCGTATTAGTGCAAGATTCAAAGGAGATGCTGTTATTTAAGCATTACTGATGCTTTCCTTGGCCCTGATTGAACAATAACTCTCTAGCTTTGACTCTGCTGCTTCTCTTTTAATCAACGGCTCTGTTGTGAGCTCAAGGGCTTTAAGTTCTAGACACTAAATCCATGGTCTGAAAGTGGCTGGTCCTTCTTCAAGGAAATTAATATTAAGCACATTATAAAGAGACATTTTTCATTGTTTCTGACTTTCCAGAAAGTGATCGATGAACTGTTTCTATTTTTGTTGTCTTCTTTGGTCTATATTATCCTTTCAGAAAGTTGTTGTTGTGAGTAACTCCATGCACTGCAATCAGTATTCTCCTTTGCGGCCTGTATTAAGCACATGCTTAAATGCTGTCGTGTTCCATTAACATCACTGAGATTCAAGCCTTAAGGCCTGATCTACACTAGCAATCAGTCAATCAAAGCTGTTTGCTTAGATAGAATCAATGTATCTGGATCGACTTTCTTCCCTGGTGTTAATCGGGCCTCTTCAGGCTCGCACAGACATCTCTTAATCCACAAAGCAACATGGAGTTCCAGAGTCGACTGGCTGAGCCCAGAGAGATCAATTTTGCCATGTCTTCACACGTGGCAAAATCGATCCCCAGAAAATCAATTGCAGCGTGCCAACTCCCTGTTAAGTATGGACATACCCTCAGAGTTTTGCAAACAGGAACCTGGAGCATATCGATAAGGGTTATGTTCTTTAGATTCAGATTGTAGCTAAGCTCAGGAGTTTGTTCCTCTTGTGCTTTTCAATAATTTTTTAATCAAATGAACTATATTAATTTACACCCGTTGAGGCTGACTTTCAACTGACTTCAAGGAAGCTATGCTGATTTATACCAGCTCAGAATCTGGCTCATAAAGTAAATCAACAACAGGAAATGCTTACATAAAAGAGCTCTACGGTTGAAGCTGCCAATCATTTTCATAATGTGGACTAGATCTTAGCAGAGATGCTCATTGGCAGCTTGTCTCCCATTTGTAATGGCTCAGACCAGTTTGCCTTCTGTTCATGTTTCTGGGGACAAGCTCCCTTTTCTTTCATAAAACGATAATGTCTTAGCATTCATTGTTTTCATATGTGTTGCCATCAGTGTGTTAGGTGTTTTGTCCTTTTTGAAGAAGTTAGTCACATGGTTTATTTTTGTCCCACTTTCTCCAGTTTAAATATTCTCAGTAGTTGAACAGAAGCACTATCATGTGACTTCATTGACCAATCACACAACATGAATAAACAGGCCTGGCCAACAGCTTATGATCAACTGTCCTGAAGGATGAATCATTCATTCAAACTGTTCTGCATATTTGATATTTAATTTAAAGCTCACATGCCCAACTAATGATTGTGCATGGCAGTGGATTGGTAAAGTACAGTCCCTGTCCTGAAGAGGTGGCAAATATGTCAAAGAAAGGAGGATGCATGGATTATTAGCTGTTCAGAATATGTTATTAGAAAAAAAACTGGCTAAATTAACTGTTGTTTAATTGTAGCTTGTAAGCAACACGTTGTAGGTGCCTGGGTCAATTTGAAATATGTATTTTTTGCTAAAAGGCATCAGATAGTTTAGTTAATTCCTTCTTAATAGGCCTGGTCCAGCAAGTCTCTGCTGTGAGAAACTCCCACTTGAAGTCAATGGGATTTTCACACACAGGGGGATTGTAAGTTTCCTTTAATAAGGGATGACCCTAAGTGCATAAGATGCTTGTAGCAGTGTATGAGAGTGCCTGATGTGGAGGGCTTCAGGATCAACCACAGTGTAAGGACATCATACCGCACAGGATAAAAGCAGAACACAAAATTGCAAGAAGTACACTGTAAAATGAGAGAGAAGCAAGAAGTACATAAAAAGAGCCTTTGGGAAACAGTGAGGAGGTCAAGAAATGTGCTTGTAGAGCTCTTCAGACTAAATTCTGCCCTCACTTTCACACTCCATTGTTTTTCATGGATAGAACTAAGGTTAAAGTCCCACTGCAAAGTGTAATACCAATAGGAATAAAACTACATGGATGGAAACTAGAAGAATCTGGCAACCCTGTGCATGGGTAACAGTAAACAAAGTCTTGTGGGCCATGCATAGAATTCCAGTGGGTTACATGCAGCCACCGGGCCATGGATTGCTCACCTCTGCCCTAGATCCAAACTGCCTCAGACTCTTCTGGAAGGGATGGAGATTTGAAATCGAAAAATGATTTCCAGTTTGAGGCTTTCTTCAGGTGTCAATCCAGCTGTAATATTTGTGCTTGCAATTTAACATACATATGCATAAGTCCCCAAATCAGCAGTTAAGCAGTCATTGCCCATTAAAAATAAGTAGTTGACCTGTGTACATAATGAGAGTGCAGGTAATTATATGAAAAAGAGTTATGATCCAGACCTTTAGCTGGTTAACTCAAGTGTATAGTCCTACTGGCATAATTGTGTAGTACCCAGAGGCACTGAGACCTCATACTAGGGTGAGTGAAGTCACTGCTCTACAGTGACAGTAGAAACAGGGCTGGCTGTTAGCTCATGTGGTAGAACACATGACTTTAGTCCCTCTGATTGTAGGTTCAATCCTTGGTGCTAGTGAGCTGGGTCTGCCAGTGTTACAACTGGAAGAACACATTGAGTTATATGGGTGGAGGGTCTGACAATACAGTAGGAAACTTTGGCCCAGGCATTATTTCTTCCTAACTGAAAATGCCCAGAAAGTTCTAGAATACATTTTTTTTTTTTTTTTAGAGTGGCAGACTTCCTCATATAGGCTAAGTCTGGATTTACAAAGTGTACATCTGAAATTGAGAGTTGCTGCATTACCAAAATGCAGGTACAAACCATGTTATTATATGTGCAAATAGAGTAGGGTCTCAACATTCATGAGGGTTCCATGTTGAGAACCCTCGCAAATGTTGAATTTCACGAATATGGCAGCCCCCATCTGCCGCGACTCCTGCCCGGAGCCCTGGGGGAAGCGGCAGCTGTTGGTGCTCCTGCCTGGGGCCCTGGCGAAGCAGCCACTCCGGGTGCTCACGAATATTGAGGCTCTACTGTACTCAATTTTTTCTCAGTTTTTTGTTTTTGTGCTTTTTGCAGAGTCAGAAGTGTGGCCAATCACTGTGGTCCTCAGTCTGAGTATGTAGCTGGTGTCGTAACTAAATGGGGGTTTTTGGGGACAGGGAAGCAACCTCACACTGGAAGAGTTACCTTTGGGTACCTGTGTTTTTCCCTTTTAAAAACCTAAGAGGACAGTACTCCCAGCTCTACTGGAGATGAGAACTGGCTTCCTGGACCTGACTTCCACACAGCTTGAGTGGAGTCTGACACCCGCTGTTCTCATACCACTGTGTCACCATTCAGTCTGCCAGCGCAGAAGTTAAAAAAAAAAACAAGATACTGTTGGGGTGGACTAAAGAGTAAACTGCCATTTAGGCAGGTTTATATGGAATGTCATTTTATATTTCTTTTTATAAGTCTTTTAAACAGGCTTTTAGAGAGCAGTTACATCTTCTCCATAGCACTGTCAAATGACAGATGCTGGGAGGGGGACAGAACCCCACACTTTAGAAGGCTCTTAAATAGCCTTGTTAAAATTTACCACCACCTTGTTTAAAAGCCATTTCAGGAGCAGTTTCTCTTCCTCACCCCACAGGCTGCTTTCACTTGCCAATCCTTTGTTTTAATAGGATGCTATTCTTCCAGCCTCCTTGGTGCCACTGCATCACCTGATTTGCTGGCTGGCAGTTTGCAATCTTCAATGTATTGATACCAATACAGGGAGTAAGAAGAGGGTACACAAAGCATTTTACCATCAAATTGCCCACTCACCTGCAGCCCAGTTCAGGGGGAGATGACCAAAAGCTGCTACCAGTTGATAGGTGTTGAGGGGATTATGTGTAATTGGTTTCAATTTATTTCTTAATGCACAAGTGTTCATATCACAAATGCATTTAATGAACACCTTTTGGATACAGCCTTAGAGAGGATAATAAGGGAGAGGCCTGGAGTACAGCGCTACCCTGTTGTCCCAGACACGGTCTTGCAGAACAAGGTTACGGCACTTAAGCAAGCTAATGTGAGCCAACAAATAGATAACTCGAGTCCCTAGGGCTGTCAGCCAGCTGCACTGCACAATCATTATATCAGTCCAGAAAAAAATGCTGATGCCAGGTCATATTCTGACTTTCAAAAATGCAGGAAAGGGAAAGATTCCTGAATACCTGGGGTTCTGTCCAAAACACTGAGTTATTTAAGAGGGACCTTTATTCATTACATTTCAGAAGATGAAGTTATCACAGGTGGAAATTTACTTTTCCTATTTGTCAGCCGTGCAGGTGAAAGACCTGCACTAAGCATACCCCGAGACAGCGGACCACATTGTCAAGGGTGCCCTTTAAATACATGCTTGTGAGAATTCATGCGGGCGGGGGAAGCTACAGTAGGTCTTGAGTTTAAGCACAGACCTTAAGGGCAGTTTTGAAATAACATAGGGTGCAGTCATGCAGGTCCTTGCTCTCTTGAATGATCCTTGCTCAAATTCAGTTAAAAACAGATTTCATTTCTCTTTAAACCATCACATCACACTAAACTGTTGTTGAATTACATGAAGCAGCTGGAGCTTCCTTTTTCACTGAAGCCAGCAAGAACTAGTCATATAAGGAAAGGTTTGTAGGTTCAAATTTTAATATTTTCAGATATAGTTATTGTATGATCTACCATTGAAGGATTTTATAAGGGTGCTGCCTTGAAGAGAGAAAAATAATAATGCATGCAGGCACTATCAAATAGAATGGAACCAAATTTCTGAATTCTTTCTCTCTCACATATGTATACACATACTTTCCTTAGGTTTCTTCTGCTCTCATCTGAGGTGCTCTGATATCCTTACATTGGGCTAAATTCCATCGTTAGGGCCACATCATCTGGCATAACACAGTATAGATCTAATAAAGGATATAAAGCCTGACCCCTGGTTGTGCATGTACAGTTTCTGGGGAAGTCACTGAGCCTGGATTCTGATCTCACACGAGTTTTACACTGTTGCAACTTCATTGAGTAAAATTTTGGCCTAGTTGAAGTCAATGACAAAATTCCCTTTGACTTCAGCAGGGACAGGATTTCATCCAGTGACTTCAGTGAAATGACAATAGTGATAATAACCTTCTTTATAAGTCTTTCCAAAAGCACTGATTCCATTTTTCTTATTTGTTAGTTTCTTATCACATTTATTTTTTCTTAAAGCCCCAGTTCTTGGAGTGATGATTTCTTTCATTTAAATGAGATAATAAGTTTCTAGCCTTCATGGTAAAGAAGAAGCTTAAAAACTTGAATTTTACAAGATAGCTAGAGCTGTAGAATGATCAAAAATCAAGATTAATTATATAACTAATTGCATTGTTAAACAATAGAAAACCGCTTGTTCAAATATTTTTGAATGATTTCTACATTTTCAAATATATTAATTTAAATTGC
Organism: Carettochelys insculpta; assembly: GCF_033958435.1. Classification (NCBI taxonomy): domain Eukaryota; kingdom Metazoa; phylum Chordata; order Testudines; family Carettochelyidae; genus Carettochelys; species Carettochelys insculpta. The sequence goes on along the minus strand of NC_134138.1, from coordinate 134,378,717 downwards.
AACACAACAAAATTCTCACTGTTTATTTTTGTTACAGAGATATACACTATAAAAATAGTAATGGGGGCATTCAAAAATACAAGCACTGTAGGGCAATGACTTTTTCTGGAAATTTCAATTTAAAATGTAGATTTATTTATTTATTTATTTATGTTACACAACTGTACTCAAAACCAAAACAGTTTAAAACTTTAGAGCCTACATGCTTGCAAAGTGTTATGTCTTGTTCAACCAATGGGTCAGGCAAACATTTGTTTACATTTTCAGGAGATAACGTTGCACTCCTTTTGTTTACAATCTCACAGCATTCACACGGCACTGTTGAAGCCAGTGTCATAAAATATTTATATGCCAGATATATGAAGGTTGCACATGTCCCTTATGCTTCAACCGCCATTCTGGAGGACATGCATTCCTGCTGCTGATAGGTTCTGCTCGATAATAGTCCAAAGCGGAATGGAATGATGCATGTTTATTTTTATAATCTGAATCAGGTGCCTTCAGCAGAAGGTTGACTTTTCTTTTCCAGTGGTTTGGGTTCTATAGTTTCCACATTGTATTGTTGCTCTTTTAAGACTTCTAAAAGTGCGCTTCACAACTCCTTTTAAGATTTTGGAAGGGTTGTCGGATTCTTAAATCATGGGTCGAGTGCTGTGGCTATCTTTAGAAACCTCACATCGGAATTGTCTTTGTGTTTTGACAAATGTGCTGGAAAATGTTCTTAAAAAGAATATGTGCTGGAACATCTGCCGAGACTGTTATAACGTGAAATATATGACAGAATGGTGGATAATACAGAGCAGGAGACATACAATTCTCCCCAAAGCAGTTCAGCCACAAATTTTAATTAGTTTTAATGAGAACCATCAGTATTGAAGTATGTCCTGTGGAATGGTGGCCAAAGCACGAAGGGGCATGTGAATATTGAGCGTATCTGACAAGTAAATACCTTGCGACGGTGGCTACAAAAGTACCATGCAAATATGTGTTCTCTCATTCAGATGAGTTTATAAATAACAAGTGGACAAGCATTATCTCCCACAAATGTAAACAAACTTGTTTCTCTAAGCAAATGATTGAACAAGAAATAGGACTGAGTGGGCTTGTAGGCTGTAAAGTTTTACTTCATTTTGGTTTTGAGTGTAGTTGTGTAACAACAAAAAACCTCAAAGGGAATTTGTAAGTTGCAATGTCATGGTAAAGAGACTGCACTACAGCACCTGTGGGAGACTATTTAAAATACTATTTTTATCTTTATAGTGCAGATATTTGTAAAATAAATGACTAAGGTGAGCACTATTCTGTGGTGCAACTGAAATCAATATTTTTGAAAATGTAGAAGATCCAAAATATTTTAGGATCTATTGATATCTATTTGTAAATAATGCAATTGAAACAGCTATTTGCTTTTAATCATGATTAATTTTAGGCTAATCATGATTTTACTGTGATTGACAGCCCTAAGTGTGGCAAATAAAAAGAACCCAACAATTATTATCTAAATAATCTTATGGTGAAGGAGGCTTTGTTCATTTTGATTTGGGTCGGGGGCAGGAGTTATGGCCTAACTCATGATCTTTTAGTGCATGAGTTGGCAATCCCATCATTTGTTGATCACTGATTAATTCCTGCCTAATTAATATTTAACAGTGTAACATCAAAATTTCCTTTTGAACTGACAAGTTACACACAAGAATTTGTAATGTTGCAGTCTCCATTTTGATTGCCTCAGTCTTGTGAATGTAGATTTACACTTATGTTCCAGAAACTTGGATTTCCTGGCCACAGGTTGTTAACAAGGAGGAAACTGTAGCAAAGAAAGATGACAATATCATTTAGTACTAACATCATGCTATGCAGTTCAAATGCTTTTCAAACATCAGATAATTAGGATATTAAGGTATATGACTACACACAAGCTAAATAAAATAAATATTAGCCCATGTAAAAATAATGGTATGTTCGGTGTCTGAAGGGTTATGGTTAATTAGTAGGAAAGAATGTTAAATATGTCAGCAGACGCTTTCTGTGTACTGTACAGTAATAAGTGTTGATCTCATAGATAAGTACTTAGACTTTTTTTTTTACCCAAAATTTACAATAATGTGTTCAGATTTGGCATAAGTTGCACAGTTTACAAATATATAATTCTAAATCCACTTTTTTTGGAAAGAAAATAGGTCTTTGGTCTGTACGTCTCGGGCAGGGTTTCCCAAGCTATGGGTCGGGACCCAAACGTGGGTCGGAATTACATTTCAAAAGGGTCACTGAGTGGGCTGAGTGACTCCACAGGTGGCTATTAAGAAGCCATTTACACTCCTGAAGTGGTTCTCAATTTCTTAATTGGCTTAACTGCCTGATGGCTATTAATCCAATCAATTAAACAGGGAACCATTTCAGCTGCAGAGCAGACAATTGCATACCTGAGGAGCAGTGCCCAGATCAGGTAAGATGGAGGGCAGAGCTCATCAGCTCCCTGGCTTCCAGCCTCTGCAGGAGATGGGGGTCACCAGAGACCCCAACAGGGTTCCTGCAGCTGGCACAGAGGACCAGAGCTCTGCCCCAATTGGCTTCCAGTCACAGTGGTCAGGGGTCCCCCCACTCTGGCCACAACCAGCTTCCAGCTGGGGGGGATTGGGGTTACCCCCATACCAGCTGGGGCTGTACCCCACCTGGCTTCCAGCTGCAGGGATCAGGGTTCCCCCCCACCCCCCACACCCAGGAGGCTGGCGCTGCTGGCCAGAGCTCCATGCCCCAGCCAGCTTCTGGCTGCAGAGGTCCCTATGCCTCCCCAGCTCCCCACAGCCTATGAGTGACTCCTAGCCCCTAAGTGTGACTCCTCTAGCCCCTGAGTGAGACACCCTTAGCCCCTTTCAGCCCCTGAGTGACTCTTAGCCTCTGAGTATGACTCCTCTAGCCCCCTGCAGCCCCTGAGTGTGACTCCTCCAGCTCGAGTGTTCCTCTTGTAGCCCTCTCTAGTCCCCTCCAGCCCTTGTGTGACTCTTCTAACCCTTGAGTGTGACTTCTCTAGCCCCCTGCAGCCCCTGAGTGTGACTCCCCTAACCCGAGTGTGACTCCCCAAGCCCCTGGTTGTGGGATTTAAGTCGGGGGGAGCAGTTTGGGGATGAATGTCTTTCTACCGCCACAATTCTGCTTTACTACAGTATGTGTTGTGTTATTTATGAATATATTTCCCCTTCTCTATGAAATAACTATTATTAATATATAAACATGAGGGGGCACAAATATATTCTTGCCTCAGGTGCAAAATAAGCTAGTTATGGCTCTATCTTCCCTGCCTCCCCCCACACCCTGCTGTTTTTGAATTGCCTTAGATCATCAAGTCTTCCTGAACTGTCAAAATGGGTCCCTGTGTGGAACAGGTTGAGAACTGCTGGTCTAGGGAAAATGCCAAGGTACAAATGAGAGGAATTTGGCCCTGTATCTGCTCTTTGAATCCTGCTAACAATAGATGTAATGTTGAATTCCTATGGAGAAAAATTGGTTATCCTGTATAGAAAGTGTGTCCATACCTTGTAAAATGTTTTCTCCAGTTGGCGATTATATGCTGTTTAGGTTCTTCTCCATGTAGAACCATGAAGTACAAACTCTTTCAAAAGGTCATTGGCACTGGGGGGAGGGATAGCTCAGTGGCCTGAGCATTGGCCTGCAAAATCCAGAGTTGTGAGCTCAATCCTTGAGGAGGCCATTTGAGGGCTGAGGCAAATAGATGTCAGGGACAGTGCTTGCTCTTGTCAAGAGGGCTGGGTACTGGACTAGATGACCTCCCAAGGTCCCTTCCCATTCTAGGAGATGTGTATCTCCAATTAAATTATAAAGTTACTTGAACAACACTTCTCCACAAAGGACTTCAGCACATTAACACACATTACCCTACCATGCAGCTTCATAAATGGATCAGTGTAGAATCTGGTGGCATAAAAAACTTTGTCTGGTGCACTTTAAATTGCAGGATCTATGCAGATCATTTGATGTGCAACATACTGATGTGTTACAGAAATCAAACCCTGTTATCATGCATTAACTCACACTATAGGCAATCTCTCACACGCATCACAGCACTACCATCTGGGTCATCTTTAATGCAGATTCATCCCAGCTCTGGTTGAGATGCATTGTCTTCTCACTTCAGTAGGTACTGCAGGAACATAAACTCACTGGAGCACAGGGCTGATTTAACCACACAGCCTCCTGCCCCCGAATACCCTGGCACATAGAGCCCTGTGCAGATACAAAATTCACATGCCCATCCACATCTGTAGCCACAAATATGACACCTGGATATCTGCACTGACATCCACAGATGTGTATACCCATGGACATGAAGCAGATATCCACAGATTTGCAGGATATGCCTCAGCTATACACTTAATTGCAGCATTCCAATAGGAGTAATTGTGTTGGCTAAACACAAAATGTTTCGTGTATCCGTGACTCTGGAAGTGATATACATACAGGCACACAGACCCCCAGATACATGGGATAAAGATAAATAGCCACTGAGTTCCTAGGTATTAAAAAGACTTGGGAAACAGGTGGAGCTGGCTAATCATCCAAAGATCTAAGAGCTAAAATATACAATACACTTGAGCTTGCAGCACACCCTTCATGACTAAGATGCATTTGGCCAGAGTGAACTTGACATTCATCATGGTGAAGGTTGCATGAAGGTGGGCTGATTAATCACTCATTATTTTTAAAGGAATGGTAGAGGAAGACACCTAAGTTACTGGTAGTACATAGTGGGATAGAACACTTCATCCACCTCTAAATACCACAAGTCTCCAATTCTAATATGATTATTATTTTTGTTTAACTGTAAAAGAGAAGGAGCTCATCTGTATTTTAAATCAGACACCATAGAAAAATGTTGTCTTTGGAAGTGGTTGGTGGTGTTGACCATCCATTCATCAGGCAGTTGGACACTGAGTTAGCTAGGACCCAGTTCTGCCATCTAGAGCCTTCTTTGCTTTCATAATCATCAGTAAGAATTAAGGCTATGCAGAGCCTTTGAAGTTTGGGCTTTTATGTGAAGATGAAGCTGGCATGATGACTAGAAAACAGGTGGAAGATTCTTTTTTTGTAATAAAATTTGTTCTGTTCTACCACAGAGAAGCTGGAATGTTTTCAGCCAGCTCTAATATTGATGTTGAGAGTCCTGTCAGAGCTATAACTAATGAGAATTCTGCAAGTGATCTGTATGTGGTGAAAAATATGGCAGTATATATTGTATAGTAGTGGATGGTGTGGTGCAGACTGCAAACCCACTGCTGTGCTAATACCTTGTTTTTCACTTACAGCTGTGTGGAACAGCCTTTTTAAAATAAAATTTTTATGCTAGATGCTGTCCTAAAACCATGGAAACTATCATAAATATATGCCATACAAGCTGTAGTTAGGTGGGTGGATAGATAAGGTATATATTATGTTACCTGGAAGAAATAAATAGTTAGATTTCTAAAACAATCTTGAAACCATGGTAAATAGAAGATGTTTATATCCTGTAGGCTAGGGTAACATGTTTTTCAAGGAACCCAAAGACAAGGTAAAAGAATATAAATATGCTGTACAAAATGGGGATGATTTTAAAACCCCAAAATCTATGATCAAAACCTCATTTGTATGCTAATCCTCATGTGGTCAAATGGAACAACAGTATAGAAACAACAGCCCACTTTTTTTTTTTAAAAAAAAAAGTCTGCAGACAAAAATAATTATGAATGGAAAGATCACCGTGAAATAAGAAGCAGATTGAATCTGTGTGTTCTTTACCATTGGGGCATTTGCCATTGTGAAGGTAGGCTGGCAGCATGACTATTGTAATTAAAGAATATGTCAACTTCGGCAAGATGTTTAAAGCCATCTTGTTAATACAAAGATAACCTGTTAAAATAATAATAAGAGAAAATTGTACTTTTCCTGTACTTTCAGCTTCCTTTGAATTGTGTAATACATTTAATTGCTCATGTCTCTTCCAGGGAATGTTTGCTAATAGTGACACTATTGACATAGATACCAAGGTAGTAGGCACCTTAGGGCTTAAAGGCTACGTCTACACGTGAAGCCTACATCGAAGTAGCCTATTTCAATGTGGCGACATCGAAATAGGCTATTTTGATGAATAACATCTACACGTCCTCCAGGGCTGGCAACGTCGATGTTCAACATCGACGTTGCGCAGCACCACATCGAAATAGGCGCAGCGAGGGAACGTCTACACGCCACAGTAGCACACATCGAAATAGGGGTGCCAGGCACAGCTGCAGACAGGGTCACAGGGCGGACTCAACAGCCAGCCGCTCCCTTAAAGGGCCCCTCCCAGACACACTTGTACTAAACAGCACAAGATACACAGAGCCGACAACGAGTTGCAGACCCTGTGCATGCAGCATGAATCCCCCGCTGCAGCAGCAGCAGCCAGAAGCCCTGGGCTAAGGGCTGCTGCCCACGGTGACCATAGAGCCCCGCACGGGCTGGAGAGACAGCGTCTCTCAACCCCCCAGCTGATGGCTGCCATGGAGGACCCCACAATTTCGAAGTTGCGGGACGTGGATCGTCTACACGGTCCCTACTTCGACGTTGAACGTTGAAGTAGGGCGCTATTCCGATCCCCTCATGAGGTTAGCGACTTCGACGTCTCGCCGCCTAACGTCGAAGTTAACTTCGAAATAGCGCCCGACGCGTGTAGCCGCGACGGGCGCTATTTCGAAGTTAGTGCCGCTACTTCGAAGTAGCGTGCACGTGTAGACACAGCTAAAAGCTAGTCACACAGAACTCAAGCCTAGGTGATTGAACCTGGTGAATGTTTTTCTATTAGTTTGAATAGTCGTCAGACTAGACCAGAAGTGAGAAAGATAAATAACATTTCTAGCTTGCCATGAAATATGAATAGTAATTAAAGGCAAAATTTTTACACCTCTAATTTTGGAAATCATTTAATATTGAATTACAGTTACAAACACATTAGTGCATAATATCACAACAAACATATGTTCTAATATTCATATAGTAGCAAACAGTTACAGATGCAAAACTGTTTATACTTTAACTGTTTAAAATAACTTTCAAAAACATCAGTTAATTCAAATTGTCCCTGATTGGCACTGTTCTTGCAGCTACATCTGCAGTCAAGTATATTTCTGCACAAATGGTGCACATACAACTACTTACATACGTACATTTTTTAAAACAAAAAAGCAGAAAAGTAGCACTTTAAAGACTAACAAAATAATTTATAAGGTGAGCTTTTGTGGGACAGACCCACTTCTTCAGACCATAGCCATACCAGAACAGACTCAATATTTAAGGCACAGAGAACCAAAAATAGTAATCAAGGTTGACAAATCAGAAAAAAAAAAAATGTTCAAGGTGAGCAAATCTCTGCTCTCTGTTTTTCTCACCTTGATCATTTTTTTTTTTTTTTTTTTTTCCTGATTTGTCAACCTTGATTACGATTTTTGGTTCTCTGTGCCTTAAATATTGAGTCTGTTCTGGTATGGCTATGGTCTGAAGAAGTGGGTCTGTCCCACGAAAGTTCACCTAATAAATTATTTTGTTAGTCTTTAAAGTGCTACTTTTCTGCTTTTTTGTTTCGATAGTATATAGACTAGCACAGCTTTCTCTCTGTTACATAAGTTTTTGTGGGACTTGGGTCTAAGAGGTGAATCATTAACAGAGGTTTGAAGAGAATCTGTTTAGTGTTCTTTGAATTATCCAAGTCTTCAAACAAACAAGCATGCTGTTCTTTCCCTGCAGATAGCTCAATAATGGCTGAACTTTGAAACATTGAGGTGTGTGCCCACAATACCATCTGGAAAGAATTTGCTAGCTAGTAATAAATTTATAAGCAACGGAAGTCACTTCTGGGCTTGCTAAGTAGGCACTTGTTAAGATTTTTAGCTGATCGCAACACTTTACCCTTTCTTCCGTTCTCCTCCTCTCTCCCAACTCTTTTTTTGTGATATCACAGTGCAGCTTCTGTTGTCTAATAGTATCAGGAAAAGGAAAAAAATCGTGAGCATAACAAATGCAGCTTTTTGGATTGCATGCTCTTTCCACAGTTCTTACTAGATTATGCAATATTCTGTAAATTTATTTTTATAGTTTCTCTCAAGTGTTGAGAGTTAGGTCACCAAAAAGAAGTACTCTGACCCTGTCCTATGTCTCATGTTAATTACGCTGTTAACACCAACAGTGTGTCCAACCAAACAGTGTAAGCAACAGTAATATTTAGTCCACTCCATGCCACGTTCATTATAGTGAAAATGTTTCCCATCTATCATACTGTTTGTCACAGTGAAAGTGAACTTCCAAGGCTAATTTGTACAGATAACTTCATACAATAGTAACCACAGGTCTCCTTTAAGAACATGTAAAAACACAAATGCAAAGAACTATGCTCATAATTTAAAAAAAAATCTGTAAATGAAAAACTTGAATATCTGACAGAACCTGGAGCATGTGTAATCTTTGCATCATGCAAGGGTAAAAAGGAAATATATTTCTTTTCCCAATGTTAAATTTACTGACTTTTTTTTTTCTTTGCCAATTAACTCAAAAAGTGGCTGAATTTGAGAAAATGCCATTTAAAGAGGAAGGTGAAAATTTCACATACACAATAAAAAAGTGTAGTAGAAATGGTACATTCAGGAATAGCAAAGTACCTTCTGTAAAGCTAAAGTTAGTCTTTTTGGTGCATGTAATATCTTTTTGTAATTCTCTTGTACAATATACGCCTTTTTCATCGTATAGTAATGTCTGTTCTGGCCTCTTAAAATAATCGACCTCGACACCAATTCTTCTGCTTTTCAGAGTCTACTCATGACCATTTATCAGTTATTTCTGGCTGCTCACTATTGTTTTAGGCTACTTAATTGGAAATAGTTAATTGGCCCGGGTGTCTTACGGCAGGGAAAATAATGAGTCTTAAGCAATACTAAGCTCCCATAAATATTTCACTTCATGCTAATTTCTTTGCTTCCAGCTGAGTTGCTTTAAGAGCTCAAAACAGCTTTTTTGTTCACAATTAAATACATAACTTTAAAAAAAAAAAAGAATGAAGTATGTACACTATATCTCAGTGAGGGATCCATTTCTTTGTTTAAGATTGACAGTCATTTCACATCCATAATCAAATTATCTGTGTAATTGGGTGCCCCTCCAAAGATCTGCTTCTCAAAAAGCCAGTGGACAGGCTCTGACTAGAAGGCTTAGCCTTCAAGCATTGCTGTTTTGGAAAGCCTCGAGCTCCCTCAAGTGGACAAATATTGGCACCTTAATGAACTGAAGTGTCTATTCATTCTTTATTCAGTGGGAAAATGCTTCTAGGTACCTGCCTGAAGCCTTACACAAAGAAATTACACTTTGAGAGGTTCTTCTTTTGCATTTATATGCAGACTGTCATGGTACTTTTCATCACTCCAAAATGTGAGGGTGTTTTCCTTCAATCTTTAAATTAAAACAAATTGGTTTCTTTGCTAGTTTATTTCATGTAAGTATATTCTCCCCCACCCAAATGTGCATGTTCTGTATATCTGGATGAAGAAGTAGAAGAGAACAGTGGAAGAGGGAATTAGTGAGAGAAATACAGGTTCTACAGGTTGTCCCTCCTTTATCTGGCACCCTCGGGACCTGGTTAACAGAAAACTTCATGCAGGCCCTGCGCACAAGGAGTCACAAGGACAAATGTTGGTAGCACCAGCTCTTGCTCCAGGCATTTTAGCATCCCTCTTTCATACACATACAACAAAGTAATGCTCTCTCAAGTTGCCTCAGGCTGCTTCAGTTAATGCTCTGGTAGCATCATCACATAGCACTCTGTTCTGAAACATGCAATGAAGTACAGAGAATGGCCAGTTTTCTCCTAACCATACCTTTTCCTTTGGCCTTGCCTGCTTTGTTAGCACTGCTTATGGCCAGAATGTAGCTGCAGCCTGGACAGTTCTTACTACATTATGCCCAAGGACAAGGTAACAGTGCTGCTATGTCACCAGTCTTTTCCTCCAAGCAGTCCACTTAACACCTTTTCATTCACTGAATTGATACACAACAGAACAATTTGGACCATATCATTGTATGGTTAAGACAACCATAATTGGTCCTGATCATTTTAAATAAGCAAAAAAGCATGTACCAAATCACCAGGTCAGACAACCTTATTAAGCTAATGAAGTTATTGCTATTTTACTTACAGGAACAAGTTTTGCCCTGTGTTAGGTTAGCATGGCACCATTTCAATGCCTGTTCCTCCCCCACACCCTTAAGGTGCTTCCCCTTGATGGTAAATTGTCAGATGGCATAAGACTTACTCCACCGTTCTCTGCAGTCAATTCAAGGAGGTGAAGTGTCCTTTTACCCTCATGTACCAAAGCTGCCTTCAGGCAACTAAGTTTTGATCTGCCTGTTAGAGACAGATCCATGAACCAGGGTCCGTTAAAATGGCTCAGACACTGTTTCACCATACCCTTCCTCCCCATGGTCGGTCCAGTGCTTTTCAAACACTGCTCTGAATGAATAGGTATCTGCTGTGCTTATTTCATGAGCGCTTACTCACAATATTAAAATAAAATGGAAGTTGGAATCCATGGGAATTTTATACAATTAAAATAAGCAGGTCCCTCATCCCCACGCAAAGGATATATATCATGTTATGTTGTATATTGACTCAGCTGCTCCAAATTATGGACAGATTGCATCTTTTATTGCATAAAAACAATGACTTAAAATGTGATGTTTCAAAATGGGCCCCTGTTCATTCTATTCTCTTGTTATATTTTCATCTAAAATACACCATTCAGTAATTTAATACCTTTATTATTTTTATAGGCCTATGGGGAAAATGTCACTTTTCATTTAGTCACCGCAATGCCTTTTAATGAATATGAAAAACTGTGACTGAAGTACATTCAGAAATATTCGGTTTGAATGTTATTTACCCTTTCCATCTCTTCCCTCTGATTTGGAATGATGGTGATAAGCTATGATCACCCTGCGAATTTGCATTCAGAGAGCAGACTAGGTGGCAGGGTGCAAAGTTTTCTGAGGGGATAGGTAATTAGATCCTTCCCTTTCAAAAAACTGAACCCAAAGAGATACGCAATTCATTGTTTTGAAAGTTGCTAGGAAAATCTAAATGTCATTTTCCATTATATTTGCAGTGTATATATTTAGACTTCGAGAATTCATTGATATATTTCAGAACACCAATAAAATATGCAACAAAAAATCAAAGAAAGGTGGATGTCTGTCTGTGGCAGTCATAACACCAGAGTGTGATTTCAATGTATCTTTTTATATACAGAACTAAAAGATCACAAAGGTTTAGTGAAATCTTCCAGAAAGCTAGCATAATTCTTCATGTGAAGTACTCACACTAAGGCAATCCTTAAAATGTTACTTGTGTTTTCTCTTGGTGAACAGAATTATTTTTCTCATCCATCCAAGGTAACTTTCACGTCCCCACCCCCAGTTATTATCAGATGGGTGGACAAGGAGACACTGGTCCTGGAATGGTACAAGTTAAAGAATAATCTTGTAAAGGTGACTTAAAATATGGGAGAAGGTTAAGTAGGTAGGAGAATAACATCTTGTCCAACACTTGGATATTTATCAGCTACATGAAAACCTCCCTTCTTATCCATAGGCAAGTAGTATAACAAATACTGTTATACATAGTACTTAAGACTACAGACTTGCTAAATTTTGTATTATAAGCAATTGTGGTTTTGGGAAGCTGTGCATTAGTCTGACTAGTATATTGTAGTAATAAAAAACAGAAGCCCCTGTATCAGAGGCTAAGTATGAGGTCTGAGCTGAAGTGTCAAAACTTTGGTGATATAAAACAAAGTTAGATCGTGAGCAAGAGGCAGGCCCTGCTCGTACAATTTGATAAGCACAGGGCTGATGCTGCAGAAACACACATTCCTAAAAACAGAGGTAGGCACAGAGAAGTCATTCACTCGCATTCCAGAAAGATGCTACCAGAACACCTCAGACCCAGACCATTCCCCACAGATAGCAGGAACATACTGACCCACTAAAGATGAGGTCAGAATGACAGCATGATGCATAGACATGTTTTGATCAAACCAGTGTGTACAAGGCAATGGGTGACCTCTAGATATGTCAGAGGATGGCACCTAGAAACATCAGAGGCTGATATGTAACTTATTTGTATTTATGGAAAGGCACATTTCAGAGGGAGTATCTTTGTCCAGTACCACCATTGACTGTGTTCTGTCTGTTACAGGCATTAGTGGTCCAGTACAGTCTGTAGGATACAAGTACTGTGCTTGGTCTACAATAAACCTGCTAGGTGCTGCCATGTCTTAACAAATGCCACCCATTTGACAGCTCACTTGAGAGCTGCTGTGCTTGCTGCCTGCACAGATCTGGGATGGCATGCAAGGATGCCAAACCTCTGTCAACTTGCGATGAAACCACATGTAGACCATTGCAAGTTATATACTTGATTTGGATATGGTGCAAGACAATGGAATCGGTTATTCCTTTTAAATGAATGGAAAAGAGTATACAAACCCACTGCCGGATATATATATGTCAGTCAGTACTCCAGCTTATTCAGTTTGATTATTGTCTACAATGCCCTGTGTTATGTCCTCTTTGCATTGCTACCACAACACAAACCTGTTATCCTGTTCTGAAAGTTTATCAAAACTGGTAAGAGGATGTAGTTTTGTTTTTTTTCCATAGAATATGTAAGATGCAGAACCTATTGTTTCTGGACATCACTGAGACCAAGAACTTAGCAAATCAAAAGAGGGATAGGAAAATAATCAGATATATTAGAAAAAGAAAAACAAGAGATTTGATATCACTTCCAATTCTTCAAATCTGTTTCTGAGTATGAAAATACATGAGGATAGAAGAGAAGGTTTCTTGCCTTTTTCTTTGAAATCAGCAGCTTTCACGTTATGAGGCAGGCCTCCTAAGGGAGTTGTGGAAATGCGGCAAAGGATGTGCAAACTCTGTGCCTTACCCTGCCCAAGAGCTCTGGCTGTCAGCTCCAGGTGGTTGGGCTTCATGTAGAAAGACTCTGCATATCTAGGACGCAGGGTTAAATGGCAGTCGGCACCACGGCAACTGGGCTCGGCCCTCCACACACCTCACTGGGAGTCAGCCCTGGATACTGACAAATATCACTGTGCCCGTTGCCTCCCTAACTTCTGTGCTGCTTCTGAGACAGCACTGCCTTCAGAGCTGGGGCCTGGCCAGCAGCTGCTGCTGTCCTCTCTAGTTTCAGAGGTGAGCAGTGATATGTGTACTTGTGGGACAGGGGTGGTGTGGAAGCAGGCAGTCAGCAACTACAGACACAAAGAAGGGGAACCCAGTCAGATAGGTTTGAGAACTGCTGCTCTAAATCATTGGTTAGCCACTGTTACAAACAAGACACTGGGCTAGACAGACCACAGGTTCACTTACGTAGAAGGTACAGCACAATGAGGCCCAAACCCTGACTGAGGCTAACCACTGCTGTTATGGAAATCAGCAAGAATGGCCCAAGCGTGTCTACACAGGACCACGGCTGAGTCTCCCACACACCAGCTAGAACAGAGGAGAGCATTATGGGGGCCAGCTCACTGCAACAAGCCCAGATGAAGCAAGTGCTCCTGCACAGCGTGTCCCCCCCACCCGGTTCTCCTCAGGAGTGTTGCCTTAAAAGAATCTGAGTGCCCCCCCAAGCACTTGGGCAGTGCAGCTCCTCCCCATTTGCTGGGCAGCTCTGTCTCATGAGAGGCATAATTGACCCCTTTGCTTTTTCTCTTCTAGCTGGTTTATGTTTTTGCAAGTCAAACAAATAGGAAAATTAATGACAGAACATGAGCGTACCGCAAAATAATGCGACTCAACCACCGCTGTGCCTTTGGCTCCAATTAACCTCTGTGTTCGTTAGAGGTTGCAGCCAACTGAATCAATCATCGTTCCTTCAGCTGAAGGAAAAAAAATCCCATCATTACTGCAGCCACATGCAGCTATGTACATTATGCCCCTAAAGTATCATAATCCTCCACTTACAGAAAGGAGTTGTGATAGCTGGGATGAGAGGAAGCTAAATTTTCCTTCACATCTGCTCAGTTCCTTGGTATAATTAGCACTGCATGTGCCAGGCAAGGTCACGAACTGTGGCAATGTAAAGCACAATGCACAATCTCCGAGTTCTAGGGCCATTAAAAACTCAGCAACTGCTCCCTCTCCAGCCCACTGTTTTTAAGCTGCTAGAGCCCTTAAGAACAGAAACAGGTGAGCTCTGCTCACATACCTGTTTCCAAGTTGACTATCATAGACCACACTTTGAGAGGGCCTCAGCTCTGAGGTGCCATTCCATTTGCTTCCATGGAATAAGACAAAAAAAACCTCACAGTCGGATTTAATTTCAGGTTTACAACCCAACACCTGCATCCAGTAAGTGGTCCTGATGTAACTCACATTGTAGTCCAGCTGTGCCACCCTCTAACATCTTTTGCCTTATTCCAGATGGTTTCTAAAAATCTGAAATTAGTATGGAATCAGTGTTGTAAACATGATAGCTTGCTTGTTTTTTGGTCTTTTTTGGTTGTTTGGTTAAAAATAGCACCCATCAGCTTTTTAGTTCCAGCTCTCTCGGTTCGGAAATAGTTTATTTGCCTACATTTATGAACAGTTATAACTTTGATTTGAAAGACAGTTTCCTTAAACTGTCATTTCAAAGTTTTGGACTTGTTTCAAAGCGGAAAAATCACAGCAGACCCCACAGAACTAAGACGAGAAAATTCTGACGACAATCTTGTGAATCGATCTGGCCAAATTTCACAATTCTTCTTGTGTGGTGTTTTTTGTTTTTTTTTTTTAAACCTTCTGGAGGACAATTGGATGTGCGGGCTCCCCCTGCCCTTTTAATGGACTAGGATTTGCTTCCTATGTATTCCCTCCCAAACTAATTGAACTATGGTTTATTATTAAGGGCTAGGTCGATATAGATAACTAGAGACAAATATGAGCAACAGATATTTCTACTGTAAAATCACTTGCTGAGGTGATTTATTTGAGAGGCTCAAAGGGCTCCAAAAGTGAGGGACACCTTTCAATTTTTCAGGACAAGCCACAGTCTCAAACTGACAGTCTTCAGTATCTGAACAAAAATGCCAAGTGGGTGTTTGGTCATAACTAAAATGAACTCATTTGAAAACGTAGCCGTTTGTTTCAATGAGCAAGAGATATAACTGACAATCATTTGAAACCCCCAGTGCTTGAATGTGCTTTTTAAAAAAACCTTTTTCCATCAGTGTCACATCACTGCCTCACTCATTGAAGGATGAGTAGATTCTCCTCATTATGCTCTTCGGAGAAGAGATTTGTAACAATGGAGACCTCGGTTCAGCAAAGCACTCAAGCATGTGCGTAACTTTAGGCATGTGAGTAGTTTCATTGACAGCAACAGGCTGTCTCATATTTCAGGTTAAGTAGATTGTTGAGTGCTTTGCTACACCAGAGCCTTCGACACCTCTGAAAATACTTCTAGAAGAATGTGCACAAAAGAAACAAGCCAGCATCACTTTCCTCCCTAGTACATCTATTTTGTTGCTATGCTGTGGCTGTGTTCAGCTACGGATTGCTGGCAATCCATTTGGATGGAGTTTGGAGGATTTGCAGGTTCAAAACAGATGTTCTGCCTTGCTTTTAAACAAGCCGCTTCTTTTGCAAACTAAAGAAATACCTAGCTCCCAGCCCCAGGGATCTCATGATACACCTATTTACCTTGTAAATCTGATCTTCTGTGTCAATTTTCCCCCCCATCTTTAAAATGAAGAGTGTAACTAGTTGAAAAGAGCATTGAGGCCCCGCTAGATGCTCTTAACTCCTAAGGTGGAAGGTGATAGTTACCTTAAAAGTAACCATGAAATTTTAATGATGGTCAGGCTGAGAGAGCGGTATCACACGCATTCATTTTCAACTCTCCCTGGCATGCACAGTATATACTGAGAGGGAGTGGAATCTCCTGGGCTCTGCACATCTTTGGCATTGGGATTAGTTTAGTTTCAATTCTTTGGTTTCTCTGTTACTGAAGGCAGGAGACATGATTTTGGGTTAAGACAACAGGTCCGTTTTGTTAAAGTAATAAAGCTCATTTCTTTTCTTTCTTATGATTTGTTATCAATGATGGCAAGTCACTTGTACAAATCAATGCACTACAGATAAAATTATACACAAACAGAGAACATGTATGTGTTTGATGAAGTGGGAATTTGTCACCGGTGATATGGAATGCAGCAGCTTGTATCAAACTGCTCCATTAACCCCTAATGGGACCATCTTCTCGCAGTAATTGGACTTTATTTTACGATTAGACATTAAGGGCTAGAATGGCACTGTACAATCTACACCCTACAACCGTGAACAAGAGCAGAGACACTCACAGATCAGATCATTTCATCCCCAGGCTGGACGAGGGATGTAAGAGCCTCCCTTTGCAGTAGATAAAAGGCTCTGCTTTGCACTGCAGCACCTAGCTATGCATACCTTATGTTCTGCTACGAAAAAATGGGCAGTGTATCTATAATCTTAAATGGAATTAATGGACTGGATGAGCAAAACATTAGAGAAGTAGGGACTGGGAATGAAAGTGTTAATTTGGTATCTAGCAACACAAGATGCAATGAGACCCTTTATTTTTTTTGTTTGTGTATTGGTGTAGTTCCAAGCACAGTAGGGTCCTGGTCCATGACTGGAGGTATTGCAATACCAACAATAAATAGTGATAGCAGTGAACAAAAAAGAACATCTCTTAGTCACTTATTTTCCCTGAGAAGAATGATAATCTAGTAGCTAAAGCAGAGAAAGATGAGGAACACACCTCCTCCTCCTCTCACCCAGCGGAAGCAAAGATAGAAGCAGTGACTCTTCTCCTTCGCACCCCCGCCCCAACTCAGAGATGCAAAAGAGCAAATCAGGGCACAGATGTGCAGCAAATGTCAGTTTTTCCTGGTCTCTAACACACACTTCACAAGATGCCACACTCCAGAAGGCATAGTTGTCAGGCCTGTTCTTTCCTACAGACAACCTCCCAACCTTATGAGGATTCTCACCTACAACCACAGTCTATACCGCAGGAACACCAGTCCTGGAACTTTTCCTTGCAACAAAGCCCATTGCCAACTTTGTGCACATACCTATTCTGGAGATACCATCACTGGACCTAACCAGGTTATTCACAGAATCACAGGCACATTCTCATGTTCCTCAACTAACATCATATATGCCATCATGTGCCAACAATGCCCAGATGCTTTGTATATTAGACAGCATTCAAACTCTTAGACAAAGAATTAATGGGCATAAAAACACTCCTGATTCACAAACCGGTCAGTCAGCACTTTAACGAAGTGGGCCATTCTGTTTTTACTGAAGAGGAATTTTCACGCTACTTTGGAAAGAGAGGCTGGTGAACTCTTTTATATTCAAATTCGACACATTAACAAGTGGTTTGAACTGGGATGGGAATTTTTTAGATCTGTTATGGGGGCTCTTTTGTATGCTTGGCTTAATCTAATTCTTGACTCTCCCCACCCCCGCCCAGCCCCTTCTGCCCCTCTACTTGCTGATTTGCTCACCTTGATAATATTTTTCTGATTTGTCAACCTTGATTACTGTTTTTGGTTCTCTGTGCCTTAAATATTGAGTCTGTTCTGGTCTGGCTATGGTCTGAAGAAGTGGGTCTGTCCCATGAAAGCTCATCACATAATAAATTATTTTGTTAGTCTTCAAAGTGCTACTGGACTGCTTTTTTGTTATGATGGTATATAGACTAGCTTGGCTTTCTCTCTGTTACTATACACTTCACAAGGTTACACTAGCAAGTTTTGCCGACAAAACCCCACTTTTGTTGACAACACTGGAACATCCACACACACAAGGTGTTTTGTTGACAGTTATGAGGCATAATGCTGCTGTTGACAGATTCTGTCAACAAAAAGCCTGTATGGACGCTCTGCAGGAGCGTCTCTTGACAGACAGGGCATCTGGAACAATGGGCAGCCCTGTCTGCAGTGCTTCCAGGTGCCTGGTTTGTTAAGGGAGTAGCCGGGCAGTCCAACCACTCTGTCAACAGAGCAGAGCACTCTTCTGATTAGCTTTTGTGTGTGGCCGCATTCTGTCAACAGATCGCTGTAGTGTAACCATAGCCATGGAGTAAAAGCATGCAGGCACTTCCAGTGGTAAAAAAACAGGGCTATTTGTTGAGTTCAGTGTGCCCTTTAATGGCAATTTTCAAATTCAGCAAGTTGAGGGCCTCAATTTGCTCTGCCTTAAGAGTTGAATCAGCTGGTGAAATATGACTTTAAGCATCACTTTTCAACTTTACCTTCCTATTCTCTGCTGCTAGCCTCATGGCAGCGGTGCTCCCAACTGCTGGCCGGAGCTGAGAGACCCGCTGCCCCCAGGGTGCAGCGTGGGCAGCGGGACGCAGGTGGGCTTGGGGGAGTGTGGGGGGCAGGGGGCAAGACCGAGGGGTGTTGGTGGTGGGCATGTGGTTTGGGTGCATGTGGTACGGCTGTGCAGATGGCCGCGCCCACGGAGGATGGTGGTGGCATGCCCGGCTCAGATTGCTTGGTCTTTCAGGCCCAGTCCTGCGATCCTTGCACTCGTGGCTCGTAGTAGCTCCGTGGGGCTCTGGGGGCAGCCGCAGCCAGAAGAAGAGTTGGAAGCTTTGGCGGGGACCCAGGGCACAGCTGGGCTGCGAGATCGGCACCTTCCTGGAGGACATAGGGCTGCAGCAGCACGCGGCCAGGTGCAGAGAGGCCAGGGGAGGGGGGATCTGGGGGCAATGAGAGCTGTTAGGGGGGCAGTGTGGTGAGGTGGGGGGACATGGGAGTGGATGGGGGGAAGGGGGTGGGCGGGGGATCTGGGGGCGTTGGGAGGTGATGGGAGGCAGAGGGGTGCGGAGGAGGGTCGTGGGGAGGTGAGGAGGTCGTCGGGCCACGGGGAGCTATGGGGACATACGGTGCCAGGGAGTTGCAAGAGGTAGTGGGATCTTTACCCACATTCTCCATGCCCCACTGCCTTGTGGGTTATCCTGGGAAGGAGCAAGGATAAAGGGAGTAAACCCTGACAGAAAATCCATAGGGGAGTCCTAAGGTGGTTCTGTGCCAACTTCTGGCATCAACCCGGCAACTCCTGCAGCTGAGCTAGTACCAGACAGAGGTTATCCTCTCCTTTGGACTATATCAGTAAAGCCGAGAGAGGGACACTGGTGTCTGGGCAGCCCAGGGTCCCCAAAATATTGCCTAGGCTCGCACCTGGAGAGGTACTCCAGCATCGCTTAACAGCGTTGAACCAACACAGAAGGTAATAGATACCGGTTATAAGTTCTTGCTCGATTGGCATAGAGAACAAGCACCAGGGGTTGACTTCGACAGTGGGAGAGATCATTACATCTCACTGGACAGTCACCGCCCACCTCAAGCTGGGCAGCCCCCAGCCAGTAGGGTACTGTCCCACCACAGTTCACCTTCCTCACTGGGTGCGTGAGGCTGAAGGTTCCCAAACCTGACAAGTGACTGAAATTTGAGCACCAGGCAAACCAATAAGAAAATCAACAAGAAAAGGAAACCATCAAAGTTTTAAGCTTGCTTGCTGGTATGTGCGGACCATGCTGACCGGTTTGACTGAAGATCTTCAGGACATCAGCAACACCCGAAAGACCGCTGTCATCAATGAGGAACTGAAGAGGCTCCAAGTTGACATTGCTGCTCTGCAAGAGACGAGACTCGCAGATTTGGGATCTCTAAAGGAGAAGGACTACACCTTTTTCTGGCAGGGTAAAGCCCAAGAAGAACCCAGGGAGCATGATGTTGGCTTTGCCATCAGAAACACCCTTTTACAAATGGTGGAATTAGTCATGGGTGGATCAGAAAGACTCCTTCAGGTCATACTTCAAACTTGTGCCGGTCCTGTCCACCTGATCCACACTTACACTCCAACCCTGTACGCCACACTAGAAGTAAAAGACAAGTTCTGTGACGTGCTTAGTGCTGCCATAGCGCAAATACCTGCTCGCAAACAACTGTACATTTTGGGTGACTTCAATGCGAAAGTTGGAGCCAATCGTGACTCATAGCCTTCCTGCTTTGGCCACTTTGGTGTGGGGAAAAATGAATGAAAATGGACAGCGTCATCTTGAACTTTGCACGTGCCACAATCTGTGCATCACAAACACATTTTTCCAAACCAAGCCACAGCACAGAGTGTCATGGAGACACCCACACTCAAAAAACTGGCATCAACTAGACGTGGTCATCACTAGATGTGATAACCTCAAAAACGTCCTTCTGACACGCAGCTATCATAGTGCCGATTGCGATACAGATTACCCGCTAGTTTGCTCCAAACTCAAGGTGAGACCCAAGAAGCTGTACCACTCTAAACCAACTGGAAGGCCCTGCATTGATGCCAGAAAGACAGCAAACTCAGAGAGCCAAAAAGTTCAGAGATACCCTCAAGGAGAATCTGTGCAGGAGCCCTGGGGGTGCTGCTGTGACATCCAGGTGAGAGCATCTGAGGGATACAATTTACAACACGGCCTTGTCGGTGTTTGGAAGAAGAGCTAGAAACGCAAATGACTTGTTCAAAGCTAACTCCGATGAGACGATTCCAGACATCGAAAAGAAGCACGCTGCACTCCTGGAGCACAAAAGCTCGCTGAGCCAGAGTACCCTGCAAGCACTCAGAGCAGCCAGAAAAACAGTACAGTAGGCGGCCAGGCGCTGTGCCAACAAATACTGGCTCGAGCTATGCAGCAGCATCCAGACCAGTGCTGACTCTGGTAATCTCAGGAGAATGTACAAGGGCATCAAGAAGGCATTAGGACCCACCCAGAACAAGATGGCACCTCTGAAATCCAAATCTTGTGAAGTCATCACTGACAAAGCCTAACAGATGGAGCGCTAGGTCGAGCACTACTCCGAGCTGTACTCACGTGAGAACATTGTGGTTGATACAGCCCTCGATGCCGTCAAGCTCCTACCAGTAATGGACGAACTGGATCAGGAACCAACTATGGAGGAACTGAAGAAAGCCATTGGCAGCATTGCAGTAGGAAAGGCCCCAAGCCAGGATGGTATACCACCAGAGGTAATAAAGTGTGCCATGAACAACCTCCTGGAACCCCTACATGAGCTACTGTGTCTGTGCTGGAGAGGGAGAGGTTCCACAGGATATGCATGACACTAACATTGTAACGTTGTATAAGAACAAAGGAGACAGAAGCAACTGCAACAATTACCGAGGAATCTCCCTCCTAAGCATCACTGGTAAACTGTTCACTTGCATCATCCTCGGCAGACTCCAGAAGATTGCTGAGAGGGTGTATCCCGAATCACAGTGCAGATTCTGCACAGAGAGATCTACCATTGACATGGTCTTCTCTCTGAGGCAACTGCAGGAGAAATGCAGGGAGCAGAGGAAGCCACTCTATATTGTCTTCATCAACCTGACCAAGGCCTTCGACTTGGTCAGCAGGGATGGACTGTTCAAACTGCTCCACAAGATAGGCTGTCCACCACAGTTACTCAAGATGATCCAGTCTTTCCATGAAGACGTGAGAGGAACCATCCAATATGACGGCACATTATCGGATGTTTTCAGCATCAGGAGTGGTGTCAAACAAGGATGCATTCTTGCTCTGCCATTGTTTGGGATCTTCTTCACACTCCTCCTGAAGCATGCCTTTGGATCTTCAACAGAGGGCATCTTTTTGCACGCAAGATCTGATGGGAAACTGTTTAATCTTGCAAGGCTGAAAGCTAAGTCTAAGGTGCGGGAAGTCCTCATCAAAGATATGCTGTTCGAGGATGATGCTGCTGTAGTGTCACGCACAGAAGACCAGCTTCAGAAACTGCTGGATCAGTTCTCCAAAGCATGCAAGGACTGCGGGCTTTCCATCAGCCTAAAGAAGACAAACGTACTTGGTCAGGACGTTGGTGAACCTCCATCAATCAGCATTGACAACTTTTCGTTAGAGGTCGTCCACAAGTTCGTTTACCTCGGGTCCACCATCACTGACACCCTGTCATTGGAGACTGAGCTAAATAGGAGGATGGGAAAAGCGGCCACAACTCTGTCCAGACTCAGCGAGAGAGTGTGGAATAACAACAAGCTGTACACTCACACCAAAATGCAAGTCTACAGAGCCCGCATCCTCAGCACCCTCCTTTACGGCAGCGAGGCTTGGACCCTGTACTCCCGCCAGGAAAAGAGGCTGAACGTCTTCCACTTGCGCTGCCTCAGGCTCATCCTTGGAATATCATGGAAGGACAGAGTGCCCAACACCGCCGTCCTTGAGCAAGCTGGAATCCCAACCATGCACACCCTCCTCAGGCAGCGGTGGCTCCGCCGGCTTCGCCATATCCGCAGGATGAATGATGGAAGGATCCCAAAAGACATCCTGTATGGCAAGCTAGCCTCTGGCAAAAGACCTCCCAGATGCCCCCAGTTGCGCTACAAAGATGTTTGCAAGAGAGACCTCAGGGAAGTAGACATCGAGCCAGACAGCTGGGAGGAGCTGGCAGACGATCGCAGTAGATGGAGACAGGAACTACACAAGGGCCTTCAGAAGGGTGAGATGAGGATCAGACAGCTAGCAGAGGAGAAGCGAGCCCACAGAAAGCACAGTAAGGACCTGCCAGACACCCATTACACATGCAACAGATGCAGCAAGGAGTGTCACTCTCGTTTGGGCCTTCACAGTCAGTCGACACTGCAAATGATGATCCCAAATGGAACTATGAAGGGTGCGATCCATAGTCTACGTAGACTGAAGGATGCCTACTACTACTAGCCTCAGTCACCTGGGACCAGCCACTTCCCTCGCCAGGCCTCATTTTTCTTCACTTGTAAAATTAAGGTAATTTTATTGATTCTAAAGATCTACTGATGAAAACTGTTGTCTAAGGTCTAGGTATTATTACTCACAGTAATCAACATATTAAGAGGCTATGTAATAACCATCCTTAATGCAATATTTTTCCTGCTATATTAGTGATAATTTTCAACTCATCCTAACTACTAAAACTTGTTTCCAGAACTCTGCCAGTTCTGTTATCTGTTATCAATTAATCTTGGGAGAAGAAAAAAAGGGGGTGGCTAGATTTACCTACATAGTGTGAGAAGATGCAAATCCATTGATTCAAGTGAAGCTGCACCCATTTCACCTAGTGGTGAGAATTTGTTGCAACCCAATGCCAAACTGGTGTATGCACCATAAGGAATAAAAGGTGGTGAAGAGCAGAAGAAAGAGGAAAAATAAATATTTGGCAAGTGCAAATTGATCAGGTGCCCAGTCATGCTCCTGATGAAGTCAATGGTGAAAAATCCATTTGATTACAGTAGCTGCAAGATCAGTGCCAAAAACTGAAAAGGAATGAAATATTATTTTCAAGCCTCTGAGAGGCTGTTACTAAAATTATATAGTGTGACAAACACAAAAGCTGTAGGAAAAGCTCTTGACATGAATGTCCCTTTAAAAACAAACATTGTTTAATTAGCCTTAATCCAGTGTGTAATGTTTAATATGGCAAGAGAGATTCTGTTCCATTTCTTCCAAGTATTCTTGGCAGGGAGCCAAAATTCCATTACTTTAAAGACACATTAAAACAAGCTTGAAATCTGTAGTGGAAAGTCCATTTTTTTTGCAGCAGTTTTAAACTGATCTTGCCGCAGCGATTTTTCAAAGGGTGTCAAAACTTCACCAGCACACTTGACTTCTCTAAAGGATGTACACTCCTTGCAGTGACCTCATTTGCCTGAGCTCTGAAGCGTGCAGGGCCTCTGCAAATCTGCCATTTTCAGAAAAGCGAAAAGGTGCAGAGTTCTGGAATGGATCCTCTAATTCTGCCAGCTCCTGAACATTTGCACCACATCCAGTTCCCTCACTGTTAGAGATTCCTGTGGATGTAGAATTAGGAGTAGGCAGGGCTCCTTGAATAGCACTGAGGTGAGGAGGTGACTTGAGAGGTAAGTGGGTGGAATGTCAGCCAGGTACATAGGTGTGAAACACAGGAGAGAGGGCATGGGAGCGGTTTGTGTGAGATAGAAATGGTAGAACAGCAGAAAGGAGGCCAGAGGGAACAAAACTTGACGTGATCACATGGGGAAAGGACAAAAACTTCAGGGAGCCAGTGTTTGGTTGAAGGTATCTGGTGATCTGGAGACCTTGTGTGCACGCAAGCAAGGGAAGGTTGTCAAAAAAAGCCTACAGTGCCAATAAGTCAGCATGTGAGATGGGAGCTCAGCCCCACCCCTCGTTCCCCATGCAGCCAGGAGTTTCCTCAAAGCCATGCCTCCGGCAGACTAACAAAAAAGTAGCTAATGCTACCAACCACCCCCTGACTGGTAGAGGTCCGCATTTTCATTTATTTGTAATGAAGCTGTTGTAAGTAGGGCTATTAGTAACTTGAAAAAGTATCACCAGCACTCAGCGCGTACACAGAGGTCAAAAGGTCAATCTTCAGCGCTCTGCATTTGGAAGGTTGCTGACCCCGATCTAAGCAGTTTCACAGTGACAGTAAAGTGGACTCTTGGGTCCTAAGTGCTGAGCAGACCAAAACCTGTAGAAAACTGTTTTCGTACCTCAGAAGTAATAACTAACTTTACTCCACCTGTCACATGTTCTTCTTTGTTCCTTTTGACAAAATAGTGATTAGGAGCAAAATAGTTACTAGATATTCTTTGCTGTTGCTTGAGGTCAGCAGAATTTTCTTAGCTTTTTACCCATGTTATGATCCATCAGCCAGTTTTCTCCTTCTGCCCTTCCCTTCTTATCAATTCCTCTGAGATCTGGCACCTAAGCTTATAGGCTACGTCTACACTAAAGAATTTTGTTGACAAAACTCATGGAGTGTCCACAGTAAAAATACATTGTGTCAACATACTGTCAACAGAATTTAGCACATTTATTGACAGCCTTCTTCCTCTCCCCCATGGAGCAGCACACCTTTCTCAACAGAATCTGTTGACCAAAAAGCCATGTTGATAGTTCGGGGGCCCTCTGTGAACAGACTGGCCTTCCATGTCTGCTTCCAGGTCTGCTGTGCTTGCGGGTGGCTGTTCTGTCAAGAGAGCATCTGAGTACTCCAACTTCTCTCTGTCGACCGAGCACATCAACAGAGTGATCTGCTTTCCTGTGTGGCCTGGATCTGTCGACTTAAGTTTTTGTCAGGAGATATCTTTTGACAGTAATTTCTGTCGACAGATCGCTGTAGAGTAGACATAGCCATAGTGTCCCCTATCCTCAAAAGAGTCAGATCCCAAAAAGTCATGCAAATGGCTTTAAAAGTCACAAGAATTTTTTTAAAAATATGTATCTTTGCTTTTTGAGAGTCATAAGAATGTACTCAAACTGATATTTTCAAACTTTCCCAGCAATCATTTAGCTAGAAGATTCCTTTAAAATTTGGAGATAATAGTTACATTCTGGGGCTTTAAAAGAAATCCAATATCACTAACTCTTGCAATTTTATTGTGATTCTTACCTGAGATACACAAACACACTACAGAGGCAACAGTCCTTCACTCCTAAAGCTAAAAACACTTTTAAGATATATGTACAAAAAGTCTAAATGTCCTGAAACAGAATTGTCTCCATCATTGCGTGTTTAACAACCAGCAGAGAGAATGAAAACTGTGGTAATGAGAAAAAAAAATCAGGAGGTGTTCTCTGACACTCTGCAGTTCAGCAAAGGTTGTTAGTGTAGTTCTCTTCCTTTACTGAGCGCATTTGTAGCTGTCATTGAATCTGAATGTTTCATTTATGCCTTCTTATGTTGTTGAATTTGTAAAATCTGAATATAGCTCATTTTTAATTGCATGACTACAAAGCCAGATAATTCTGATCAGCTAGAAAGTCACTAAGGAAGAAAGAAAAATAATAGCAAAGAGTAATGGGTTTTCAACTATGTATTAGTTACAATCTTATTGTAAAAGATTTTCCCATTAAGGTTTAATGCAGTTTCATAGGGGTGGGAGGGAAGGGAAGATCAATTCTATAAATAAAAGGTTTACAGCAAGAGTAAGATTTACAGACAGCAGTAGAGGTCTTTTTCATTAAAAATAAATAAATCTGAAAATGTATTTATCCCACTGCCATGAGATTTGTTCTTCCTTGGGAGAGTGAAACAAAAAAAAATTGATACTGTGGCCTCAAGTGCACCTATAAGTCATCCAGAAGAAAATTTCCACAAACACAATGGTACAGTTATGCCTGACTCTGTATTGCTATGTCTACACTAGAGCAATCTGCTAAAAGAAGTTTCTGTCAGAAGATCTCTTCTGCCAAGCAGATCGAAAGAGCAATCCACTCTGTGAGAGTGGCTGGATTTCCCAGCTGCTCTCTCGACAAAACGGCCAAGCAGAAGCACAGCAGACAGGGCTTCCTAGTGTCCCAGAAGCCCTGTCTGTCAAGAGGGCCCCCCAGAGCATCCAGACTGGCTTTCTGCTGACAGAATCCATCAACAGAGGCATTGTGCCTCATGGGGAACACAGAACGTTGTTGACAGAAGTGTAGAGTTCTGTCGATTTACTGTTGACAGAATGCATTGGGAATGTGGATGCTCCACAGGTTTTGTCAACAAAATGCTCTAGTGTAAACATGGCCTATACAGAGTGTTAGCAAAAGGGCACCAGGAGTCTCCTTGTCCTGCTGGTTAGGTACTGAGAGCACAGACTCTGCTCCTAATTAACACTATTGTCAGTGCTACCAACAAGGAAGAGATACAGAGCACGGATGTGACTGTGTCCCAACTGCCAAACTGACCATTCTGAGGAGTTTATGCTGCACCCATAACAATCGGTGTTGGAGCTGCTTTGCTAGCATGCCCTTCCAGCTAGCCCTGGGTAAACTTCTGTCTGACTGCCATAATTCCCACTGGTATGTGTTGCGTGGAAAGGGAGCACAATACTTCTGTAAAAAGGTGTTCACATTATTCTCCCTCCCCCGCCCCCTCAAATATTGCTCTGAAATTTTGGCAACGTTTGACCAGCTGTCCTTCAGGGATTGCTTTTGCAGTGCAATTACCTCTGACTACAAAAACCACAGAATTTAACTCAGAGATTTGCATAGAAGGAGACAGAAAAGAAATTAAGCCAGTCACAATCTTTCAAAGAACAAGTTAAGAAATTTGTAACATAAATAATCAGTTTGTTTATTGTTCTCTCCCCCCCACCAACTAAAATCCCACTATTTTAGAAAGTATGTGTCAGCTGTCTCATTTTCATCCCACTCACCAACCAGCCTTAAAAGATTTCCCTGATAAATTGCTCATTCAACACAAGCAGAAATCTCTTCATTGTATAACATTTTCTATCTTAAAGGGAACAAATTTTGTTATGCTTTATGCTAGACCTTACCCTTTGACTCCCCGCCACATCCCCAATTTCTTGCAGATATATGCAGTAAGTGGTTAGTAACAAATTGACAAGGCTTACACACTTTCTCTAGGACTAGGTCTTTTGAAAAGGGCATGTTAATGAGCGAGTTCGAAAGATGCTAATGAGGTGCTACAATGAATATGCAGCACCTCATTAGCGTAATGGCAGCCGCAGTGATTCAAAAGTGCGGCTTTTCGAATCGCGCACCGCCTGTGGAGAAAAAGTACACACACAACACATCTAGATTGCACTCAAGTAACTTTTTGTACTTTTATTCAAGTAACTTTTTTGGGTACCTTTTCCACATCTTTTAAGTTCCAGTAATGGGAAAATAGGAGTTACTAGGAGCAGCAATAACCAGTGCTCCAGCAAAGTCAATAACAAAAAGCTCCTATTGATCTCAGTGGGGCAGGGATTTCACACTAGAACTCTAGTGTGAGTGAATTGCATTAGAGAGAAGTTCATAAATACCCATGTAGTTTGGGTTTGGGTCAAATAGTCAAAGAGATTCTGAATTTTTAAAGAAAATTAAAATATTCAAGTTTAGCCTTTCCCCTTTTGTGGGGAAAAGAATAGCTGAATGGAATTCTATTTAGCACACCATTGTAGGTCAAATTATGTTGCCTTATGGAGTTCTAGAGAGCTAGCTCACCTGTGATTCTAATGGTAATTATTTGTCGAATTAAATGATACCAGTTAATTTTCCCTTTGATTAAGGATTTGCTTTGTAAATGACAACTTAATATGCTGTTGCATTATATCAGAACACTCTTTGTACAAAAGAGTTTCCCAGGCCAGAAGAAAGTCCTCTTCCTCCAGATCAATGTTGTTCTTTAAGAAAAAGCTCTGTTTACTTGTGTGAAGTTATGCAGAAATAGAATTTCTTTTTTTCTGGACCTCCAAACTGCTTCAGCAGTTCCTTTGATCTAGCTTGCCCATCCAGTCTCCTCCTCTGAATTAATTCAGAATCAAAAACATCCCTCTCTTGAGCTAAGGCAGCCAATTTCCCAGTCTTTGGTGGTTTACATGGACAAATGTGCCTTTAAGTCCTGAGCAGAGAGCAACCACTTGCATCACATACTTTGAGGAGTTAGGATAAGCTTCTTCAGATGTTTGTAACATAAGAGTAGATCTTGTTTTGGAAGTGCCTAATCCCCAGTTTGACACACATGATGTATGCACAGTTAGCAAGCATTAAGAAAGTTACCCTATTTCTCAATTTCTTTCCCATCAAGAACATTCAGCAGGGCATGCAATATATTGGATTTGAAGCAGCAGGGCTGGATTCTGGTCTCAGTTACACAAGGAAAAGAAAATCCATAATAAGTCCACTGAAGTTATTCACCCCCTGCTCTGTACACACCAAACATATTGCTCGTACTATTGAAAAGTAAACAAGTCAAAATACAGCCCAGTAAAACAGATCAGAATCTAGAACAATGTCTAATATTAGAAGAGTCAAACTGTTAATGAGAAGCTGGACCTTTACCAAAGCAAAAAGGAGTTTTCCAATGGGCTTCAACGAGCAAAAGAATTGTGCCCTGACTGCAAATACGAGTATATAGCATTAGTTACGTAGCTCAGATAACCTTTCCTGTATATTGTGTGTATGTGTGTGTGTATAGTATATATCATATAAATACACCTACCCACACAAAAAACAAGAGAAACCACACACTGCGTTAGATTTTCTCAGTCTAAGTGACTTGTTAATGACTTTTTAATGCACTGGCATTTACTAATGCTGCTTATTTTACTTCAAAAGTTAATTGTCAAGGATTAATGTTCTTATTTTTATTCTTTTGTGGATACCCAAGCTTTAACAAATATGATAGAATACCTAAAACCATTAAGTAAGAAGTACTTTGGAAAGCTAATATACAAGTACAGTACAAGCTTTATTATCTGTCATCCCTGGGAAACGGGGGACGCCAGATGATAAAACATGCTGGTTATTTGAGCTGGGGATGACAGCCAACCCCACCGTTCTCCACCCTGGCTAGACAGTAGTGGGACAGCTGGCCCACTCCAGTGGCTCCAGATGGGCAGCTGGCCTGCACTGCTGGCCCCACAGCATGCTAGTTAACCAACTGTGCCAGTTAGCCAGGTGCTGGACTATTGGGCTTTTACTGTAATAACGTTACATCAGGGGCACGCAATAAGCCACCTGCAGGCTGGATACAGTTTGTTAGGGTTGGTCCCCTGACGGGCCGCAAGATGCTTTATTTACCTGCACATTCACAGGTATGGCTGCTTGCAGCTCCCATTGGCTGTGGTTCACTGTTCACAGCCAATGGGAGCTGCAGGAAGTTGTAGCCCAGACTGCACTGCTTCCCACTGCTCTCATTGGCTCAGAACAGCGTACTGCAGCCACTGGGAGCTGCAAGCAGCCATACCTGCTGACGCATAGGCAAGCAAAGCATCTGGCAGCCTGTCAGTGGTGAACCCTGGTGAACTGCGTCCAGCCTGGAGGCCACCCTGCATCAAATAATACTTCATACTTACCTTTCCAGAGCTTCAGAAACATGTCAGCTGTTCACAGCATTTCCAAGAGGGGGTGGGGGGGTAAGTCATCATTCACTGATTTGTAAACTGACATGACAGAGTTAAGTAGCCTGACCAAAGTCTCAGAGAGATTTATAGTGTAATCCTTCTTTATTAATACCTCCTGGCTTTAATTGCTGTGTTGAGAATCCTAGCACACACCTGGTTGCATAGAACTGCATGTAATCACTTTCTATGAACAACATGTGCGGCTCATCTCACTTGCTATTTGCTGTTTTGAGCTGCTGACACTGAGGTTATTAGGAATTTTTCACACTGTCTGTAATATGGCTACAGGTTCATTTGCACTAGCCACTGTGTTCAGTAAAGATTACCCACAGGTGTTTAGACCTCCATTGAGTCTAGCTCTACTTTGTGCTGGTTACAAGACATGGTGCTTAAAAAGAAAAAACAGGGGCAGCTTTTATACATTTGCAAGCATTCCATGGAGCTTCACTATTGTTAGAATTATGCTAGGAGCCTTGTCAGCATTATGCTAGGAGCCTTCTAGTACAGCCCGTTCGTGCTTCTGCCTGAGAACTAAGGCCCGGATCTCCTAAGAGTGTCTGAACTAATAAATGAAGTACTGCTAATATTGCTTTTATTATTTTTAATCATATATTTTTAACAAGCTGTCTTTTTTTTTTTTGGCTTGTGTGCCATTGTTTGGTCACCTATACCTGAGCAAAGTGGGTGCAAAATGCTGCTCCTAGTGTAGGTGATGTAATCTCACTGGGTAACATTCTAAATCCATTTTCATTGATGTAACTTCACACAGGACAAGGCATATCAGGCACAGAGTCAATGTGAAGAACTATCCTTGTTCTTTCACTGATTTAGTGACTCATGCTCCCTCTGCCTATTCTGGATAAATATCACTAAGGCTATGCCTAAATGGCAGTGTTATTCCAGAAGAGGTGTTTTGGAATAGCTTATTCAAAATAGCGCAGCTACACACAAAATGCATTTCGAAATAGCATTCAGTTGGCTTGTCTACACTACAACCTTCCTTCGAAGGAAGGATAGGAATTAGGGTGTTGGGAGTTTACTAATGAAGTGCTGTCATGCATACGCAGCACTTCATTAAGCAAATTCCCCCGCCACGGCAGCTTTGAAGTTTTTAAACTTCCAAGTATCGGCACACATCTAGCCATGGCTCACCCACCGGTACTTCGAAGGTGAGCCACGGCTAGATGGGAGGCGGTATTTTGAAGTTTAAAACTTCGAAGTTGCTGAGGGGGGGAATTCGCTTAATGAAGGGCTGCGTATGCAGCTCAGCACTTCGCTAGTAAACTCCCAACACCCTAATTACCATCCTTCCTTCAAAGGAAGGTGGTAGTGTAGATAAGCCTAGCGTCTAACAGATCATCAATAAAGCCTGTTTTGAAACAGAGCTATTGAATGCACTATGGTTTATTCTGAATTAGGCTCTATTCCCTGTCTACACAAACCCTAATTCAAAATACCTATTTAAAAATAGGTGGTCTTCCTCATACAGTAAGGTCTACTAATTTCAAAATAAGGCATCCACTATTTCAAAATTATTTCAAAATAGCGGTTGCCTTGTGTAGATGCTCATATAGTTATTCCAAAATATCAGCTACTATTTCAAAATAACTTTGTTGTAGAGATATACCCTAAGAAAATATACCATATCCCCTTAACAATAAGGAAAGAAAAACATAATAGGTGTGTCTACACTAGCCCCCTTCTTCAAAAGGGGCATGATAATAAGCCCGATCAGAGGAGGCTAATGAGGTGCTGCAATGCATATGCAGCACCTCATTAGCATAATACCCACCACGGGAACTTTGAAGTTGCTTAGTTCAAAGTGCTGACAGACAATGTAGCTGCAGCCGTTTCAAAGTACCTGCTGAACTCTGAAGGTCTCTTACTCCCAGAATATTTTGGGAGTAAAGGAAATTCAAAGTTCAACAGGTACTTCAAAGTGCCTGTGGTTACACTGCCTGTAAATGCTTCCAAGTTCCCACAGTGGCCATTATGCTCATGAAGTGCTGCATATGCACCACAGCACTTTATTAGCCTCCTCCGACCTGCCTGCTTAGCATGCCCCCTTGAAGGGGGCTAGTGTAAACACATCCAATGAATGCTTACACCTGGGAAAGGGAAGGATGCAAACATAAAACAGCAAGTACAAAATAGGCAGTCAAGGGCTACAACTGCTATATTCTTATCAAAGAAGTTACTTTTTACTACATTTTTTTTCTGTATTTTAGTGAGCCAGCTATCTACTGGTGTCAGAGTAGTTAGGCTTTGATAAAAAAATCTCTTCTTCCTATGTAAACAAGAACCTTTGTGTTCTGTCCTGGTGTTCTTTGGGTCAGACATGTGCCTGATATCCTAGTCTTCATTAACAGGTTGAGATTACCTCAGAAGAAACTGTTAAAACATCCATAAGCCCATTTTGCACATGGAGGAGATCTGCTGCCTATAGATCAACTTGGTCCTTCCGGAAATGCTTATCAGGGAATCTGCAAACGGCTCCCAGACAACATTTCCGAGAATGAATTGTCATTTCTGGTGTTTAAAGGGGATTGATTTGCTGAAGATCACAGCTGAATACTCCAAAAATCAAAGCCTTTTATGTTGACTCAAGTGCATCACTTGAACACTGAGGCACACAAAATCACTCATCATGCTTGGACATCTTAGCCGGTTGCTGTGGTGTCATAGGACACTAGAGTCTGATAGAAGAACAAGGTATCCACTGGCCCTGGAGCAGGCTGGATATCCTGTTTCTTTGAAGCCAACTCAGATTTCCCATCATATTGTCAAAGAAATAGTAAAGAAGCCAACCGTTTAAAAAAAGATATGTAAGTACTATGGTTACTTACTGCACATCTGAAAATGGCTGTACCATTCACACAGGGATGATGAAGTTGCAAACTTTCATGAAATGCAGCAAGAAAGTTTTTTTTTTCCTTCAGTATTCATATCACTTAAAGGATCTTTTCTCATCCAGCTGCAAACATTTCGCAAATTGAAAGCAAGACCTTGTTTCACCCACATCTTTTCCTATCTGACTAGCAATATTGAAGATAAAAGACCCACGCACCAGATACATCTAGTTGTAATACGTAGTGCCAATTTGTTTTTCTATTAATCATAGTAGATTCCTGTACTCTTTTAACCTACTGTCTTCAAGGGATAGGCTAAAGATGTAATTTAATGGATTCCTCGTTACTACATATTAGTAACATACCAGTCCCTTTGTTCGTTTATAATGTATTTAGGAAACGTTGCGTGAGACAACACTGCTTACGTAGTAGAACAGATTCTGGTAGTTCCTGGTGCAAGGCCACAATGATGTGACGTGGTGCCCAAGAGGGAGGCTGTGCTGCACAGGGTGTGGCAAAAATCCTTTGGTCAATCCAGTTCCTGCTTCTTGCTTGAGCTATCCAGGGCTAGCTCCCCAAAGCCGTGTCCACACATGCCCCTCCCTTTGAGAAGGGGCATGTTAATGAGGTACTTCAGAGCAGGTTAATGAGGGGCTAACATGCATTTTCAGCACTTCATTAGCGTAGTGCTGCTTTCAAAATGCAGACTGCCTGTCTAGACGCAGGTGCTTTGAAATAAACTCCACACTTCGGAATTCCCTAATGTCCAATTTGCTTTGGGAATAAGGGAGTTTCAAAGTGTGGGCTTTATTTCGAAGCACCCACGTCTATACAGCCAGTCTGCGTTTTGAAAGCAGCACTTTCAAAGTGCGACTGGCTGCCATTATGCATGTCAGCACCTCGTTAACCTGTTCCAAAGCACCTCATTAGCGTGTCCCTTCCCAAAGTGAGAGGTGTGTGTAGATGTGGCCTGAGAAGAAATGGGATGGGATTAGGTGATGGGAAGAGCCATGCCCCACCACCCCCATCCATTTCAGTGCCTATAGAATGAATAGCACACTGCCATCAAGATAGTGGAGCTACTGCTTTGATCTACATATCTAAGTATCGTAATGTCTCCTCCTATGGACCCTGCAACACTGCCTTCTGCTATGCAGGCAGATCTTGCCTAGAACATGCAGTTAAAGAGAATTGCATTAAAAAAGCAGAAATATTAAGTCTTGGTTAGCACATGGTTTCCTAGGAAGGAACATTTGCTTTACGGTTATGGTAGTGAATTGTGACTCAGGTTCAAGACCCTTTTCTGCAACAGATGTTCTTGTATGACCTTGGGCAAGTCACATAATAGCACCATGCCTCAGTTTTCCTTCTGTACAATGTAACTAACACTTCCATTTTCCCATCCTTTCTTCCTCTTTTCAGCTTATACGATAGACTTCTCAGGTCAGTGATGGTTTTTCATGATGAGTATGTACAATGCCTCGTACAATGGGACCTTTAGACAAAAATAAATAATTATGATAAATACTAATGATAAGGATATTTAAAAGCTTATTACAATGTTCAAAATATTTTAAGAGCACAAACACCATTTGATTCCCTTATCAACCACTTCATGTTCTCGTACCCAAAGGTCATGCGGTTGTCTATCCTGTGAAACCTACTCCAGCCATCAAGGAAACATTTTTAACTGTTTTTCTTTTACATGTGTTTTCATGTTAAGACCAAAGTAGACGTAGCATGTGTTCAGGATCACTATCATTGAGCCAACTGGACTTCTCCTGGGGTCAGGGAGTCCATGCTAGCAAACCCTGAGAAGGATATGTGTCTGTGGTTTCTTGTTTCTGGTACATTGATTTATTTTCATAGAAAGTTCTGTATCTTTTTTCCACCTGAGTGAACTGAGTAAACATTTCTTTGAAAGACAGCTGTTGATGGCTGCAAAGACATTGTGTGTTCAGGGTCTTAACAATGTACCTATCATTTAAAAACACATGCTGTTCCGTTTTCATTTTCTCTCAGCCTTGTCTTGTATCATGATTTCAATGTGTTTCTGGAACAAAAACCCTGACACTACAGCATAGGGATTTGAATTACAAAGATTTCACAGCATAGATGGACATTGCAAAGATTAAACTTTCAGCAAGATATCTGTTCTCTTAAAAAAAATCTGCTTTCCTTATTTGTGGTTGTTATTTACAAAGGCTGGAGAATGAAAGGAAAAACATTTGGATTGCAGACCCATAAAAGTTAATTCACGCAAGAAAACTATTAATCAGCATTTCAGATCTAACTTCTCATAAAAGTGGGCAAAACTCAACAACCACCATTTAAGTCCAAGTCCTTCATGGACCAGTTTACAACACCAGCGCACCTGAACAAAGAAACTTGTCCATTACCTAAACTATCACAAATTCTTTAATACCCATAAAAATGACATATTTGGAGACCTCCATTTTCTCAGAAGAGCTGCAATACCTCCTTTTGCTTCAGTGATTGCCCCTTCAACCCTTTCTCTCTCATGAAATGGTAGTTATTGGCTGTGTCTACACGTGCCCCAAACTTCGAAATGGCCATGCAAATGAGCTCATGGGAATAAGGGGACTTCGAAGTAGGCAGCATCCTTTCGAAAAGGAGCCCCGTCTGGACGCACCGCGCGGCGGCAAGGAGCGTCAATTTCGAAGCGCGGCTGCCGCCCGCATGCTAATGAAGCGCTGAATATGCATTTCAGTGCTTCATTAGTAAACTTCGAAATGGCCATTTGCATGGCCATTTCGAAGTTTGGGGCACGTGTAGACGTAGCCATATTGAGTCTTTTCTTTGTGTCTGAAGTTTGCTTTAGTAGACATAGGTAATTTGTGTGTAGCTACGGTTACACTAGTGAGTTCTGCCAACAAAACCCTGGTTTTGTTGAAAAAACTGGTGGAATGGCCACACACAAAATGAGTTTTGATGACAGTTTCTCAACAAAACTCAGCACTTTTGCCAGCAGCGTTTTGCCTCTCAGCCATGAGGCATAGTGCTGCTTTTGTCAAATTCTGTCAACAAAAAAAGCTGTGTGGATGCTCTAGGAGGCCTTCTCTCAAGAGGGCATCCAGAACAATGGCCACCCGTCTGCTGTGTTTCTGGGTGCCTGTTTTGTTGAGAGAGGAGCCAGGCAGTCCAGCTCCTCTGTCAACAGAGCAGAGTGCACTTCTGATTGGATTTTGTGTGTGGCCGCACTCTGTCCACAGAAGTTTTGTTGGGAAATCTCTTCTAAGAGTGATTTCTATTGACAGAGGGCTGTCATGTGTGTACATCTTCTAAGTGGCTTTTTATGTATTTGTGTGTCCTGAGCTAGGTAGATGGTTAGGCTCTGAATATTGAAGGGCGTGTCTCTTTTCTATGGACTTATAAGAACTGGACTTCCATATCAAAGCAAACATGGGGGAAATACTTGTCTGGTATATATCACTCTGTGCTAGTTTGCACCAGATAAAGATCTGCCCTATAGGATTTATTGAGTTTTATAGACAAGCTAGATTATACTCAAACTATGATTATGCTCCTTTCTGTCAGTGTAATCCAGAGATGTAGGAGGGTTTTCCACACCCCAGTGATCTAGTTTTGCTCAATGCCCAGATCTTCTGCTAGTGTTACCTCAAAGGGGGTGGGGGGCATGGCCAGCAGATGTGCTAATTCAGGTAATCACCAGTGCAGTATTGTGTATTTCCTATGAAGTCCCATGTATAAATTAAAAATGCCCTAGTAGAACCCTGGGAGAGGCCAGTGGAAGGCAGGTTTCTGTCATCTCCAGGTCATACAGCTCTCGTTGGGGCACGGAGACAATTTGTCTCTTTTATTATTGAGTATAAATCAGGCCTGATGGTGGGGTCATATAGACTTGCTCACAGGCAGGGCATTTACTTACAAACAGGCAGAACATTTAAACAGAGCAGAATACCAGCATTTTATTCCTAATAGAGGCTGAGTACGGGTCCTGCTTTTTGAACTAATGGGGAAATGTTTATGTGCTTTTCTCTCTCTCACACACACACACAAAGAAAATAAGTATATAAATATGTGTCGCTTAAACATGTTATCTTCATGTGTAAGATTTTTGTGTTTCATATATTGTGTGTAGATAAAAAGATTGATTATGAATAGCATTACCTGGGAGAAGTAATTTTGAATTGAGTTGACATAATTTAGCCATTAAGTAACTAAGGTTTTGATCTTGCAAGTTAGGCATGTATTTTAACTTCATATGTGCAAGTTGTCTCACTGAAAACTTATTCCATGTACAGTGAAAGTGCCATCATGAGAAAACTCCCACCGATTTTTGGATTTCTCTGGGTTTAGATGCCTAGTTCTCAAATACTTGATAACCTGGAGTTTGAGAGAGGGTCATTTAAATGTCCTGCTTATGGCTTTTGTCTCTTTTTCTATTATTTTGAAAAAATAAGGAAAAGACTTATATTTTCCTACACCCACAAAGTAAAATATTCCTCTGCCAGAATGATGGTTTTTTGGATTAAAGAAACAATGAACAAAAAAAAGTATAATATAAATTCTCACGAGGGACAGAAACTCAGAACACAGTGCCTGGAACAGTCTGCATTGGAGCTGAAAGACAGAATGACAGCTACCTCACAACCACCAACATGGAGACTCATCTGTTCATAAAGGTGCAGCACAGAGAATGGTCACATCTTACCTCAGTCACTTAGCTAGGTAGGGAACTATGACCTAGTCTGCAACACTTGCACTGGACAAGTCTGAAACAACAGCAGTTCTAGGGCAGAAATGCCCTGGTCTTAAGATATCACATATAATACATATATTATACGTTTCAGGCTTTTTTCTTAAAGGAAATGCTGACTAGTTGCCATCCATATAGATGTCAGTGGGACAAGGATTTACAAAGTGTACATAACTACATAGATCTTTTTTCAGGCTCATACCCTTACTGTAACATTTCTTGCAGGTTTCAGCTGGGAAAAATAAAAAGGTATATTTCACAGCTGTGATATCATCCTCACAAGCTGTATTTCAACAAGAGCTGCTATAAAACCTCTCCCATGACACCACAGTTATGAAATATATCTGGCTTCAAGTGCAGAAAACACCCCCCGCAGGAATAATGGTTTCCTGGCAATTGACAAAGGACTGTTGCTTTAAATGACTGGTGTGAGCCTTGTCCATGCTGTTCCGCCCTTGCCAGCACTGCTGACGAAGTGTTATGTACAGGAGCACAGAGATAATGCCCCTCTGCAGGATTAGTGCACAGGTGTAATGAAAAGAATGATGGGGGTGGCTGAAACAATGATGCTTTCCACTATCCTGTGCCCCAGTGACACATCCAGGCTGCACTAATGACTAAATAATAGGTTTACTTGTATGCTGTGTACTGTACCTCAGACCTTTCCTCCCCAGTAAGGGGACCCATGTGCACGCAGCCAGAGCTAACTGATGCATCATTTCACATCTGCGCTCAGAGCAAATATCATGACAAGCACGCTGTCAAATGGAAGCTTGCCAGAGCTGCAAACAGCCAGGGCACTAATTAACTCACCTGTGGAATTTGCAGCCACATGCTAACATGTGCTGTCAGGAAAACTCCTGACCAGAAAATGAGAATTGTAAATACTGTGGGAGATGGAATGTTCTACTTCATCTTACCCTAGAGAATAGCCCAAACACTGAGTTTGTGCATGAGAAGGAGTTTACATTGGAATGGTGGTGAGCTGGGGGAGTCTGAGGGTGTATCTATGTTGCAGTTGAAGGGGTGTTTATAGCTCATGTAGGCATTCAAACATCAGCTTTAATCTCACTAGTGCACCAAAAAATAGCAGTGACATTGAAGGTGGCCAAAGCTTAAGCATGGGCAGTACAGGGCTGCCCAGAATGGTTGGTACGTACTTGCATTCTTAGTATGCACTGGAGCGAGTGCTGCCATGTCATCCCTGCCATTTTTAGGTATTCTAGGTAGGATAAAGCTACACACCTTCAGTCACACCTTCACTGCAATCACACCTTCACCTGCAGTGTAGATATTTCTGTAGTGAGTCTAGAGGGCATTTGAGGTGGCGTAACACATTGTATATATTGTGTGGAATGGAAGGAGGTACAAATTACACTAGTTCCAGTCTCTGTCCGTTAGCCTACCTCACTGCCTCTGCATTTATATAAGTAATGCATTTACTATTATGCCTTCAGATGCTTAAGACGTGATTATTCTCTTTCTCACTGTCCATTCCTCCAGAGATATTTACTCTGATTGCTACATCTGTGATTCATGGGGCAAATTCAGCCCCAGCCCAAATGTACACAACTCCCATGGAGAGCAGGGCTAAAGTATTCCTATTTCTCTAACGAATGTTAAAAAAGAATTAAGAGCAAAAATCCCCTATGCATCAAGAAGGGACTGTGCCACTATATTAAAGATACACTTTTCATTTCTCCTGTTAAGTTGTCTTAGGACAACACAGACTTTTTATAGGTTAACTGTTTATTGTATTTAACCCTGCAGAGTAGTCAAAGGTCATTATTTTAAATAGGTTTGTTTTATTACTAGGTATGCCTCTAAAAGAACTAAATGGTATTTTTAATATAAAGAATGTAGAATATAGTATAAGTAAAATATAGAAAATGCTGTAGTCAAAAAAGAAATTTAAGAGATTTGGGGTTATTTTGTGAAATGGCAAGAGACAGGAAACAGTGGCTAACCCCAATACCACACGTTTTATCACTCAAAACTTTTAGTCACTACATCTCAAGGACCAGATTCTTCCTGACTTACATCTTTGGAAGCAGACAGACATAAATTCGGGGCAGAATGTGACACTTAACAGATGTCGTTATCTGACTAAGCTCTGTAAAATGTTTACAACAGAAACAAAAACTATATTCTTTTCTTGTTTTTGGATTTTGATGAAATGTTGGGCCATCTTCACAGAAGTCTTCCTTTGCAAACATTTTGAGAGATGCTACACTGAATTTTAGGCAAACTCAGAATGATTTGTGGTTTTGTATTTAGACTGAACAGAATAAATTCTTGCAGTTTCTTTGCAAAAACTGCTGTTTCATCCAAGTTTTGTTTCGTATTTATTTCGACTGGAACAGGGCAGTACAAAAATCACGTTGTAAGAAATTAATGTATTTTTATTTGTGTTTGGTATTCAGAAATGTTCACTGCTCATTATTCATGCTGTGTGGTTGGTCACCTAAGTCACATGATATTACTTCTGCTCCTGGACTGGATGTGTGAAACTTTAAAAAAGAAAATAAAACACGAATTATTACAAACAACACTCTCATGGAACATATTTTGAAGGACTCATAATTATTCTTACTTAAATTTATGAAACTGCTAGTGTTTGTGATAATTTTCACATATCCTCAGGAGTGGCCAAATAAGGAATAACAAGGATAGTACCAACTAATGACTATTAATACCCCGCAAATCATAAAACAGTCCTATAGCATTTTAAGACTTACAAAATAATTTGTTAGATGATGAGCTTTCATGAGACAGATCCACTTCTTTGGATCTGGAAAATTCTGATAAATAAAAACTGAGATAAAGGGAATTTAACAGAAAGATTGGAAAAAAAATGAAATGAAAACTGCCCTTGTAATGTGTAAGGTAGTTTCACTAACCCTTTCACCTGGACTGGTGCCCTAGGTTGAAATCCTGGCACAACTGAAGTCAATGGCAATATTCAGATTGACTTTAATGTGAACAGAATGTATTAATTCTGAGCCAGACAAGTTCTTCAACCACATCCATCAGCACATTTTCTGTACCCCTTCCAGTAGTGTTTGTGATGTGAGCTATACCTTTCACATGATGTGTGATATGACCAAGACCGCCAAACTCAGATGCATCCTGAAAGCTAGACATGAAAGAGACAGTGCAGTAACCCACTTCAGCTCATCAAGGCTACATCTACACAGCAAAGTTATTTCTAAATAACACCCATTATTTCGAGATAACTTTGCAAGTATCTGCACTACACAAATGCTATTTCAAAATAAATTCAAAATAGAAGGTACATTGTTTCAAATTGCATCAACCTCATTGCAGGAGGAATAACACCTATTTCAAAATAGGCACTGTCAAGACACGGAATAGTGTAATTTTGAAATAAGCCACAATGCCGTCAAATGGCACTAGTTTGAAATAGGCATTATGTGTTCATACATGCTCTTTCAAAACAGCTGCTTACTGTTTCAAAATGCATTCTTGTGTATGTAGTTGTGTTATTTTGAAATAAGCTACTTTGGAATAACTGTTCCAGAATGGATTATTTTGAATTAACACTGCTGTGTAGACATAGCCCAAGACAGTAACTCAAACCAGTATTTTTAACAAAACAAAGCAGCAGAAATGTAGCACTTTAAAGATTAACAAAATGATTTAGTCGGTGATGAG
The DNA here is from genome assembly GCF_033958435.1 of Carettochelys insculpta. Classification (NCBI taxonomy): domain Eukaryota; kingdom Metazoa; phylum Chordata; order Testudines; family Carettochelyidae; genus Carettochelys; species Carettochelys insculpta. The sequence goes on along the minus strand of NC_134138.1, from coordinate 134,337,464 downwards.
CTTTCCTGGGACAGACCCACTTCATCTGATCATTTTAAGTAATGGAAGAAAGAGAAAGTAAGTAGCAGATCTGCCTCCTCCTGCTCAACTCAGAGTTTATTTTACTTTATTTGAAGGCCCACTTGCAGCATTTGAGAACTAAAAGCAACTTATAGCTTTTCAGCAATTATGATTACTGATCTACCTCTTTGGCTTATTTGCTGTAGCTCTGAGTGTTAAGTACCTCTGCAAATGCTTGATATGTTGTCATGTTTTCTTCCAGAGACGCTTTGAGGCTGCAAAGATCATTAAAGAAGGAAGAAGGAATGAACCTGGATTCAGTGCAGTAAAGTAGATTGCTTTGAGGCCAAGAAAGAAATCACTGCATATAGACCCATTTACGCTGTCATGATGATAACTTACCATTGCTTCTGGCTTCTTTTCTGGATTGGTCAGCCTCACCAAAGTTTTTCAACTCCTTTATCCAAAAGAACTAGGGGCTTCCCAGAAAAGGAGAAGGTTTTGGAACTGTTTGGAAATAACAGAAAGGAGCTTGTTCGTTCCAAGAGGAGCTGGATGTGGAATCAGTTCTTTCTCTTGGAGGAATACACGGGCTCAGACTATCAATATGTTGGAAAGGTAAGAGTCTTTTAGGTAAAGTTACATTCTGATTTGGGAAATCTTTAGGAAGCCAGTTATAATGATTGGGCAGGAATGATGTACTCTGCATTTCCTTGTGCTGCTATCTGATCCCTTTGTTATGATGAATAGCTCACATGAGGCAAATGCAACACAAAGATGAGCTACATTAGAACAACACAGAGAAATGAATATCCACCAGCCTCACAAGTGAGGCTCACAGCTGTTCATTTGTGTTAAGTCTAAAGCTTTTGATTAGTTTTTATCTTAAAATAAGGACTGCAAACTAATTTACCTTAGGAAATTCTGGCCTAGATTCTGAGATAATGTAATCTGCCATCTCTCCACTGACTTTAACGGAGTCATACCAGTGTATACCAAATGAGTATCTAGTCCATGGTATTTCAACTAAATACATAATGAATGCATGTGCAATCTCCATGAAGTGAGCTAACACTTGTGTCAAGATTATAAATAAAGAGGCTCAGACCAGAGAGCACTAGACACTTGAAGTGGCCTTATTTTGACAAGAGTTATTTCATTGTTCATTCCCCACTTTAGCTTCTCTACTACTGCCACATTTTTACAGTGTTGGGAGGCTCCCCTGAAATCTCAGTGACTTGCTGTGCCACACACAGTACCTATGGCTGTGTCCACACTATGGCTGTGTCCACACTAGCCCCCTCGCATGTTAATGAAGGAGTTTGGAAGATGCTAATGAGGCACTGACATGAATATGCAGTGCCTTATTAGCATAATGGCAGCTGCGCACAATTTGAAAATGCTGCTTTCAGAACACATGCCGCCCGGGTAGATGGGAGGCCTTTTGAAAGGACCCCTTGACTTCAAAACCCCCTTCTTCCTAAAACCACATAGGAAGAAGGGGCTTTCGAAGTTAGGGGGCCCTTTTGAAAGGCCCCTGTCTGCACGAGCGGCGTGTGCTCTGAAAGCAGCACTTTCGAATCGCGCGTGGCTGCCATTATGCTAATGATGCACTGCATATTCATGTCAGTGCCTCATTAGCATCTTTCAAACTGCCTCATTAACATGCCCCCTCCGAAAGGATGGGGGCTAGTGTAGACACAGCCTACTGGAAGAGCATGTGACATGCCAAGCTTGGCACATTAGGGAGCAACAGAGCAATACAGACATTTTCTGTGATCAAAGAATTGCAATAGTTAGCCCCTTCCTCCAGACTCTGTATGCTCCCCTTGTGCTGTAGAGTCATTTACTCACCCTTCACTGAGACAAAACAGCTTACCCACAGCAAGGCTGAGGGTGCCTACAGCCAGGCCTGCTGATGGGAAGGAGGCAAAGGGGACAATTGCCCCTTGGCCTGGCATTTCAAAGGGGCCCAGAGCTCTGGCCACTGCTGCTGCTATTTTGGCCACAGTGATGGCTAGAACTCCAGGCACCTTTGAATTGCTGTGGCAGTGCTGCTGCGTGCAGCTGGGGAGGGGGAGAAGGAGCGGGAAATTTTCCCAGTGCCATAGTCCAGGCTGAATGCCTTAGGCCCCGGCACTTCATCACTTCTTCCTCCCTCCTTGCCCTACGGCCCACAGTGGCTGTTTGTGCTGCTGCCAGCAGCAATATAGAATCTGTGAAATTTCCAACTAAGTCCAGAATGCAGAAGCTAATTATAAACAAGGCAGAAATAAGACAGCTTGGTTTTCTGATCCAAGGTGGGGCTGTGCCTGCTCTAGCTTCCTCTCAAGAACCCTGGACAAGATCATGGGGGCTTGTAGTTTCAGCTCCCTCCACAGAGCTTGGAACATTCCCATCAGAGTAAGTGCCTTTTCCTCATGCTTGCTGATGAGCTGTTAAGCCAGAGGTGAATATGACATCCCACAACCAGCTGAAAGTCATCATTCTAGTAAAGAAAGAGCTATTCACCTACTGCACTGTTGGCCCAATGGGATAATAAGTGATCATGAAAAGTCCTTCTAATTAGGCTACATAGGAGTGAGCCAAATAGAGTGGTTGGGATAGGGAAAGCGGAAGGGGGAGAGAGAAAGTGAGCGAGCGAGCAAGAGAGAATAAAGAAGCTAGTAGAGGGGAGAGCGAGGAAGAAAGGAGGATGAGGAGGAAGATTGGAGGAAAAAGTAAACGAGGAGAGAGAGATGGAAGTTGGAGATGAAGAAAGGGGGAGCAAATGAAGGGGACCAAAAACAGAGTTGCGAACAAGAAGTAATCAACAGAAAGAGCAAAAAATAAGAAGTCCAAAGATGAGAGAGTGAGAAAGGAGAAAAGAAGAAAAATCCAAGGTCAACAGTCAGGGATTTTTGTTAATAAAGTCACAAGATTGTGAAAGAAACCTATTTATGTAAATATATGTTTTATATTATCGACACAGACTGCCTTCAAACTGTAGGTTCCAATAGCAAATCCACAAAATCACAGTAGCCCTCTTCTCCCCAGAGTAAAATTCAGGTAAATGTCATTGACTCCCATCCTGTGGGGGGAGAGAATAGGACTGCAGGAAGAGTTTGGAAAGCAGCAGTCACAAAAAAGCCTCTGTGGACCCATAACCCAAGAAAATCTGATGTGGAGTCACTGAGAGAGAATAAATGTGAGGGGCCAGAATGTTATTTTTAGCGTAACTCTTCTGTCTGGACCTGGCACTTTGCCGTACTCACTGTGGCAAAGCATGGAAATGACACATGATATATAAATGTCATTGACTCTGTGTCCCTGGGCTGTTCAGAAGTGGCCTTTCACACATCCTCCAAGTGCCAATGCTGTTCACACCCTTGTCTTTGAACAATTAGCCAAGAGGCATGAAAGAGCAGTCATTTGTTATCTGACATAGTTCGGTGTTTGAGTAAGGGTAAAGGGAAAAAAATTGCTGAATGGCTAAAGAAAAAATAACCGTGCAGTTTTACTGAACTTTGACTGGTGTGGACGAATGAAGATTAACGAACTTACTTTTATCTAGCATGTTTTATGTCCAAGGGTGGGAGTCTTAACTGGTGGTCTGGGGAACATAAAAAATACTAGTGGGGGTTAACAATATTTTGCTGTATAAAGACAACAAAAGCACACTGTGTGTATAGGGAAGAATTTAGCTTGTGTTTTATGTTTGAAATCCAGTTCTGTCTGTTCTGTCTTTTTGGGACACTGCAGATGGCTAGGGAATTAGTTGCGCTCTGACATCCAGGACACCATACACATGAGATCTGATTTAACTGAGAGGAAATTTTTTTTTATTCAAACAGATTGAAAACCTTTTTAAAGGGCAACCATATCTCCCTGTCCCAAATGCGGAGCAGGGAATTATGGGGCGAGGGGCAGCTCCTCCCAGTTCTGTCAAGCCCCGTGGAGCTGGGAAAGAGGCAGCAGTCATCAGCACTCCCCAGGAGCCCCAGGGAAGCAGCTGCTGCCCACGCTCCCCCATGCTTCCCGGAGTCTGGGGAAGTGACTTCCGCTAGCAGCTGCGCCTGCGCAGCTGCTGGTAGAAACGGTCAATGGGGGTTGGGGGAGAGGGCCCAAATATGGAACAAGTCATCCCTTTTAAAAAATAAGTCAAGTTGGGACACCTTTTTGGTGCCCCAGATACAGGACCATCCACCCAATACAGGACAGATTGTCACCCTACCTCTTTATGTTTAACGTCTATTTAGCTCAATTACCTGAATAAAAAGCTGAGAGGAAAATCTGTCTCCATTAAAGATTCCACACCTTTGCCCCTTAATTTATCTATATAGACTATAAGATCATCACTATAGGAGAAGAGTCGTTTCACGGACTGAGATTGAGGTGGGAGATGGGAAAGGAATCTTGAGGTGTGAGAAAGACAAAGAAAGGCGTTAGGGAAAACACTATTGAGAGCAAGGCTGGGTAGTGAAGAGCCTCAGGTAGTAAGAGAGGGGCAAAAGAAGGGAAACCCCATCACCAATGATATTGCAGGAAGCATGGAAAAATATACCCAGACCCTGCATTTCAGTGCTGACTCTTTACCAGAAGCTGTGAAGCCTTCAGCCAGCTACGGCTGCTACTGAGCCCTATAAGATCTTTTTTCCCCTCAAGCTATTAGCTGGCTGTGGCTGCTCTGGGAAAGGAACATAGAAGAGGTCCTTCCAAAAATATGTTGAGACATGAGAGATGGATGGGAGCATGCCCAGCCTCTAACCATGTTCTGCCTATTCCACAAATCAAAAATAGGAAGGGTAAAATCCTGCCCTGGGAACTTTGCCACAAACTTCAGGGGGTCAGGAATGGATTCCCTCTTATTCTTGGGTCTCTCAATACACCACCATGGAGCAGGAATGAATTCATTTTAAGATAAAGATCTAAGGGTGAGAAAGGGGTCAAGGAGCAGTAAGGACATGATAAAATCTCAGAATACTAGATCTGGAAGGAACCTCAAGAGGCCATCAAGTCCCGTCCCCTGCACTCACAGCAGGACCTATCACTGTCCCTGACAATTTTTTTTTTAAGCTAACCTGCTCCAAACCCTTGAGAAGCCCCTTCAAGGGGCTAAACTCACAACTGTGTGTTTACAAAGCCAAGGCACTAACCACTGAACAATTCCTGCCCCCTGTGTGACACCCTTTTAAGTACTTGAAACCAGTTATCAAGACCTTTCTCACTCTTCTGTTTTCCAAACTAAACAAACCCAGCTCTTTCAGTTGTCCCTCATAAGGCATGTTTTATGGGCATCATTTTTGTTGCTCTTCACTGACTTTTCTCCAGTTTCTCTACATCTTTCCTGAAATGTAGTACCCAGAACTGGACACAGTACTCCAGCTGAGGCCTAATCAGCACAGAGTGGAGCAAAATAATTATTTCTTGCGTCTTGCACATTACACTCCTGTTGATTCATTTCAGAATGATTTTTTTTTTTTTTTGTTTGCAACAGTGCCATATTGTTGACTCATAGTTAGCTTGTGCCTTGTGGTCCTCTGTGACCCCTAGATCCCTGCTTTGGGTCCAGATTTTCACAAGAGCTCAACATCCACAATCAGGGCAGATTTTACTGAGGAGGTGGAAATTTAAACATTTTGGTAATCTGCCCCAGACTGTAGACGCTGAGCTCTTGTGATGATTTGGCTGTTATCGTCACAAATTGAGCTGCCTCATATTATTATATTACTGCAGTTCATAACGTGGAGACGTAGGCACTGTGCTCACCTCATTATGCTAGTCATTGTACAAACATACTGTCTCTGCCCCAAAGAGCTTACAGTATAAGTACTTTTGAAGATTTGTCTCCTATGCAGGTTCCTGAGACATAGATGCTGGCTTCCTCTGAGCCAAGTGTTGCTCAATCCCCCTCCCCATTTTTCCTCAGGCCCCACCCCTACCTGATCCTTTCCCCCAAAAACCACATCCCTTCTCTTCCTGCCCCCATTCCACCCCAGTCCTGGCCCCTACTCCTTCCCCAAGTTCTCACCCTATATCTTCCTGCTCCACCTCTTCCCTCCCCTGAGTATGCCCTGACGTTGCTCCTCCCTATTTCTCCTGAACATGCTGAAACAGCTGATTGCTCTGGGCATGCATGGCGCAGGGAGAGAGGGGTACAAGTTGATCAGCAGGGCTGCCAGTAGGTGGGAGGTGCTGGGGAAGAAGAGGGAGCTGTCTGCCAGTGGGCTCTAAACACCAGCTACTTTTTTTCCAGTGGCTGTACATCAGAGAGAACTGAGCTCTTTGCAAAGCTGGGCCTCACTTTTGCGTTCAGGGTCCTTGACAGTGAGCCCCCTAAGCTGCATATAACACAGGGCATGATTTTGCAAGTTCTGCGCATACACAGTTCACATTGACATCAGTAGGTGTTACTTGCATGTGAGGGCTACCTTATGAAAGCCACTGTTATTATTATCCAGTCACTGCACTTATATCTTTCATGCCTATATACCAAGACATGAAGCTTTTTTTTAAAGTCTCCACTATCAGTTAGTTCCTAAGCTCTTGGCTGGAATTATTCATTGTGCTGCTGACTAACTTGCAGGCTGTGGCTATTTGCTGGAGTGTGATTGATGGGTAGGGTGATGTCTTTTCTTCTGGTTCAGGAATTATAATACTTCACAGGGGCTCGGTCCCAAAATAAAATAGAAGGAATATAGGAGCATAAAATACAGATGGATACAGTACCGTTTCACATCATGAATCAGCAAAAATCTGACTTAGGTTTAAAAAAGGAAACTGAGTGTACTGGTATCACCTCAATGAAATTGAACAGGGTTAGGGGAAATGCTCCTTTAAATCCCTGGGGGATTTTGGAGTGTGGGTGCAGATATGGAAATATACATTTTGTTAAGACTGAACTGGAGGATGAGAGTGAAGATAATACATAGATACTGTGTCATGCAAATTTCATATTGTTGATGCCTTTAACAAGACAGCATCATGACTTACCTGATGTCTATCAGAAATAACATCTGCAACATAGGTCCATTCACAGGCAGGATAAGCAGGTTTGATAAAGCATATATTTGCAAGTTATTGTCTAATAAGAGAATTAGGTGCATCTTCTTTTTGACTGACAAGAAAGATCTGAACAAATCTTAAATCCAATTTATCCACCAATGATAGCTCCCAGCAATAGCTGGTTTTTGACAACATGGAAGACAGTGCTAAAACTGCTTTGTCACCAAAAGTCTGGTGCTCGAAAGAACTTCTAACTTTGTTTTTCATCATGCTATGTCTTACTGATGTTCTTTTAATTCAAGCAACATGTCTGTGTGTAAGCTATTGGATGTTGCTCTCTGAATACCTCATAAAGAAAAAAAATCATCCACTAATGACAACTCTGTTTCCTACAAAAATAAAGTCAAAGTCTATTCTCTACTCTGTGATTTGACAATGCAGAAAGAGTATATAGAATTATTTTGTCAAAAACAGCAGTCTTTTTGTTTAGATTCAATTTCTACCTCTTTTGGCTGTAATAGGACTTCTTGGAAAGAGGCTACACTGAGTTTTACCTTTGGTTCTCTTTAGCTGCGTCTACACGTGCCGGCTACTTTGAAGTAGCCGCGCCAACTTCGAAATAGCGCCCGCCACGTCTACACGTGGCGAGCGCTATTTCGAAGTTGAAATCGACATAAGACGGTGAGACGTCAAAGTCGTTATCCTCATGAGGAGATGGGAATAGCGCCCTACTTCGATGTTGAACTTCCAAGTAGAGCACGTGTAGCCGATCCGCGTCCCACAACATCAAAATAGTGGGGTCCGCCATGGCGGCCATCAGCTGAGGGGTTGAGAGACACTCTCTCCAGCCCTTGCGGGGCTCTATGGTCACCGTGTGCAGCAGCCCTTAGCCCAAGGCTTCTGGCTGCTGCTGCTGCAGCTGGGGATCCATGCTGCATGCACAGGGTCTGCAACCAGTTGTCGGCTCTGTGGATCTTGTGCTGTTTAGTGCAAGTGTGTCTGGGAGGGGCCCTCTAAGGGAGCGGCTTACTGTTGAGTCCGCCCTGTGACCCTGTCTGCAGCTGCTTCTGGCACCCTTATTTCGATGTGGGCCGCTTTGGTGTGTAGACGCTCCCCTGCAGCGCCTGCTTCGATGTAGTGCTGCCCAATGTCGATGTTGAATGTCGACGGCACCAGCCCTGGAGGACATGTAGACATTATGCGTCGAAATAGCTTATTTCGATGTCGCTACATCAAAATAAGCTATTTTGATGTAGCATTCACGTGTAGACATAGCTTTTCAGAGGCAATTGGAATAGCATGTTCTCCTGAAGACTGGCACCTGACCCTTACATTTTCCAGTAATCCACAGAAAGCCAATTAGAATTTCAAATTCAAGGAATTTCACCCATAACACACCAGATAAATGTGTTGCTCAACTTTGTCTCAAAACAGTGGGAGTGTAAGATTTTCCAGGACTTAATGGCTGTGTCTACACTTGCATTCCTCCTTCCAAAGAGGCATGCAAATGAGGGAAATCAAAAATGCAAACGAGGTGCAGATTTACCTATCTGACACCTCATTTGCATATTCTTCTTTTGAAAGAAGAAAAGCAGTGTCGACGTAGCTCTTTTGAAAGTAAATCCAATCTTCAGAAGAACTCTTCTTCCCTTTTATTATGGGAAGAACGGTTCTTTCAAAGATGGGGTTTACTTTCGAAAGAGCCACATCTACACTGCTTTTCTTCTTTCAAAAGAAGAATATGCAAATGAGGCAACAGATGAGTAAATCTGCACCTCATTTGCATTTTCAATTTCCCTTATTTGCATGCAGCTAAGAGCAGTCAGCATTCACTCGTGATCAGAGAAGGATAAGGATGCAGTTCCAAAAACTCAAGACTTACTTGCTGAAATCCAAATCACATTCCAGGTAGCAATAAAGCCATATTAAAGAAGAAAAAGATTACTGTGAGCACCCACAAGGGGCTTGAGGTGGTGAAGCACAGAACTCACAATCCAGGCAGAGGGAGCTGTTCTGGGAGGTGGAAAGGCCCCCGTTATAACTTGAGCAACATGGGAACTTGTCTGCATGGATGGCAGAGCTGCCTGGAATCTCCCTAGTGCTGTGGCTCCCTCTTACCAGCCCGTGCACTCCACCACCCTTAAAAGGGCTTAAAAGGGAGAGTGAAGGGAGGATGCTTGAAATACAGCCATAGGACTGTCTACCTCAGTGCCTCCCCACAGAAATCTTCTCGGGTGCGTCTACACTTGTATGCAAATGAGGCAAATCGAAAATGCAAATGAAGCATACATTTGCATCTCTGACACCTCAATTACATATTCTGATGAGATATGGGAAGAAGGATTCTTTCAAAGATGGGGTTTACTTTCGAAAGAGCAGAGTCTGCACTGGCTTTCTTTCGAAAGAACCTCTTTTGAAACTAGAATATGCAAATGAGGTGTCATGCAAATGTATACCCATTTGTATTTTTGATTTACCTCATTCGCATACCTCTTTCAGAAGAGGAAGGCAAGTGGAGATGCACCCCCTAATGTCTGGTTATGGGAGTTTTAAGGGTAAGGGTCTCACCCACAGGCTTTTATGTGCTTTTCCAAACAGTGTGCGCATGTTTGGTAAATGTTAGTATCATGCTGTTGTGAAGTAAATGTTACCACCATCCTTTTTTCTAAGGTAAAAACTGATTCACATAGAGGTTAACTGACTTGCCCAAAACCATGATGCAAATGAGCAGCAGGGCCAGGATTGGAAAATAGGAGTTGCTAGCCACTGAGTCTTTTGTTCATGCTAGTGCACCTGTGTTTTGCTTCAATAGGCTGAGCAGAGCTAGAACAAATGTCTCTGCTCACCCTGCAGACACTTCTGCACTTCTTTCATTCTTCATCTCCATCATTCATATTTTATGTTCCATTTGACTTTCCCAACCGCCCTTCATTCTCACATTGAACCTCACACATTCACATGTACACACCTTAGACGTATATTCCTCTTTGAAAGATTTACTAGTGTTGACGGTAGCTCTCTGTATTGTTGGCTTCTGTGGAACAGAGACAATGTTTGAAATAAAGGGACACTTGAGAGGTCAAAGACCCAGGCAGAGAATACAGAAGCAGTCCCAGTTGTGCTAAGAAAGTGAGAAATGATGGGGCAGGTAGAAACTCCTTCACCATTATCCGATCCTCCTTTTTATTGATCTACGTCAGTTTGTGTGCTGCAACCATCCTCTGGGTGCATTACATAATTTTATAGAAGCAATTTCAGCGCATTATTTCCCCACCCTCCCCACCAACTATATTACCGAAACCATATCTCTCCCAACACCAAACCACATTTCACCATACCACGTCTCTAGTCTCCTCAGCCTTCCCAACTTAGAAAAGCCTAGCGAACAGATATGAGAGTGATTTAACGTGTTCTCTCTGTTAACTATGTGGGCTACTGCCTTTAGTTCCTTGCTTTGTGTCTTTTGAACTAAATTTCACCTGTCTTGCACTAATGAGCCAATCATGACATTACTCACGTTCAGGGCCACGTCCTACTCACCAGAAGAGATTCCTAAACATCTCCTTCTGGGCCCTGCAAAAGTCCTATAGTATCGCCATGGATCATATACAGCAAAGATGTTCAAAGTGTTATTCACTGGCTGCTGGTACTTTGCAGCATACCTCTGTTTGTTTATTTGAGGTATGTAGGTGGCCCCATCACTCTAGCAGCTGGTGTTCTTATCCTCTCAAGGCCCTTGTTAGATAGGGACCTAGACGGAGGATGGAAGCAGAGAGACTAGGCTGGGATTCACAGAGGCTACATCTACACTAGCAAGTATATTGGAAATCGAGGTCAGGAGACGGCCTTCTTTCGAAATAACCCACGGAGCGTCTACACACACCCTGCGCTCCTTCAAAAGTAACATCAAAAGAACAGGGGAGTTCTGTCAAAGTCGGTCCTGCATTCCTGCAGTCAGAAGAGCAGCCCCCCTTGGAAAGATTATTTCAAAAGCGAGCAAGGGTAGATGCTCCACAGATGGCTTTTTCGAAAGAGGAAGTCTGCCATGGAGGCGATCAGCTGGCAGGTGACAGCACTGCTCTCAGCATAAGTGGAGCTCTATGGCTCCAGTGTCCAGCTGCATTTAAAGATGCAGGCTCCCACAAGCTTCAAGCAGGAAGCTAAGAGCATGCAAGCAGCAGGGACCCCACTCTGCTCTGTAGCTCTCTGGCTCCTGCAGTGCCTGAGCCAGCCTCTCACCCTCCTTGGCCCATGGCCAGCCACCCAGACCCTTGCCTAGCCCGGGGCCCCCCAAGGACAGCAGGGAGCCCTCCCAGGAGGTGAGCCAGGCCCCGAAGCACCAGGCTCCCTCCTGGACAGAGGCCAAGCTCTAGGACCGCCTCTTCCTATGGGAGGATGAGGAGGTTCTCTACCACAGCAGGGTCTGGTGCAACAATGCCGTGGCATTTGAGCAGCTGTCGAAGGGCCTGACCGGCCGGGGCCACCCCACCTGCACCCCTGACCAGGTGCATTCAAAAGTGAAAGAACTGTGTTGGGTATTGCAAGGCCTGGGATGCAGCCGGGTGGTTTGGGGGCAGCTCCCACAAGCTGCCCCTACTGTAAGAGCTCTGCCACCTGCTGGGACCAAAGGAGACCGGACCTGCAGTCATTGTGCTGGACACAGCTGAACCCATCACCGAGCCGGAGATGATGACTGAGGGCGAGGAGCTCCTGGAGCCAGCAGCCAGCGCCAGGCACCTGCCGTCGGGATGGCGACTCAGCCCCACCATCGATGACGAGTGCTCAAGTGAGGGGGCCCTCATCATTGACATCCTGTACAGGCAGTCCAGCCAGGTCCCATCCGCCCGTGTATTGCCCGACTTCCCGGAGGGAGCCACAGGTAGGTGGTGTGCACGCCAGCCAGCTTGGGGCCTGAGGAGGGGGTGTCGAGTCCCTCCTGGGATGGCTGCAGGCTTCCCACATGGCCACCAGCCCCAGTGCATGTGGACCTGGTATGGCTACACTCCCTGGGCCCTGGGGGCCTGATGTGCGGCACTCAGCATCACACAGCTGGGACAGCACCATGGGCCAGCTGGCCATGGAGGGACTGGAGGAGCAGACGGAAGGAACCCACACCATTGGCACCTATACGGGGAACCCAAGGACATGGGTATCACAGGGTCCCCAGGATGGGGGTGGGCGGGGACACGGGGTCCTGCATCCACGACTAATGGCCCATTCTCCTCTTCTCTTCTGTTTCCACAGCTCCTGCAGCCAGCAGCTGGACCAGCCCCACCATCGAGGGCAAGGGGTGCTAACCCCATGGAGCCCACAGGGGCCTCGCCCCAGCTGCGCCCCTACCTTCCTGGGCTGCCAGCTCCATTCCAGCCTCAATGGGGACCCTGAAAATGGGGATGGGGAAAGACGAGCACAGGCAATCGGGATCCCAGCCCTCAACCCCCATCGACGGGTACAACCCCTGACCCTCAGCCCTTCTAGATCTCAGAAGGCACCCGTCTGGGTCCGCAATGCCCCGGTATATAGTTCCCTCTGCCTCCACCGTTCACAGGTTTGCAGTTCCCCTCATATATAGCTCCCTCCGTGCCCCCATTCACAGTTCCCCCCTCCCCACCCCACGGATATAGTTCCCTGCACTTGGCACAGGCACAGACCACTGTCATGTGAAATTAAAGTGTTTACAGTGCAGTTTAACCCAAGTCCCCTGTGCATGTGTGGGGGTGGGGGTGGGGACACGTGTGCATGGGGGTGGTGGTGGGGATGTGTGCTCAGGATGGGGGAGTTAATGTGGTCCCCACTCTAACGCCTGGCACAGGGCCTCCCATACCCACACCCTGTCCTGCTGAGCCTAGTGGCACAGGGTGCCAGAGGGCTGCTCTTACCCACGCCCTGCCTCGATGGCCCACCTCTGCACAAATGGCTCATGCTTCACCTCACCAAGTTGTGCAGGGTGCAGCAGTCCTCGACCATTGCTGGGACGCTGTGGAGGTCCAACTCCAGCCTGGTGAGGAGGCATCAGAAGTGCCCCTTCAAGCAGCCAAACGCCCACTCAACTCTATTGCGGGCCTGGTTCAGCCACTCATCAAAAATGTCCTGTCTAGGCTGCATGTGTCCCATGTATGGCCTAATCAGCCAGGCCCACAGGTGGTAGGTCTCATCCGCCACAATGCAGGGTGGCATTGTGATGTCCCCGACAGGGAGCTCCCACAGGGGAATGAAGGTCCCCTCGGCCATGCGGCAGCCCAGCTCCAAGTTCTGGAACACCTTGGTGTCATGGATGCAGCCAGACCAGCCCACACAGATGTTCTGGAACTGACTGGTGGCATCGACAAGTGCCGCAGGACCATGGAGTGGTAGCCCTTGCAGTTTACATAAGTCCCACCACTGTGCTCTGGGGCCCAGATGGCAATGTGTGTGCCATCCAGGGCACTAAAGCAGTTCGGGAAGCCCAACTCATTGAACCCCGGATGGTGTCAGCCAGGTCCCTGATGCAGACCAGCTTCCGCAGGAGGACCCTATTGATGGCCCAAACGACCTGCAGGACATGGGGGGGCACATGCTTGTGGGTGTGGGGTGGCGTGCAGTGTGCCCGCCCGTCCCTGTCCCCTCCCTTGGCCCCTGCAGGGTGGGCCTCCCTGGAGCCCCCATCTCTCCGTCCCTGGCCCCTACAGGGTGGGCCTCCCTGGGGCTACTGTGTCTGTCTCTGGTAGGGGCTGCCCCCAACCCCTGATGGTGCCTCTTGCCGGGGTACCCCCAGACTCCTGCATGTGGTGGGGGTACAACGTGGGCATAGCTTACCTCATGGAGGACAGCCCTTATGGTGACCCTATCCACCCCAAACTGGTGGCTGATGGATCAATGACTGTCTGGGGTGCCAGTTTGCAAAGGGTGATGGCCACCCTTTCCTGGAGTGGGAGTACCGACTTCACACAGGTGTCATAGCACTGGAGGACTGGGGCAAGCCAGTGGCACAGCTCCAGAAATGTCCCCTTGATCATCCTGAAGTTCTATAGCCACGAGTCATCACCCCAGCCCTCCAGCATCATCCATCCCACCAGTTGTTGCTTGTGAGGAAGTCCCATAAGCGGTGGGTGACCCGGTCAACTGGGTGCAGATGTCGTGCCCTGAGGATGGCCTCCAGGAGGGTGGGTAGTAGGATGGCCAACCGGACCCATTGGTGCATGGTGGCCAGGACTGTGGCCAGCATGCTGGCCATGGCCTCGATGCAGGAGGGACCTGCTCGGGGTCTGGGGTGCCTCCTCTGCTCACTTTGCCTGCATGCCTGGGCACAGGTAGCTGGCCCTAGGTGTGTGCAGGCCGAGGCTTGGGGTCAGGGGCCCTTTAAAGGGACATCAGGCAGCAGCCCCAGAAGGGCTCGTCCACCATGTGACCCTGCCCATAGCGCTTCCTGCCCCTGTACTTTCGAAAGAGCACCCTGGCACATGAGGACACTCTTTTTCGATAGTTCAGTGGGGGCCGTTCAAAAGGGCAGATCAAATCTTCGATCCCCATTTGCCTGTGTGGACGCTCTGCTTCAAAAAGCCATCTTTTGACGTTAAGTTTCGAAAGACGTCCTTTTGAAAGGGAGCTGTAGTGTAGACACCACCAAAGATATTTAGCAGTCTAAATCTATTCTACCCTAGACCTGAACATTGATCCTAAATACACAGGTCCAGCTATGGAAAGTGCGTAAAGGGAATCAATATATCTAAAATTGATTTATCAGGCAGAAACTCTTCCATCAACTTCCCTTACTCCTCGCAAGAATGAGGAGTACCAGGGTCGACTGTCAAGTCCTGATGGTTCAATTTAGCGCATCCCCACTAGATGCACTAAATCATACCCTGGAAGATTGACCCTGACCAGGTCTATCTTCCAGTAAGTATAGACGTATCCTAATTCCCTTCACTCTAAAAAAGAGTTAAGTGCTTAAGCATTTTTTAAGAGTGAATCTTACTCTCAGGGCTTAATTTGTAATGAGAGAGGTGCTGGGGCTCAAGCAAATTTTACATTCATAGCTGGTGCACCAAGCTGCCAAAGAGGCTTCAGGCAATGAACTGTCAGGCCTAGCTATTCCGGGGATCAGCTCTGGCATGCATTAAGCACTCTAGGGTGAGTTGCCCAAGGTCACATAGGAGGTCTGTGGCAGAACAGGGAATTATATTGGGGGTTCCTAAAGCTTAGGTTAGTACTGTAACCACTGTACCATTCTGCCTCCCTCTTGCTGGTGTTTTGCATTGAACTCATTTGTCATATGGTACTTCCTCTCCTCTGAAATTCCAGCCCCCAAAATACCATACACAGCATCAGGCAGTGCAGGACAAATTTACATGACATCAAAGTTACTTAGTTTTTACTGTCCTAGGAGCAGGACCCATCTTTTTGTTATGTTTTTATAACACTGAGCACACTGGTGACTTGCTCCCTGATGAGGGCTCCTAGGCATTACCGCAATACAAGCAATAAATTAGGCATAAGCTTAAGGTAATAAATTCAGCATCTGCAGAAAATATGGATACTAATCTGTAAATAGTCCCTTATTTCTGGATCCAAGTTCCCTCCATTGGCAATTGTTAGTCCACTGTTAATGGCTGTAATTTATTCTCCAGAAATATCAAACCATGAAGTTTAGGGAAATTTTGTTTAAAATATATAATCCCAGTATTTCAAGCTACTTCCTTTACTTTTTGTGATTGTTGTTTCTGTCCTTGGTTGACACTGGGGCAACAGTAGTTTGAGAACTTTGGCTTAACATTTCAAAATATGCACTTGAAAAGATATGCTATAACATGAATGGCTGCTGTCAATCTCACTGCACTAATGGAGATTGCAGCTTTTTGCTTTCACGCATGGAAACAGAAACCTCAGCGTGTGCTGAATGTGTCTCAGTGTTCAACAGAGCTGGTATTTCTAGGCACACTCAGAGATGGGAGAAGGAGGTGGGGTCAGTGGAGGAAAATGAAGTATCCCCCTGAAGATAGTGGCAGAGGTAGCACCAGTCCCCTCACTCTAAAATTTTTTTCATGGAGAAACAAAAGGTGTCAAAGAATGAAGTGCTTGAGGGGCCTGAGGTTAAAGATGTAAGTCAGGGGAGGGGAAACAGTGGTAGCTGGACCTAAGATTCGCTCTGCTTTGGGTTTCACTGTTTATATAGCAAGCACATTCTTGAGTCACATCATTCAGTTGTTATAGTCCGTCCACATTCGGACATGCTTGTGGAACACAGGGATCCACATTTTTCACTGTGTCTTAACGAGGGGCCTGATCCAGAGCAAGCTGCAGGAGTCTTGCTGGATTGGTTACTGCACATGAGAATGATTTCTACCCATCTGATACTTTCAGAGCCCTCAGCCCTGTAGAATGTGAGTGCTATCCTCTCCCGTCACTGAACCGTAGGTGTTGTCATTCACCAGGAGATGTCTGTTTGAAAGAAGAGGCTATTGACTGATACCGTTAGCCACGCACTCACTCATGTTCAAATAATCTCCCCAGGGTCTCCTTTGGGATGGCTTTCCTGCCTGTCTCATTTCATCTATTTATGCTGGAGGGCAAAAGGAAGTCAAGCAAAATAATTTGTAATATCCTTTGTGTGTGGCTAAATAGAATGCAGCACATGTATTAGTAATAAAAATGAAGTTCTCCCTCTCCTCTTCCAGAAGTAGGGGAGGAGGCAAAATATCTAGACCTGTGGCCCCATGCCTCATTTGCTCCTGCCTAAGACCCCTTGGAAGTCAATCCACCAGAGCTCTAATGAGTTGGGCTTCCATGGATTTAAAGAACTAGAAACAGGAGAGATTGTACTGGGGAGCAGCATAGCTAATTTCCACAACATGGTCCCCTGCGGCTTTCATATCAGATTTCTGATGGCGAGTTATAAAAACAACAGTAACTCCCGCAGAATGCCTTCTTGCAGATGAGTGGGGTGGGAGAAGTCAAACTCCCTATCCAGATCAAAACAAAAAGCAGTCAATTAGCACTTTAAAGACTAGCAAAATAATTCATTAGGTGATCTTTCGTGGGACAGACCCACTTCTTCAGACCATAGCTATTGAAGAATATTGAGTCTGTTCTGGTATGGCTATGGTCTGAAGAAGTGGGTCTGTCCACAAAAGATCACCTAATGAATTATTTTGCTAGTCTTTAAAGTGCTACTTGACTTCTTTTTGTTTTGATAGTATATAGACTAGCACGGCTCCCTCTCTGTCCCTATCCAGAGAAACTCTGTAAATACAAGTCAGTGTTATCTGCAGTACAGTTTTTTGTTAGCGTGAGCTTGTCCCTGGCTACATTACTCATGGATAAAGAAACCACTTGTAAGTTATGTGGGTCATTCCAAGTGAGCTCTGATAAGAGTTTTTCATCACCTCATAACATCATTTATTATACTGCTTTTGGAAAATATCTTTTGGAATAGTTTCTTTAAAAAGATTTAGGGTGCTTTGTTGGTGCTTGGTTTTCTATTGTTCCAACACAGAGACTCCAGAGAGGGAAAAAAAAGTATAGCTTTGAAGACATCTCTAAAAATGCAGTATACTGAATAATAACAATGAAACCCAGTACTGGATCCTGCACAACCCACAGGGCTTGATACAAATACTGCAGTCCCACTGAGAAACTAGGGAGAAATTCCTAGTTCATAAAATATTAGTAACCTAGGACCAAATATCACTCAACCTATATGGTGGGAGAATGTACCAAAGGGCATCTTTGGCCAGAGGAATCCCTCTTCACGTGATTCTAATGGAGCCCCTTCCTTGGGCAGGGGGATGTGAGGGACCAGAGCTGAAGTGGAAGAACAGGGACCTCAGTTCCTGTAGACTCCTGGGAATCTGTCCACTTTGTGGATGGGCCCTGAAGCTTTTTCTACTAGTGGACAACATTGTGGAATATGACATTATGGAAGAATTTTCACAAGAGAACTCTTGCAGAGATTTCCATACCCAGACTCACCTTCCTCAGCTTTTAATGTGGATCTGGTGCAAGGTATGTTCGTGTAAATAGACTCATTTAGAGACTGGAGTGAAGAAGAATCAAGGACCTGCACACCTCCTCTTAACTCAGGAAAAGTTTGGTTTTGAAGCTAACCGTGCATTCTCACTTGCTTGGCTCCATCTCTGTTTATCTATTACAAGTAAGGTACACACAAACATAGCCGGACATGATTGCGAACATCAAGCATTCAGACAATCATGGGGTCACCTTTGACAGTAAGCAAAAGATGAGAATTTTCTTTCAAGCCCATCCATTAGAGAGTAGTAAGAGGCTGTTACCTGCTGAAGAAGTATAATGTTTTATTCAACTATCTCAGTAAAAACATTCCTGGATTTTTAGGTCAAGGGATTGCTTTCATTTATTTCATTTGTATTTAATTTATA
Source organism: Carettochelys insculpta (assembly GCF_033958435.1). Lineage (NCBI taxonomy): Eukaryota > Metazoa > Chordata > Testudines > Carettochelyidae > Carettochelys > Carettochelys insculpta. Next base: position 134,319,108 of record NC_134138.1, on the reverse strand, counting down.
GTTCATCTTCATGTGTGGGTCTTCCCATGAGGACAGCTGTTCTCACTGATTACATATTTCATCTAACCCCTGAAGCTGTGATAATCCATAGAGAACTAAGATCATAGGTGATGCAATAGTATTTAAAGCTGAGACACTATGTGTCTCCATTGTTTAACTGAGTGTCAAGGCTTTTTTGGAGGCTGGGGAATTCACAAGCAAAAACTAACATTATTTTGGAATTAAATAAATCATAAAGAAGTTATTTCAAGTGAACGATTTGAAAAACAATTTTGACACCTGATAACCACTGTAAAGTTTCCCAGGTAAGTCTGTGGAGACAGCAGAACAGCCTAAGACCTGGTCTACACTACAGAATTAGATCAATGTAAGCTGCCTTAAGTTGACCTAATGATGACAGTGTCTACACTACAGCCTTGCTCCCACCAATGTGAGGGCACAGCTCTACTACAAACCTAAGTCAACCTGTGTTAGGACATCTTACAGCTACTGCAGTAATTACGGTGGTTTTGCCATGTCAACATTGCCCTCTTTCTGTTACTGGGGCATCCTCACCAGGAGCACTTCCACTGTCTGAAGAGTGGCAGTAGGAGAGACTGAGAGTGGGCTCTCGGCTCCTCATGGGGCTCTTGGCTGGGAGCCCAGCAGCAGTCCTAGCTTTGGTTGTGGGCTCCCTGTCAGACTCTTAGAAGAGAGGTGGGAGCCATGGGGGCAGCTGGGCTCCCACCTCATAGCCTGAGCAGTAGCCCATCTGGAATCCAGGAATCAGGGGATAGGCAGTTCGTATGTGTAGCCCTCCACCCTCCCTGGGGCGACAGCCTGAGCTGTGAGACCGGTGCAGGGCTCACAAATAAGAGCCTATCTGCCTTTCTTGTCACACTCAGGACTCGAACACAGTGCTGTGAAATCAACAAGAATGATCGCAAACAATCAATATATGTTACAGTGTCTACACATTCCTTCACCCTAACTACCCCGGCACAAGTCCTACATCTCTCGTGGAGGTAGCATTATTATGTCGGGATATTAGGACACTTATGTTGGCAGGAACACGGCTGTACTGTAGATACTGTCAATTAGGTTGATGTAAGTCAGCATATGTCAATTTAACTCTGTAATGTAGGCCATGGGCATATAGCACGCATTGGTTTTGCCAACATTTAATTAGAATGCTGAGCGTCAGATTCTGAAGACATTTATTAGTCACATGGATAATTCTTTGCAGGGTTGGCAGCTAAAGGAAGACACTCATTTCTTCAGGAAACAATTTCCTTCTACTACTTCCTGTCTTATGCAACAGCTTATGTTAACCTGATAATACAGGGCCTGATATAAAACCCACTGATGCCAGTGGGAGACACTCCATTTAATTCAATGAGATTTGGATCAAGTCCACAAAATAAAATGTAATAGTGATGCTGTGGTACACATTTAAACTTGGACAGTTTGTTTCTGCTTCCAAGGATGTTAAAAATGAAGGGATGCTTTATCTGTGCCATTTATTAAGTAGGGTATCTAATGGAGAGAAATATGGAATGCAGTTAATATAGTTATTCATTAATATGTTTATGCAGTGAAACCATATTAAATGTAACCATCCAGTTAGATATTTCTTCTTGCATATGTCAACCCATATGCTTACCTTTGAGTTAGACAGAGATATCAGTACAATATCAGTACATGTGGACTATTGTGCTCTGGTTTGGCAAAATGGAATATAAAAGCTAGGCTTTCTTGAGCTGCATGCACACTGCCCATTGAAGCAGTGCCTGTGGATTTAAGGGAGAGGATTTCCAAGGCAGAAATTGTGGTTTGGCACTCTGAATTCCCATGAAAAATCTTGAAGAGTTAGGCAGTTAGCTGTCTGTTGTGCCTTGGAAAAGAAATCTCCCTGGTACGGTACAACATGCCCAAGAAGTGCACATGTATTAATTTCTTTCTTTGTAACTCTGGGCAGACATTTTGCCTCCTATGCCTTGAGCCTTAGGATAATCTCTCACCCAGCCACCATGTTGTCAGAAAAAGTCTCCCTGAGGGCATTAGCTGGACTTAGTCACGATCCGTATTATCGTGCTGGCAGTTGGCTGGGGACTTGCAATGGCATCCCAGTACTTGTCAGTTACTGGAAGACTTTCCAGCTTCCCTTCTTTCAGGAAGGAAGTGTGTTCCAGCACTTCTCCTTTTAGGACTGAGGCAGTGCATATTGTACCTGTCTCTCAAAATCCTATAAATACAAACATGAGCAAATTACAACCTGTACAATTGAGCCATGGAAAACGTTAGCTCATATGTCATCCATCCTCCAGAGTGGCAGTGTGGCAAATTTTCCTACGATAATTTGTTCAGCCTAGTTTTAAATTATTTAAGCATTGGAGCTTCCATTCCTAAATGGCATGGTGGAGGTTTGTGTAAAGCAGGGCCGGAGTGTTGTTCATCAAGTTGCTCTGCTGCAGGGAAGTGAGTCACTACAAGATACTTCCTTACCACCTTGGGCTGGCTGGCTATAGAACAGGGAAGAAGCAGCCATCACAGATCTTTTATTATCACCCCTGCAGAGGTGGGGAATGGACAGCGAATAGACTGCATTTCTTCAGTGTGCTGGTCAGCACATCTTTGCTGACACACCAGGAGGAATAACAAGTTAATAGTTAGTAGTATTAACAACAAATTCTTTTCATCAGTAGATCTCAGAACACTTTACAGAGGCAGTTAGTATCATTATCCCCATTTTACAGAAGGGAGAATGGAGGTTCCAGGAGATCAAGTGACTTGCTCACAGTCACCCAACAGGCCAGTATCATATCTAGAAATAGAAACTAAGTCTCTTGTGTCCCAGTCTGTTATTCTGCCCATTAGAGCACACTGTAGCCCGTCTATTCTGTGCATAATACAGGGATGGTACAGGACGTGTTCCTCCCAGAGCAGGAATAAAACTGACAGGCAGATTGTGACTCAGAGTCACGGTCTATTCCTGATCTGCTCTGGGGGCAGCAAAATTACACTTTGCCCCATACATAGGGTGGGGTCAAAGACACTGTTCAGCCCTAACTTAGCTGTAGTCCAGTCCTTCAACTAGGTCACACAAGCATTCTTTCCTCAAATTCAAACAGGGCCCCTTCCAGGCAAGGTTTTTGTAAACAATATACAGATCCTCTGTGAGTTTGGCACTAGTAATTATCCTTGTTTTATAGATATGGAAATAGAGGCACTAACATGTTTTGCCCAAGGTCACACAGGCAGGGATGCTAGAACATATTGTGCTGTGGTTCTTGCCACACCCCTGGCTTGAAGTAGTAATCAGCACCCACACTATAAAAATTGTTCCACAAGCCCTGCAGGCTGGCAGTTTGTGACAGAGGCAGTATTAAACCCCTCCAGTCCTGTATGTTAGCTGCAAGTTTATCTTTCCCCTCATATACTTTGTATTTTGTTGTGGAGACATACATAAATGTGCATCATTACGTGTGTGTGTGTTTGTTTTTAATATACAAATGGTGATACTCGGAACTAATTTTCCTAGTTAGTCTTGAAGAATCATACTTGAATGCACCGACTGTTGAATTGCAATACTAAATTTGCATGATGAGAAAATGTCTCCAATAACAAATGACTTGTGTGCTTTTTTTTATGGTTTTCAAGTCTTCAGAGGTTTGGATTTTAATTCTTGACCACTGAAGTGTACACACTCTGTAATAATTAATTTTAAATCTCTCCTTTCTTTCCCCTCATCTATATATATATGAGAGAGAATACATAATAGCCACATTTTGTTTCGAGTTTGGGGATGATGTCATGGCTCTGCTCTTATTTATAGCAAGTGAGCACTAATGCCTTTGCTAAATTCATCTATTAATATGTACTATTTGTACAAACATAGGTATAAAATGAAAAGGGGATGTCACTCAGAATTACAGTGACATGCCAACTGACATGAAACACACATCCACAGAGCATAAAGTGCTGAAATACGTGTCAGTCATTTAAATAGAGTAGTCCTGGTTCTGAACCATGCTGTTATTGATGAGCAGTGCTTCCCATTGCTAAACCTGGTAGATCCCTGTCCTGGAACAGCTCTTCTGAAATTGATTAAAAACTGGGCTAACTGATAGATCTCCAGAAATGACTATAAATGGGAATCACAATCCAGTGGGGCTGTTTCTAGTTGAATCCCACACAATGCTATTCCATTATACCCAGTGCTACTCTATATCTTTATAAATGGTCTAAAAGAAAATATGAAATAATTGCTGCTATAATTTGTATCTGATGCAAAAATTGGTTGAATAGTAATTAATGATAAAAGGTCAGTTTTACACCCTAGACCAGCGGTTCCCAACCTTTTCCAAACCGGGGCCCATTTTGACAATTCAGGAAGACTTGGTGACCCAAGGCAATTCAAAAACAGGGGAGGAGTGCCGTAACACATTTGCACCTGAGGCAACAATATAAAGTTGTGCACCCTCATGTTAATATAGTCATAGTAGTTACTTCACAGAAAAAGGGAAAATACATTAATAATAAAATAATAATGCTGCATTTATTATAGTTAATTATTATTTTATTTTTATAGTTGATCTGAGTTGTGGTGAGGGAAAGACCCTCATTCCCAAACTTCCTCTTCCCACTCTCCTAGCTTGAACCCCACACTCAGGGGCTGGGGGAGAGCCACACTCAGGAGCTGGAGAAGATACAAACAAACAAATGAGAGCTGACAAATCAGCTACATGGAACAGAAGGGGAGCAAAATGGGGGAAGGGACGAGGAGGGCAAAAATTACTTACCGTAAGAGTCTATTAAGTGGCTTGCCTGGGATGACTATAAATAACAAAGGTGGAGAAGCTGTCTTTGTAATGCATAATTGCTTTTCTGTTGATAGAGAGAGCTGCTAGATGAGGCAGCGTTAAGGAGCTGCAAATGGCTCCTTTAAAAGCCACATACAACTCCAAGCTGTTGGCGACCCTTAAAAAATCTAATTATGACCCATGTTTGGGTCCCAAGCCCTACGTTGGGAATCCCTGCCCTGGAACAATCAGGATCACACAGTAAACTGAGCTCATTTTAGCAACACACATTGCATCTTTAGCCAAAGCTCAAACCTGGTACTCTATCCTCATCCCTTCTTGATCTGTCAGCCATCTTTGACACCATCAACAAAGCTCTTGAAATCTTGTCCTTCTTTGGCTTCCATGGCTCTGTCCTCTCCTGGTTCTCCTCTTACTGCTTTAATCTGAAACTCAACATATCTTTTGGAGGATACGCTTCATCTGCCTTCCAGTAGCAGTTCCACAGGGTTCTGTTCTTGGTCCCTTATTCTGTTGCCTCTACATATTACCTTGGAGTAATTTAATCAACAAACACAATTCAGCTGCCATCTATATGCTGATGACTCTCAGATCTAGTCCATAGTTCATTTCCTGCTGTCCAAATGACAACCTCAGCCTGTCATTTTGACATCACCTTGTGGATATCTAGCCGTCAGCTCAGACTCAATGAGAACTCTAAATCTCATCTAACTCCAAGCATTTCCCATTATCTCCTTTTCCCCCATCATCCTGCCTGTCACTCAGCTCCATAACCCACCCAAATAAGGGACCTGAGGTACAGAGTAACTTGTCCAAGGTCACAAAGGAAGTCTGTGGCAGAGCAGGCAGTTGAGCCTAGGAGTCCTAAATGACCACCCTTTGCTGCAAAGATCATTTTCCTAGCCAGTTGCTCTTGCCAGGTTACCCTCTCTTTCCATCGCTGCGGCACCTCTGTTGTAGCCAACATAAGCTACTTGTCTTCACTTCCAGGGCTCTTCATGACCTATTCCCTATCCTACCTACCATTGCTTATTTAATATACAGGGGTCAGCTGCACCCCTGGATTGGCTCATGATGTCAGTCTCCCTTATTCATTTGTACAGCACCTAGCACAATAGGGCCCTGGCCCATGACTAGCACTTCTGGGAGCTATAGCACCACTGTGGAACAAACCCAGTCTACTTAGTTTCATCCAAAATAGGGTTGAAGCAGTTTCAGCATAATCTATAAGGAGCTTCAAGAGAAGAAGATTGACTACTAGGCTAAACAGCCCTCTACCATGGTAAAAGGCCTAACAAAAGCTAGTGGTTGGACAGTGGAAGCTAGACAAATTCAGACGAGAACTAAGGTGCCATTTTTAAAGTGACTGTGTAACAGTTCATGACTCACCAATGTTGCACCTCCTGATGGTCTGTCCAGGAGTTAGGTTGTCCAGCTCTGGAGCATCGCCTGTTGGCTAGTATCTTGCCCTCAGTTACCTGTATTCTTTACCACTTCAGACCTCATGTCCCTCCAGGCCTACAATGCCCCTTCCCTTGCAGTACTGCCCCACATTCTGGGATTCTCCCCTCCCAGGGAACCCCATCCTGCCTCAGTGACCCACTGAACAATGGGTTCTATGCAGAACAGAAAACGGATAGGAGATTGTCACTGCTTAAACCACACCAGCTGCAGAGTCCAAGAGGGAGAAAAGTGAGCAGGCTCTAAGAAATGAGAATGCTGACACCTCCCAATTGTTTTCTTGCCCTATCCTAGTAAAGCTGATTAGCTGCTGAACTTTCTGGGCAGGGATGATCGCTTAAAGAGCACGGTAAAAGGTGACAAGCCCAGCTGGCCTTTCCCAGCCTAAGGAATCATGACACACTACTAGGATGACCACATTTTCCTATGGCAAATTTGGGACACCAGCCTTTGGGGTTGATGGGCTCCTCAGTGGTGGGAGCTGCCCCCACGGTGAGACACCAGGGATGGAGGCTCCACAGCTGCCCAATGAGGGGGAGTGGAGGATGGGGGCTCTGCAACTCCCTGACTGGGAGGTGCCGAGAATAGAGGCTCCTCACACTTCTTGCAGGGGTGGGGGAAGGGAATGCAGGAGCTCCCTGAGTCAGGGGTCCCTGGCAGCAGGGGCTGCCATGCCAGGGAACAGGGCAGCTGCCCTCGGAGAGCTTCCCTGTCCTAGGCATAGAGTACCAGAGAACAAGGCAGCTGCCCTGTGGCAAAGCTTGCCAGCAGAAGAAGCTGCCACCTTGGCATGCCAGGGGACAGTCCAACTGCCCAGCAGAGGAGGTCCCTGGTAACGGGGGGGAGGCTGCTGCCTCAAGATGCTGGGTGTGGGGCACAGGAGCCCCACAAAATACAGGACAAGTTGCCCATTTCCTTAAGAAAGTCAGTGTTCCTGTGAGACAGCTTAAATAAGGGACTGTCCAGGTGAAAAAATGGAAGAGATGCTCACCCTCCATACTACTCACTGCAGAGGTGTGGGGTTAGAAGGGTTGTGTGCAGCACCATCTGTATCACAAGCTAGTCTCTGCATTGGGAAGCCAGGAAGATTTGGGAGGCAGATAGTTCCTCCTCTCCTATGCACAGCCCTCCATGGAGAAAGGAGGAAAACACTTGCATCAACCACTAATTGCGTGGAGGGGCTGAAAGAACAGTAGCTGCCCATCAAATCAAAACATTATCCCCAAGAGAAAAACAACCTATCTAAAGGACTTACACGACCTCCCACCCCCATCCACGATTACCATTGTACTGGAACACTTAATGCATGAATCCTAACACACCCCTGTGAGGTAAGAGATCTGAGGTAAAGAGTGTTTAAGTGATTTGCCTAAAGTGATGCAAGAAGTCTATGGCAGAGCAGAGAATTCAGCCCTAACCTTCAGGCCATTCCTCTCAATTTAATACTCTGTCAGGACCTAGCTTTCCACGGTCATAGGGTGAACAAAGGAGGCTGAGTGATGCTTAAGAGAGGAAACATAGCTGGGGAGAGAGAAAGGGGTGGAACAAATGAGAGAGGATAAAGTCAGGATGAAGATATATACATGAATGGAAAGGGATGTGAAGTCACGAAGGGAAAGATTTAGTGTGGCACAGAAAGGGAAGGCAAAAAATGAAAGGACGTGATGCAAGGGAAGTGAGAGGTGATGGCAATGGAAGAAATATGATGAAGAGTAGAAACCAGAAATGATATCCAATAGGAAAGAACAAAATACTGAAAGATAAAGGGAAACCTGTGGCTGTGCTGGGGGCAGGTAGAACAGTAAAAATGAGCATTTGGGGAGAAAGGTGACATGAAGGAAGAATGGTCTTATGGAGAAAACAAACTTGAATGAATAATACCTGCCTCCCTTGCATGGGAGATGTGAGGATTATTTCATGTTTGCTCTGTACTTTGAGGCTGAAAATATAAAGCATTATTTAAGAGCCAAGTATTGCTATCTTATCTTGAAAAGAATATTGACTGAAGAAAAGCACCCTGAAAAAAAACAGGAACATACTTTGTGGGAATATTTTCCATTTGTGTTGTGGCTTGATTTTTGTTTTAAAATCTCAGTAAAAAATTGCTGTCATTTTTGTGTTAAGTGAAATTATCTATTCACAATAAATAGGCAAGCTGTAAATATATTCATGCATCTGAAAAAAATAATACAGATACTTTGGCCAAAACATTCCCTTCTATCTTTTTTCCTTCTTGCATTCTTTGTATCTCTGTGCATATGTCATTGTCATTATTTTTGCTTCAGGACAAACACTGCCAGTGACATTTCTAAGCAGAAGTCTATTAATTATCTCAGTTTGCTGGCAATTTTGAAGTGGTATTACTTTTTAAATATCCATGTCTAAAGGAAAAACAGTCTCCAGTCTACATTTAAGCAACTATGGAATTCTCTAATTGGGGTGGCTAAATGTGGATCTAACTTTAAGGACCCACATTTGAACTTTTTGGCCCTGGACAAATGTGGGGAAGTTGAAATGGGAATGGCTGAATAGTTAATCATTAAAAGTGAACCAGATAGTTTAATTTAACCATAGTCTTACAGAGAAATTAGGTGAATGTGTGCCTTTAATATAAAATCTTTTATTTGTAGTTCATCCTCAAGCTATGCCACTGATTGATGACATAGTGAAAATTTTCTATTATGCTTTGCATAATAAGCAAATTAATTTACTGTCACATAAGTATGGAGATACAGATCTCCTAGAGCTAGAAGGGACCTTGGGAGGTCATTGAGCCCAGTCCCCTGCCTTCTTGGCAGGACCAAGAACCATCCGGTTTTTTTTTTTTTCTTTTTTGCCCCAAATCCCTAAATAGCCTGCTTAAGTATTGGACCAAGGGTATTAGAGAAACAAGCTTCATGAGGTAATATCTTTTATGGGGCCAACAGAAGTTGTTTCTATTGCACATTTTGAATTTCTCTCTTCCTGCACTCCCTCATCTGGCAACATCCGTAACCCAGCAAGATTTTAGTTAGCCAGATGACCAGATATCATGGGTGTGACCAAGTTTCCCATAGTCCTAATAAGGTCTGCTTACAGCCCCCAGTCCTGGCTCTGTGTTCTGTGCTGTTATTTTGCTCTAATTTACCCCTAAATGTCTTCTAAGAGCCCTGCGAGCAGTGGAAGTGTTAGTAATGCAGCTAGACAACAATGACCTCCCATGGTCTGGAAGATTTTCTCATTCAGCACCAGTCAGGCCGCTAGCATGCCTGACTCGAGAGGTTCAAACTGTATTTGGGCTTATGTGTATATATGTGTCCTCTTAAAAACTGGAGAAGAAAGATGGCAGATTATTCAGAAATGAAAAGGATAAACTATCCATTGAGGAGGGATAATTCATGCAGTGATGTGATGACCAATTCTGAGTTCCTTTCCACTTGGGATTCTTTAGAATAAGCTAATACAGCATACTGTTATAATGAATTTATAAAAAAGCTGTTATAAAGTGCAGCTTTGGGAGAGCTGAACAACATTAGCTCCTGCTGACTTAATTGAAGGCACTTAGGGTGAGCTCTCTGGGGACATTAAGCACTTCACACCATCCAGTTCATAGTGAAGCAAAATGACACCCAAAAATTATGGAATAGCTATGTTATGGGTCCTGATGATATTCCACCTTGGCTGTTCAAGGATGCCTGGATATCAATGAACATTGCCCTGCATCATCTGCTCTTAAAAGAGCAATGTAACAGGGTCAGTACCAGATTCTCGTGAGTGATCGTCTTTGGCCAATGTGTGTCTGCAGTAACTCAGTTTTGGGCCGAGCAGCACCCACCTCTTGCTGGCATCCCTTTGTGGTCAAGTGTTCACTGACTCAGCCTTCTGGCCTACTCATACACACAGCCCCTCCCCTTATAGGGTATAAAGTCACTAGTTCCTTCTCATGGCATTGTATGGGGCCATAGCATCAAGGTTTCCTTCTTATATACGCTGCCTTTTTAAGAGCCCAACCAGAGTCCATCCGGATACCCTCGGTTGGTATCCTTTCAGAAGCCTGCCCTGGTCTCACACTTCAACAAAACTGACAGGATCCATTGTGGTACCCTCAACCAATCTGACTTGGTCCTTGGCTCAGTCCTCTGGATTTAGCCTGCCCACCCTGATCCATCCATGGTGTTGCTGCTCTTCCAGCCAACTGGGCACCTGGTCTTCAGCAGCCTTCCTTGAGCTCAGTCTTTCCCACTCTGAGCCACCTGCAGTCCTACTGCTCTTTCGGCTACCCAGGCTCCTGGTACTTCCCTCTTCAAACTCCAGGCAGCAATTGGTTGATCTGCCTCTGCTGCTTCCTTTTATGTGGCCCCTGAAGCCCCTGGTTTGCTGCACCAGCAGCCGCTCTAGGCTGCCAGGAAGACACAGCCTCTTGTCTCTTCTGGGGAAGAATGAGGCAGAACAGCAAGGCCTCAAGCAGCTAGACTCCAGGCTTAGGCCATCCTATTACAGAGGAGTACCAGCAGAATATAAATGTGGCATTATAGTGCCCTGTACAAAGGTAAAAGATCTCTCACCAAGGGCTTGTCTACACTAGCTCCCTACTCTGAAGGGAGCATGGTAAGTAGGGTGTTGGGAGTTTATTAATGAAGTACTGTCCTACATATGCAGCACTTCATTAAGCAAATTCCACACACCGCGGCAACTTCAAAGTGTTAAACTTCGAAGTGCCAGCTCACGTCTAGCCATGACTCACCCACTGGTACTTTGAAGGGCCAGAGTAGTCCTGGAGGAGTAAATGGACTTTGAAGTTCCCCGGGCACTTCAAAGTACCAGTGGGTGAGCCACAGCTAGATGCGAGCCAGCACTTTGAAGTTTATCATATGCAGCGCAGCACTTCATTAATAAAGTCCCAACACGCTACTTACCATGCTCCCTTTGAAGTAGGAAGGTAGTGTAGGCAAGCCCCAACTGTAGCAGTCACTGACTGATTGCATTGTTATCATTCCCTGTCAAGGACTTCAGTCACATTCTGCCTGGTAGGATGCAGCCCATTTGTTTACAGAGATCATAATCCACTATAATCAGGTTTCACTGCTCTTAACCTCCTGGTTCTTGCGAAATTGCAGTGAAAATTTAATTTTGACATCAAAGCAGCTTTTGTTCAAGTTGAGTACTTTGGCTTGCACTGAAAAGAACTGGTATCCCACATGCTCTACTAAATGTGACATGCACACCACTGATACAAGTGTGTGTGTTGCCACATTTCTGCACATTCCCAGGTGTGTGGCAGGGATACATTCTTTTCCAGGCACTATTTTGTGAAGCTGTTGAGTTGCTGCACCATGTGTCAGATTCAAGGTTGGTCAAGAAATGTTCACCAGCCAAGACTATGTCCATGACAACCTAGTTTATGAAGAAGCTGGATAATTTCAGCTCCACACTTCAAGTCTTCCAGGTTTTCTACCGCACTGTTGAGCTGAACATCTCTTGGCAGAAGACCAAGGTCAGAGCTCCCAGTGTTGGCAGGATCAAATACAATGCAGAGCTTTGACAAGTTCACCTACATACATGCAAGGAGAGTTCAAACAGTCACGGTAAACCAGATGTCCTCCGATTAATAGCTCTCACTGCCTCCTGATGAAGTCCATGTTTTGCCCGTGGCTGCAAAAATGTTTCTGCATTGAGAAAAATTGTAAGGTCTGTCAGATTTGTGTATTGTGCACACTTCTATATGGGTCAGAAGTCTGGAATCACTTCAAGGCAGATTTGAAGCAGCTAGAGACGTTCAACATGCACTATCTGTGCCAAATTCTGAACATAAAAGTGTTTCAAAATAACAAAGCATTACAGATTTCTGGCCTTCTTCCAATCACTCACTACATTCTAAAGCAGTTTTGCACACTCTTCAACTATGTTGCCAGAATGGGACAAAAAAACCTCAGCATGCCATGCCTTATCAAAATGCAAAGTGATTCACACGTTGACCATACCTGGCATCACCAGCGGGACTACCACAGGGCTTAATGGAGTTTTAGGATTGAGCCAGAATGTGGAACTTCATTGTATGGTGTCTGGTAGGTGATGTGAATTTGATGATGATGAATAGATACATCTGTTTATAGTGAACTTCCTTCTACAATATGCCTTCCACATGGGGAAAAATGACTTCATGTTAAGAAGTATATTTTATTTATTAGTTTTATTCTGCATAACAGCCACTGTGCTAGGTGCTGTGTGGGCAGAGAATGTGATGCCATCCGTTTATTTTATACTGTATTTTCAGGCATGATCCTTTGGTTTTCTTTTAAGTTTTAGTTTTACAACTTTTCTATGTAGTTATAGTAGCAATCTTCCTCTTCATATAGGCACCTAAACAGCATATTGGCACTAGGACATCGTAACACACTAAAAAAGAAAAAAAGAAACATTGGTTTTGCCTCAATAAAACTTTTCTCCCAAAGAAATAGCCAGGAACATACACAGATAACAGTATCTAGAGTAACAAATCTGATTTTTAGACATTCTCCTCACAGGAGAATGTTTTAAATTTATTCTTGGTAGAAAAGAAAACTCTCTTCAGAGTCAATTTTTGGATTTTTTTCTAACATATACCAAGTACCTTATTAAAGAAACAGGAACAAATATAAAAATTCATATTTAAAATTCTGTTTTTATACTCTAAGTATTGTGAGAAATTGACCCCAGGTTTGCCTGGCTACTGAGAAGTCAGTAGCTCCACACTGCTATAACCTGGCGGCTCTATGCTCAGTGGGTGCATGCCACTGGACACGCCAACCCAGAATGATCTGATTGGCAGTTGTCCTAGTGATCCCTGATTGGCTCTTAGATCCTATAGAAGCTCATGTGCCCAGGCAAGAGTGTGGATCCTTAGCTAGCTGCCATGCCTGCCCTGCTTCTGTGTTTCAGAACTCTCAGGCTTCGGCTGTGTCTATGCTAGACATAGCAGTTGACGATTGATAAGTCAATTTTAGCTACTCAACTGGCGTAGCTATGCCAGTTGAGTAGCTAACATCAACTTCTCAGCAGCCCTCTACATGGAAGAAGGTTGATGGGAGCATTTCTCCCATTGACCTTCCTTAATCTACTGTTGACCTTCCCTCCTCTTTCTTAATCTTCCGTTGACCTTCCTTAATCCTTACTACTCACCACTTCACTCATATTCTGCTTGGTAGAATGCAGCCCATTTGTTCCGGGGTCGACTTTGGTCCCAGCAAGCGCTGTTTTGCATGTGTGTGAAAAAAAGCCCTGGAAGATGGACCCTGAGCAGGTCGGTCTTCTGTGGCAGTATAGATGTAGGCTGTGTCCTTAGTTTGGATTCTAACTCACAATCAACCCCTGGAATCCCAGCACAGAATCTGATACCAGGTATAGACCCTCAGCCTGATTCCTGACTCTCTGCAGCTCTAGCTTGACATCTGACTCTGACTCCAGCTTGATCCTCAGCTTGTCTCTTTACCCTTTCTGTGTTCTTGGGACCCAGTTCTGGAGCCCAAAATCCTGTCACTAGTCCTGTCTTCTTTTGCTCTGGATCTTGTCAGATGTGAGAAAATTTAGACAAGACTTACTTTACAGACACATCCTTCAAATTTCTGTTATCAAAGTTGTAGAGAAAAGTTCCTATTTACTGATTTAAATGGATCCCTCTGGAACTTTTTTAGAATTATCATGAATCAAATTCAAGAAGACTACACATAGTAGCAAGCTGGGTCTTCAGTAGCTGCATGAAAGATGAGAATCACAGCTAGTTTCAGGTCTATGCAGTATGTGTTGTTATGTGGAAAATAATCTGTTGCACACCTCTGAATTGTAATAAATAAATAAATTACTGCTTTGCCAACAATCAGTTGTCAATAATTTATTCTCTCCCATCTTTGGGAAAGTTTTAAGACTGGATGCAATTACAAATCTGGCTTAGCCAAAACTGCATGTATGTGTTTTTTAAATAATACTTCTGAAATATTTCACCCTTAACATGTGTTGCTTAATATACCAGAACATGAATAGAATAGAATGTCTGTCATTTAAGTGATTCTCTTTTTCACACTTACTTTGTTGCCTTGGCAGTAACATGAATGTCACGGCTGGCCTTGTCTTCCCTTGTCTTCCAGCGGAATCCATTGGCAGTTTCAGAACATGTTCATTTTGAGCTTTAATACTTTAACTGAAGGGGTGGAGGTGCTGAATCTTTAACTAAAACATGAAAACGTTAATTAATTATTGAATTCAAATATGTGTTGTCCTGATGTATGGAGTGACAGTCCATCTTAAACAGGATGCAATTACAAAAGAAAACTAAACAACTATTGATGAGAACAAAAAAAATAAGATTGCTTTGTCTCCTCTTATTCAGCTGGGACTGCATCTGATATGTATCTCTTTATTGTAGACAGAGAGATCTAGGAGGTGAATAATGTCAAAATAAGCATACCATTATAGTTATTAACAAAAAAACCTCATCCAAATAAAAAATGTACACTGTGTCAAAAAATTCTGGTAACCTTCTCACTTGCTAAATTTTCACTTTCTTCATTCTTGGGAATATTCTATTTCCACTAGTTTTCTAGTCATTGTAGGCTTTATTTACATTAGGGACTGTTAAGAAAAAATTCCCACTGCAATGATAGCAGTTGAGGTGTAGACAATCTTCCATGGCTACGTCTACTCTGGCACAAAACTTCGAAATGGCCATGTAAATGACCATTTCAAAGATTACTAATGAGGTGCTGAAATGCATATTCAGAGCCTCATTAGCATGCTGCCGGCCACAGCTCTTCAAAATTGCCATTTTTCGCTCCCAAGTGGCTCATCCAGACGGGGGTCCTTTTCAAAATTCAAATCAGCTGATAGGAATAAGAGGATTTCAAATTTGGTGGGGTTCTTTCAAAAAGAACCCCCATCTGGATGAGCCACGCAGGCGCGAAACATGGCAATTTCAAAGAGCTGTGGCCAGCGGCTTGCTAATGAGGCACTGAATATGCATTTCAACACCTCATTAGTAATCTTCGAAATGGCCATTTTGAAGTTTTGTGCCAGTGTAGATATGGTTCATAAGTGGATTTTGGCTGAAATCAAGCTCAGTTAACATGGTGATAAAAATGAGACTAGTTCAGGGAGCCTTATCTACATTAAGGCTTCTCCTAGCGCTATCAATGATTCATTTGAATTGATGGTGGGAGGGATTTTTGTGAGGTGTTCTCATCTGACCGGAAAGGCAGTAGGAGGTTCTAGGGCATTTATGGGCAACCTGCAGGCCAAGGGCTGCAGGTGGCCCATCAGGATTTTATGTGTGGCCCAGAAGACATTTTGTTTACCATTGCCATTGTGCAGGGTTGCCAGATTCTGCTAGCTTCTGTCTGCGTAATTTCTTTTTTCCTATCAGTATTACAAAGTAACACACGTATAAATCAAGGGCACATAAAGTGAGATGTATGCTGATTGCACACAACGATTATGAGAGCCATGCACTCCCTCTACAGCCAATCAAAACACTTCTGTGGTTTCGTCAGTATCACCCGCAAATTTCAGGTGTTCAAGTGCAGTTAGGAAGACTGCTCTATTCTGGGAGACTGTCTTGGTTATGACACTCTTTCGACCCACTGAGATCAAGAAGGGCCGTTCATGCCTGCCCACTCACTAACCTAGATTGCCCGGAAACAAAGAGGACGATTTGGGCAACAGTAGTTCATGTTGTGTATAATGACCATCTGCCATCACCCCAATCCTTTGAGGGTCTATAGGTCTTATTTCAAGTCAGGTAAAGATGCTGGAACCTCCACTGCTGACCTCTTACGTTGGCATCCTCCCATGACCCCCACGCCTCAGTGCTCGGCTTGCCATATATGCTGACTTGTTATTTGTTGCTTCTCTTCTTGGAATGTTGTGTGCTGTGTGGTACCTTAGGGCTTGTCTCACACTGTCTCACACTTTGGGCTAGGAGGATGTGCATCGCAGTACATACCACAGTGCTGTGTGGTAACACCCCTGTGTGGTTCCTGTGTGCATGAGCTAAAGGGTTGCTAGCTTGCATTAAAGGTACCCCTCTTCAAACAGATACTGCAGTGAATGTTTTTTGTTTGATTGTTTAGACTCTAGATACTCTTACCAAGAAGGACACAAATCCACGGGACCTATGCATAGCTTGCCACTCTTGAAGCCTGTTGATGGTGGAGTTGTGGCTTCAAGTTCTAGTGCTTCCCTGGAAGTTTGCTGTAGTACACCAGGCAGCGCAAGTCTGAAGACACTGTGAAATAAGTAGACAATAATATATGATCATTCTCCCACTGTTGAGTCTTCCCACTCTCTTGACTCTCCTGCAGCACTGCAGAGCATGCTTTCTTTCCACTAGTACTGCACAGAAAGTCTTTGGTTAATGCTGAAATGCTAAAAACACCACTAAGCAGTGACCACCCTTCAGAAAGAGAGGACCTTGCAAAGGCATGGGTTGGTGGGCTAATGGCAACATGGTTCCTGTGAGAAGGGTCACAGGAGCAGCAGAGAGACCAGGATACCAAAGTGGGAGGGCCGAGCAGGCAGAGGAGAAATTTCCTTCCCAGTGGATTTCTTGCCGCTGGTGCAGCCCTTCAACATTCTTTAATGGGAAGGCTGGAACAATTTTTTGAAAGGACAGTAGAGCTCCTGGACCAGTTGTTGCTCTGCCATGGGGATTTCATGGGCACAGTACAGTTTAGTCCTAGGTGCTTATTAATGTCACTATGTACCGATAAGAATAATTACGAAATTGGGCCAAGTTCACTGATGGTATAAATTCCATTCAACCCAGTTGAATTCAAGGCAGCAGTGCATCTGTCCCTCTAATTCCCATCTGAAGTTGGAGTCTCCCGGCCCTGTGTAAAGCACTGATGATGCATTACTGCAGCTTGCTTGGTCATGCTGTAGTCAGTG
This sequence comes from Carettochelys insculpta, assembly GCF_033958435.1. Lineage (NCBI taxonomy): Eukaryota > Metazoa > Chordata > Testudines > Carettochelyidae > Carettochelys > Carettochelys insculpta. The sequence goes on along the minus strand of NC_134138.1, from coordinate 134,301,952 downwards.
CAGTGAAATGTCCTAGAATATGCATCCCTGACCTTTAGCTAAAGGGAAGCCCAGCAATAAGCTAGTTTCTTTCCATGTAATATTTCTGTGAGGTTACGCCGCTTTTTACCAGTTATGCATTTATGTGGAAGGTGTTTTAGCCATCTTCTTTTTCAGAACAATCCCCTTCAAAATACAGATCACCCTGCTGAATTTTGCCTGATCTGAGACACTGCTTATAGCTTTACAGATCAAGGACTAGAGAGGATTGAAATGAATAATACAATACAAAAGTTATGTAGATCCACTATGACTTGGAATGAATAATGGTAAATCATGCATCAAAATGACAGATATAGATGATAGAATGATGTCTCAAATATTGATTTTTCCTTTTTTTTTTATTTTATTCTTCCCATTTCACTACTAGCTGCATTCAGACCAGGACAGAGGAGATGGCTCACTTAAATACATCCTTTCTGGAGATGGTGCAGGAGACCTTTTCATTATCAATGAAAATACTGGAGATATACAGGCCACAAAGAGACTGGACAGGGAAGAGAAGCCTGTTTATATACTTCGTGCCCAAGCTATAAACAGGAGGACTGGACGACCAGTGGAGCCAGAGTCTGAGTTCATCATTAAGATCCATGACATCAATGACAACGAGCCAATGTTTACAAAGGATGTTTACAACGCCAGTGTCCCAGAAATGTCAGATGTCGGTAGGTGGAAGCCCAGTAGCTCACTGTCTGATCTGGGTTCTTTTAGAGGAGCTGATTTAGTGTCCGTTATTCAGAGATATTGAGCAAATGTTATCGAGTTATGGAGAATTCAGCCCCTGGGAAAATCAGATCCCCAATGTACGTGCTAGGCCTTAAACAGAATGTCTAATGCTCACAGAAAACAGTGGGGGAGGTAGAACGCATTGCCCACAAAAGAAAGTCAGCATACCTGTCAACTCTTTCCTCCTTTTGCGGTACATTGTTAAATTCCCTTTGACCCTCCATAACTGAATGTTTCTAATTGAACACAAAAAGTACGCCCCATTTCCCACTGAAGCGAACCCATGTCTTTTCATGGACTTCACTGGGCTTTAGCTGAGGCCCTCAGAATCAACAAAAGCAGGTAAAAATCAGATTTCAAATGAATGGATTAAAATTCACCTTTGGAGACTCAGGGGACTCCCTTTTCAGAGACTTGGAGAGGTTCAGTTTTTTGTCCCTTGTGTCTTTTTAGAGAGAACTGGGAGATAGAATAGCAACACAGCACATTTCTAATCTGAAACAATGTCCTTGAAGAGAAGCATTAATTAAACAGCATCAAGTAAAGGATTAAAATAAACCTCAAGAAATATGCAAAAAAAAGGAGTAAAAGACATCTTCTCTCAGCTCATTCATGGAGTTTGTCTGTGAATGCAACCTTACCCCTATCAAAGTCAAAACATAACCCTCACACTTTACATTAGGATATGGCATTATTGAATCTGAAGAGTGGATACTTTGTTTAAAAAAAAAGAGAAAAAACCTCTTCACATTCCCAAAACGAAGACTGGTTTTGGTACAACAAACACTTCCTCTAGAACTGAATGGCAGTTATTTTTCTAAGAGAGGTGAATTCAGGATTACAAATTTGGATATATCCCTTAAACAACCATCTTATTCAGATTTAAGGTTTTGGTTTGACCCATTCCAGTTTTCAAATTCAGTTCTTGATTTGATTTCAAATTTCAAACACCCACAAGCATGAAGGCTGTTCAAATCCTTGGGTTTCGAACAACTACATTTTATGGAAAATATGAAACAGGATTTAGGCTTTGTGTAGAGTCTACACCAGAGTTTCCCAAACTTTATATAGTTGAGTCCTGGTTTTTTCAGTACTCTTTTTTGGCAGCCCAAAAATATAAACACATATTTAAAAAAAGAAGAATGAAAAAATCAATAAATGTTCACTGTTTATTATTTAGTCACAATAATCATAGTACATAATGACAATTTGTAAATTTTCGAACGACTGGTATTTTTTTTCCAGAGACCAGTACTGGGCCATGGACCACACTTTGGGAAACTCTGGTCTAGACCATTGAACTTTTTATGGCCCTTACAGCAGCTGGAGTTTGTCTTTCCATTCAATATTGGGCTGGTGTCCTTTAAGTAGAGGAATGGGTAAAAGAAGCTTAGATAAAATGAGAACATAGTTAAATCTTTGACCAAAACTTACATTTAACCAGAACTGCATTTCAAAAAAAAAAATCCCATGTTTAAAAATGTAGCTTTTATTTTGTTTCCCCACCACCTTGCAATCCTGCCCCGCTACCCCATCATATTGCTACACTCCTGGGTTCCCATTGGGACTTCAAGGAGAAAATTCCAAAGTGTCACAAGCAGAGGCTTTTTAAATTCTCAGATTGGTTTTCCAGACTTAAGATAACCAGTTATTTATAATATATTCCCAAACTCTTGTCTTTCTGAGATTCCTCTAGGACTAATTTAAAGAGTCTTTTCTGGGTCACAGATGAATTGTCAATAGAGAAGGAGCTCTTCAGTGCTTTGTGATTAATAGTTTAAATGCAGTGGGGCTTGATCTTTTGGCTCCCAATTAAAATGCCGACCAGTGGGTACTTGAAAGGCCATATGCAGTTTGCCCAAATTCTTTCATAAAGGACATAGCGGTTGTCACCTGCACTCCAGTGCCCAAGTTTTGTAGAGCACACAGCAGTTTCTTAAGGCACATGGGCATTTGTGCAATTCCAGCCAGCCAGGGCCCTTGTGGCTCCCTGGTAATATAGCTCTAGGGATTTGCCAGCTGCAAATTACTCCTGGGATCATCTAAAAGAGAATTTCACTTGCACAGAAAAATAATAATAATACAGCATAAGGGCAAATTACAGTTTTAGAAAATTAACCCCCCAAGGCTTTTTGCACACCCATTTCCAAGTCCTTTCCACACATAAGGGAACCACAGAAATGGATGATTATTCCAGCCCAGCTGGGAAAGACAAGATGTATATGTGCAATTTCTCATGGCTAAAACATCAGCCTCCCTAATGGAAGAGATGAGTTACTTTTAATAGTCTATTAGCACTCACAAGGGCAGGGTGACAGATTCTGAAAGGCCAGTAGTCGCAGAGGGGTAGGTCCATATCTTCTCAAATAACAAGCAGTCCTGTGGCACCTTAGAGACTGACAAATTCATTAGGTCATGAGCTTTCATGGGTAAAACTCACTTTCACAGCATTATTCCTGTTTGCAAGTTCACATAGCAGTAAATGTACCATATGCAAACCAAATGTTCTCTATAAATAAGCAAGCAAATAACAGGTACAAGGAAAGAATATTATTCACCCACACAAATTGGTGTTTGTTGAAATTATTTAAAGGCATTTTGACCCATCAGAGTAGCAATCTAATGGCAAAAAGAGCAGGAACATGAAAGCAGGTCCAGCTGGATAAATTTTAAGCAACTATACTATAAATTGTTCTGTCTACTGACAAACAGTAATGGTTTTTATTTATCATTTCAGGTACATTTGTTGTGCAAGTCACTGCGACCGATGCCGATGACCCTACGTATGGAAACAGTGCTAAAGTTGTGTACAGCATTCTCCAGGGACAACCATATTTCTCAGTGGAGTCTGAGTCAGGTCAGAAGGCCTTATCTGTCATTCTCTGACAGTGTCTGTGATTTAAAATGACATGTTAAGCCAAGCTAGGACATATTAAACAAAAACTTCAAAGAGATTACGTTTTAGTGAGTGCAAAATCTGACCAACCCAGTAGAGCAATACATCTGTAATCATGACACCTATATTATTTTAATCTGAACATCAATGCCTAATAAATATTATTAGCATTGGATGTGAATCATTTTCAATCATTTTCAACAAACAGTAGGCACACACAGTTTTCAGAGCTTTAGATTAAACCAGGTGTTGCTCAGTTCAAAAATGTTGCTCCAATGAGGAAAGAAGAGGGAAGACAGGTAGAAAGATTAACCATGGCTCATCGTACCAGCTATATGAAGCCACATTTTCTTTCTTCTTGGTGTTTATTTAAAACTTGTGCCAATAAAAGGATTAAAATTATTTTTCTGTATATATGCAATGTACAGATACATATTTTATGTTGATCTTCTGGGGGAAAAACATAATTTCAAATTATGATAGAAGAGGTGTGTTTGGTGCTCCCCACCCTACATAACATTTCTCATGATCCAGCCTTCTTGAGTCTTGTCTAGAGCTGTTTGGGAGATTTGCATGAGAAAATACTGATTTGTCAAAACTGAAGCTTTCTGTGGAAACATATCTGTGTTGATGAAACTTTTGTTAGGAAAGTTTTTCAAGTCAAAGATGGAACTGCTATGCACACATGTTCACACACTCAGGCATTCATGGGAAATCCAGGTGAGTGCTGTAACCACTGGGATTTTGGCTATTCTGGCAGGGGTTGCTCATTTTCTTCACGCAAGGTTTTGGTATATTTCTGATGTGTAAATAAAACAAATTTTGGAACCTCAAAATTGCTCATAAATTTGTTTTTTTTTTTCCTGGTCAACCATAATTATGTCCTGAGAGGTGTATCCAGTCAACATGGGAGTAAACACCTCTACCCTCAAATTTTTTCAGGCATAAAGGACTGGTGATAGAGGGGGTTTTTCCTGGCAGAGGCATGTCCAGACAGCCTCTTTACTGCCAGCACCCCCCTCTGCCAAGAGCGAGATCTCTGCAGCTATGCTAGTGAGCTGTGGGAATATGCTAATGAGCAGCCATTTGCCATTGTGAGGCTGCTTATTAGCATAGAGCTGCTGGGAGAGCAGCTCCATGTAGACCCAACCTGTATGTCCAATAGCCTCTATAGTTATCGGTTATAGTTGTGGGCTACCCTTTCTCTGAAGCATAAGGTACTCTGAGCGATTCTTCTCTAGATAGAACAGTGGTTCTGGTCTGGCATTGTCCATCTTTCATCATCCAAAGGGATAATAAAGAGGAGGGATCAAATGCTGTAGCTGGCCATGCAGTGGTTTCTTAGCAGACAGAGTGCATGGGAAAAAAATAAATACAGCAAAGGTTCTACCCTGTTCCAAAGGAAGCAAAAGCAAAACTAGGGTAAAATCTGGGCCCACTGAAATTAATCGGACTTTTGGTGGTCATTTCAGTGGGACTACAATTTCATCTCTACTGACTACAGAAGAGGAAATAATCTGGTTTTAAGAGATCAGATAAATATAGAGAGACAAGATGGGTGAGATAACAGCTTTTAATAGACCAACTTCTATTGGTGAGAGAAACAAGCAGTCAAGCCACATGCCACTCTTCTTCAGGTTTGGGAAAGCAACTCCCATTGTCCCAGCTAAATTCAAGGTGCAATAGATTGTTTCACGTAACTAGTTAACCCATACCATAAAAGACTGTTCAAGCAAGAGTGTCCCATTAGCACCCCTGCAGTTATGGGACAAAAAGAGAGAGTTAGAGGGTTACAGATTGTTGTAATAAGCTATAAATCTAGGGTCTGTCTGATTTTTAGTGTTTAGCAGAGGTTAGAATTTAAGGTGCCAGGCTGTGAAAATGCTGAAATGCCCTTCTTTTGAAAATGTTGCGCAGATTTCCTTTGAAGCTGAGGACTCGTGAATCAAAAGTAGTGATCCCTTTGTGAAAAGTGTTCACTCAAAGGGGATAGGGTGTTTTTGTCTTTTATCATTATCCTGTGTGAGTTCCTGTTGTGATTGTCTGGTGCTGCCTGCACAGCTGGTACCCGGGGGCATTTAGTGCACTGAATGAGACACACCACACGTTGTGATAGGCATGGGTAGGATCCATGAATCTTGAAAGCTGTGTTTTGTGGGCATTGATCATTGTAGCAGTGAAGTTCTGCCTGCAGGTTTTGCATCTGTTGTTCTGGCATAGTCTGATTTGAGTTGGTGTGTCTGCATATAGATAAATATAAACATTTCATTTTATTATAAATAGCAATGACTATATTTCAGTGGGAGTTAGGTGCCTAACTGACATTTATATGTATGAATAAGAAAGTATTTAGGAGGAGCATTTCAATCACTGTATAAATATAAATATATATTGTATGCTTGGGTGCTTGCTGCTTTCTTAATTAATTTCCCTGCCATTTAATATTGGTGTACTGCCTCTTAATGACGCTTTGCTGAAGTTCTCTTGTTTTTGCCATGTCTGTCAAAATAAAAGTTGATGGGATGGGGAAAATAACTGAAGTACCTTATAACGAGAGACAACCCTTCTTCCAGTTCAACAAGAGAGTTTCACACTGAGTTAAAGGGGAATAAAAAGTCATATAAAATATCAATGCATGCAAATCACTTTAACGTCTTTGTGGGGGTGCTTTTAATATTGTGTCTGTCACACAGGCAGCAGCCTGCAATACAAAATGACAAGTCTGTAATTTAATGTGCCATCTTATAACAGTAAATATTTATACTGGGCAAAGTTTACTGATTACTCAGAGACAGTCTTTTTTTTCCTCTTTTTTTAAACAAGCATTTCTGTCAAAGTCGGTACACTGTCAACTATGTTCCCTTCTTTAACTCTCACCTTCTCAGGTATTATCAAAACTGCTTTGCTCAACATGGACAGAGAAAACAGGGAGCAGTACCAGGTGGTTATCCAGGCCAAAGACATGGGTGGCCAGATGGGTGGACTCTCAGGAACCACCACCGTGAACATCACGCTGACTGACGTCAATGACAATCCACCACGATTCCCCCAGAGTATGGAACGCTTTTGTTTCTTTGAAAATTTTGAATCTAGCCAGAATTTGATATTCCCCCCTCCAGCTATTCTGCTGTCATAAACTGTGATTCTGCTGAGTATAGGGCTTCCAGAGAAAGAGAGAGTGAGCAGTGGCTTGGAACCAGAGCTAGACTAAAGTGGATGGAAAATATTTCATATAATGTTTTTACTGCTTTGTTAGGGCTTGTATGAGATGCGCATTACTAAACAGAAATCGTCCTTATTTTTTCTTCTCATTAAAAGGTATTGCTGGGGTCCTTCTGTCACACTTTGTGTTTATGCATATCTGCAATTATTTTAGCACAATTTTCTGCTCCATCCCTAATAACTGTGCTTTGAAATATACTAACTTATATGAGTCAACTCAAGCCCTGAAGTAATTTCCTGGAAATCAGTGAATTACCCTGCGGGAGTCCTGTAACATAGGGCTACATGAAAATGCACTAGGAAACACCACCGCATTACTGTGCTGCACAGACAAGCCTTTAGAAGAAACATTCCTTTGTGTTATTGACTGATTATGGGCATAACCTGGTTCAAAAATCTCCCACACATTTTTATGTTTGTTTTACCAAACCTTCCCGCTTGAGCCAAGAGCAGGAATAGCTGTTTGAGAACTGAACTCTAAATACAATCAGACAAATATGAAAGTTTTGACTGTTAAGTCACCAAAAATGTTATTGGAAACAACTTTTCATTTAGTGCCAAAGTCTGCCCTTAGTTGTGGCTTGCAGCTCCCATTTAAATTGATAGATTTAGGTTGAAATGTAACTCTCTGCCCCAGGAAGGCTGTCCACACCTTTGTGTATGAGCATCTCTTATTGTCTGAATCAGCACAAAGCCAAAATTCCCCAAGTAACTTTTCTTAGGAGTGTTTGCAGTACAGCACACTTACACAAAGGACTGGCCTGGATTTGGTTTAATGTCACAGTATCACACAGGCTATTAACATTTCTTTTTTTAACAGTTTTATTTTTTGTGCTTCATTTAACATCCAGAAGGTTTTTTTTTTTTTTCCTATTTCATCTCCAATTAGCCAAAAGAAATCCTAGATACTGTCTGAAAAGGTGTCAGTTTTTGGCATCACTTGCAAGTAGAAAAATACAAATGTTCGTTGTCATATTAAGGACTTCTATTTTTCTGAAACTAAGGCATGGGGTGAAGTTTATTTCTTGCAAAAACCTGGAGATCAACTTTTTAAATCTTCTGATCAGTCTGTTGCTGTATCTGTGTCTGGCAAGCACATCCAGCTTTTATACACTGACTCCAATAGCCCATGATCCGAGCTAACAAATATGGCTCTCTCATTTCCTGTAGGCACATACCAGTTCAAAACACCTGAATCTGCTGCACCTGAATCACCAGTTGGCAGGATAAAAGCAAATGATGCCGATGTGGGTGAAAATGCTGAGATCAAATACAGCATCACTGAAGGAGATGGCTCAGACATGTTTGGGGTTATCACTGACAAGGACACACAAGAAGGAATTGTAACAGTAAAAAAGGTACATATTTTAATCAATTGTTAATCAAATTTAATATTTTAATCCACCTATTAGAGTCTCTTTAAGACATACGTAGTCACCCAAGGGTAGCTGTGTTAGTCTGTAGGGCTTCGTCTACACTAGTGAGTTTTTTTGAAAAAGCTGGGGCTATTTCCAAAAATCCCGCAGAGCATCTACACGCAAAATGTGCTCTTTCAATATTAAATTGGAAGAACTCAGCGCTTTTCCTGGTGGCCGTCTTCCTCTCACAGATGAGGAAGAGCACCTTTTTCTGAAAGATTCTTTGGGGGAAA